>NC_069071.1:34335178-34935178 GCF_025698485.1 Gossypium arboreum | reverse complement strand
AATTTTAAAAAATTAATTAAATACTAACATGTGACCTAACGTCAAATATAGTAGTCATTTTGGCATATTTCTACACTTAAGAAGTTGTTTTCTAGCCATTTTAGTATTATTTATTGCATTTTTAGTAGTTAGTAATTATGTAGTAGAAGTTAATAAAATAAGTGTCTTTAACACATTTTGTTAGCGTTAGTGACCTATTAGGCCGACACGAGCCTTAGGTAGTTAATCTGTTAATTTGAGTGTGTAGGATGTTGCATTTAGGTCCCAATAAATGTAGGAATTTGGGACGAGTGATGCACAAGTGTCCAGAGTCGCTAAAATAGGACACTAACCCATAAGACTACAAATTACATGCCGTGTCACGTCATGCCTTAGGACGAGTGATGCACAAGCTATGTTGCAGCTGAAGTAGTGGGAGAAGTTGTTTTATGTACCTCATTCTAAGAAGAATTTAATTTTTGTAGCACGCTTATTTTATGACGGTTATACCATGACATTCAATAAAGAGATTGCCATTCACACAAATCGTTCTTTAATTTGTAATAGATGGATGAAAAAAAATCTCTACTTTATCAAACCAAATAACTACTCGATGCTTCAAACTGAAATAGTGAATAAAAATCTTAAAACTTCTCACTCTAATGAGGGGTACCTATGGCATTTAAGACTTGGTCATATTAACCAAGAAAGAATCACTAGACTTGTGAAAGATGGTCTCTTAAGTATGCTTAAGGAAGTTAGTCTTCCACAATGTGAATCTTGCTTGGAAGGTAAAATGACTAAGATGTCTTTTAATGCGAAAGGTACAAGGTCCAACCAACCTTTAGAACTTGTGCACACTGATGTATGTGGTCCCATGAGCATTAGTGCCCGAGGAAGTTACGATTATTACGTGACTTTTATTGAAGACTATTCTCGATATGTATATGTGTATTTAATGAATCACAAAAGTGAAACTTTTGATAAATTTCGAGAGTTTCGTGTGAAAGTGGAAAAGCAATTAGATTTATCCATAAAGAATTTTTGATCTGACCGAGGTAGGGAATATTTGTTGATGAGTTCTTAGTATCCCCATAGAGAATGAGATTTTATCCCAATTGACTATGTTGTGCACTCCATAGCAGAATAATGTATTTGAAAGAAGGAATAGAACCTTGCTTGAGATGGTTCATTCAATGTTAAGCTATTCACAACTTCGTACTTCCTTCTTGGGATATATGATACAAACGGGTTGCTATATTCTGAATGATGTGCCAACCAAGTCTTCTTGTAAGACACCTTATGAACTATGGCATGGAAAGAAACCATGCAAAGAAGTTGGATGCATGGATAGAATTGTGCATGTTTGTAGGATATCCAAAAGGAACAAATTATTCTACAATTGAAAAGATAATACGATTAAAGTTTCTACTCATGCTACTTTCCTTTAGGGAAGCTACATGGATACTTTAAGGCTCAAAGTAAAGTGGTACTCGAGGAACTTTCAAGAGTGGTAGAACAATCGCCAAGTTCAATTCTCGAGAAAGTTGTAGAAAAACCTGCAAACGATCAACATCATAAGGGAATCCGTCATAGTGGAAGAGTTTTTAAGAAACTAGACTTATTCATATATGATAGTAGTATTTATAATACGAAATCTAATTATGAGGATGATGATCCACTCACTTATGAGGAGGCTATGCAAGACCTTGATTTCAAGCTTTGGAAACAAACCATGGATGCAGATATGGATTCTATAAAATCTAATACGGTGTGGGAACTGTAGACTTATCCTATACTCTTTTCCATTGCCATTGCTTTCAATTACGAGATCTGAAAAATAGATATCAAGATAGGATTCTTGAATGGCTATCTTGATGATACAATTTACATGGCTCAACCCACTAGCTATGTTGTCAAAGGAAAGGAGCAAAAAGTTTGCAAACTGCTAAGATCCATTTATGAACTTAAGCAAGTGTCCTGCTTATGGAATAAAAGATTTGATCAAATGATCAAAACTTTTGGGTATTTGAGAAACATTGATGAACATGTTTATAAGTGTATAAAGGAAAAAAATTTGATATTCCTCATTTTGTATGTCGATGATATTCTACTTATTGAAAACGATGTAGGAGAATTGTCATCGGTTAAATTTTGGTTAGCTCAATAGTTTAGCATGAAGGACTTGGGTGAAGGTAGTTATATTCTTGGAATTCGAATCCTTAAGGATCAAAAGAAGAAAATGATAGCTTTATCTCAAGTTTCATACATCGATAAGGTACTGGAACATTTTGCAATGACCGGTGCAAAGTTAGTCATTCAGCTGACTGCATCAGGTTTTCATCTTTCTTTTGATGATTGTCCTAAGATAGCTAAAGAAAGAGAGCATATGAACAAGGCTCCATATGCTTTGGTACTTGGAAGCCTTATGTATGCGATGCTTTGCACATGTCCAAATATCTGTTTCGCAGTAGGAACGATTAGTTGATATCATGTGAATCTAGATCTCAGACATTGGTAAGTTGTGAAGCATATATAAAGGTATGTTAAAAGAACTAGGGAATATATGCTTGTGCATTCAAGGGAGGATGTAACTGCCCGTTTTTAGGTCAAATTAGAATAATGGTTTCGGGACCACAAATCCAAAGTCAAAATGTTTATTTTATTGTTTTAATAAGGTCTACATCATGATAGGTTAATTATGTGAAAGTTTCGTAAAGAAATTTTACCATTTAAATGCTTAATTCAGTAAAAAGGACTAAATTGCATAATGCATAAAAGTTGAATTCTAATTGTTAAAAGTTTTTAATTACTATGATTTAGTAAATAAAAGGTCCTTATAATGTTATTATACCATGATTAAGGTTAGTGGATATTTATGTCCATGATTTAAGTGATTTATAAGTTATATTTATAAGGTTAACATGGTAAATTATTAAATAACCTAACTAAATTAATGAAAAACAAATGGTTGTTTTCCTAATTATCATCATCCACCGAAAATGAAACAAAGAAACACCATATTTGAAGCTTGAAGGTTCAGCTAGGGTTCATCCTTACATGTAAGCTCATTTTTTTATTCGTTTTTAATGATTTCTATGTTTTTGAGATCATTGCTTTGTATTCTAGCTAGCCCATGCTTTAATTTTTGAATTTTTTCATGATTTTAAAAAGTGCCATTATTGAATACTTGAGTTCTTTGATGTTTAGTGGAAGATTATGAAGGTTTAATGATAAAAATACAAGTTTTATAAAGTGATTTTTGATAAAAATGTCAAATAGGGATTTAATTGTGAAGTTGAAAAATGTGGTGGTTAAAAGCATGAATTAATAAAAAATGGGCTGCTAGAAGTCCCTATAAAATTTGGCTACCATGGGACTATGGTTTAATTGTGTAATTTTCCATTTTTATATATTAAGGACTAAACTGTAAAGTATTCAAAAGTCTAGGGATAAAATTGTAAATTAGCCAAAATAAATGGTTGTTCGTCAGTTCACCTGGGTAGCGTGAAAATGTACGACCTTAAGAAAATGTATTGGTGGTCGGGTATGAAAAGAGACAGTTCAAAGTTCGTATCCAAGTGCCTAATGTGTCAACAAGTAAAGGCTGAACATCAAGTGCCTTCGGGTTTACTTCAGCCTATTATGATTCCCGAGTGGAAATGGGATCGTATCACCATGGATTTCGTGATCAGTTTGCCTCTAACCCCAAAAAGAAAAGATGCAATATGGGTTATTGTTGATAGACTCACTAAGTCAGCACACTTCATACCAGTGCGTGCTGACTACTCCCTTGAAAAGTTGGCCGACTTATATGTTTCTGAGATAGTGAGGCTTCATGGTGTGCCGTTATCGATTGTATCTAATCAAGACCTGAGGTTCACCTTGAGGTTTTGGAAGAAGTTACAAGAAGGTTTAGGAACTAAGTTGAGTTTCAGCACGACATTTCATTCGCAAACTGACGGACAGTCTGAAAGAGTAATACAAATATTAGAGGACATGTTGAGGTGCTGTGTTCTCGAGTTCCAAGGAAGTTGGGAAAAACACTTACCATTGGTTGAATTTGCCTACAACAATAGCTATCAATCGAGTCTAAAAATGGCACCTTATGAGGCTTTGTAAGGGCGAAAGTGCCGAACGCCCTTATTCTGGACTGAGTTGAGAAAGAGTCAGATTCACGGGGTTGATTTGATCAAAGAGGCTAAGGAAAAAGTTAAGGTGATTCGTGACTGTTTGAAGGTCACCTCGGATTGATAGAAATCCTATGCAGATTTGAAACGAAGGGAGATTGAGTTTGAAGTCGGGGATAAGGTATTTTTGAAAGTTTCCCCATGGAGGAAAGTCCTCAGATTTGGTAGAAAAGGCAAGTTGAGTCCTCGTTTTATAGGACCTTATGAGGTTACCGAGAGAGTAGGGCCTGTTGCCTACCATTTCGAATTGCCGCCAGAGTTAGAAAAGATTCACGATGTGTTTCACGTGTCTATGTTACGCCGATACAGATCAGACCCTTCGCACGTAATTGCACCAACTGAAGTTGAGATTCTTCCGGATATGACTTATGGTGAAGAACCAGTCAAGATCTTAGCTCTAGAGGTCAAACAGTTAAGAAATAAGAATATACCACTTGTGA
This sequence comes from Gossypium arboreum, assembly GCF_025698485.1. Lineage (NCBI taxonomy): Eukaryota > Viridiplantae > Streptophyta > Magnoliopsida > Malvales > Malvaceae > Gossypium > Gossypium arboreum. The sequence continues at coordinate 34,930,569 of NC_069071.1, read as the reverse complement.
AGGTTTTGTGGCATAGACATGGAATCGAGGAAGCCACATGGGAAGCCGAAGAGTCTCTGAGAGAGCAGTATCCAAACTTATTCACTAGTAAGATTTTTGAGGACGAAAATCCCTAAGGGGGGAGAAATGTAACAACTCGATTTAGGGCCTAGTCGAAACAGCGGTCTCAGAACCACAGATTCGAGGATAGAAAAATTATTCTTATTATTTTTATGAGGTTATAGTACGATATTATTAGTGCATGAAAAATTTGGTGAGTTAATTTCAATGTTTTCAAGCCCGATTGCGAAAAAGGACTTAATCGCATAAAAGGCAAAAGTTACATTTTAGTACCTAAATGTGTTAAATAGCTAGAGGATAAAAATTGAGGGCTTTTAAAGGGAAATTACACCTTTTTAATAGTGTTGGTCGGCCATGTGATGAATTTTAAACAAATAGTCAAAGTATTAGGTGGATGATGTCATGATTTGGTGAAAAAAAATGCCTAAAAGCCTAGCTATCATTTCCTTCTTCTTCATCTTCTTTCTCCACCGAAAATATCAGAAAAAATGGAGTTTTGAAAGCTAAAAACTTACAGCAACATATTCCTCTCATAATGTAAGTGATCTTGATGATTTTCTTGAAGATTTTCACATTTTTAGTATGCTTGTTTCATGGGCTTTCAAATGAGGGGTCTATTTTGTATAATGATTGAAAGTTTAGGATGTTTCCATGAAAGGATTTGTGATGTTGTCTGAGTTTTTATGGAAGAATATGAGTCCTAGTTGTGTTATAAACAACTTTTGTGAAAGGTGGTAGCATGAAAACACCTAAAAGGACTATTTTGCATAAGTTGCAAAATGGGTGGTTAGTGTGTAAAATAGTGATAATTTGGGATTGCTATAGTAGTAAAAAGAGTTTATCTAGGCTTTAAATACGAAGAAATTCAATAAAAATCAATTTTCGGACATAGGGGTAAAATGGTCATTTTGCTAAAGCCTAGGGGCAAAATGGTCATTTTACCAAGGTTGTGAATTTATGAATGCCTAATTTTGTTTAGTGACTAAATGGATGCATATTGTTATATAGATCAAGATTTTCCAAAATCGAGCTTAGATTGGGGCAAAGCCAAGCAATCTGATTAAGCCGTGTAGTCAAGCACTTTTTGTAATCCGAGGTAAGTTGTATGTAAATAGTACAACTACATTGTTAATACTAGTATTCATATTGTCATTGTACGAGTTGTTAAGTTATAAATTGAGAATGCTTTCCAATAATTGAGATAGTAAAAATATCCCGTTGAAACCTTAGGATATGAACTGGATATTCGTGCCAAGACATTGAGTGATTTGTGTGCCAGTGTAAGACCATGTCTAGGACATGGCATCAGCATCCAGACGAGGGCTAGTGTAAGACATGTCTGGGACATGCTTCAGCCATATTATGAGTGCCAGAGTAAGACATGTCTAGGATATGCATCGGCCTCGACAGAGATAGCCAGTGTAAGACGTGTCTGGGACACACATCGGCCAAGAGTTGTGCTAGTGTAAGACATGTTTGGGACATGCATCAGCACGCATATATGAGATACAGTATAAGACCCTGTCTGGGACATGGCATCGGCAATTCATTCCATGTTGAAGGTTTATAGAATATCCAGTAATATCCCTAACGGTTCAATGGTGAAAGTTGTAGTTCAATTTTGATAAAGAAAGGATAATCATGTTACGAGTGTTACAGGTACCTATACGATAAGCATGAGTAACAAGCTTAATTTAGAAAATGAGACTCGAGTAGATGATAATGAGTAAGTTAAGTTGTGTTTACCTTTGAGCTATAAACATGATGGCAAAATGGTGAGATTATTGTTGTATATTTATTTATATGCAACTTACTAAGCTTTATGCTTACTCTCTTTCCTTTCCCTTTTCTTTCAGTACTGCCAAATTGTTCGAGGATCCCTTGAAGTCAGAGATATCGATCAAACTATCAGCCACATCATTCGGTATAGTTTGATTTATATTTTTGAAGGTGGCATGTATAGGACTAGACTAGTAAGTTGTATTATTGAGAAATTGTTCATGTATTTTGGCTTAAGATAAAAGCCCTCCATTTTGTACTAAGCCTAGATGATGGCTAGTATTCATTTTGATAATACATGTGATGTTCCTTCTTGAATGAATTGATGTCTTTTGGGATGGAATTAGCATATTGAAATGATATTGTGTAAGTTGTGCAAAATGGGTGATAAAATGACTTGGAAGATAGCCTAGTTTGTCCATACGGCTCACCCCCATGGGTGTGTGTCATGGCCGTGCGTCCCCTGTACTTAAAAATTTAAAGTCATTTTAGTACACGGGAAGGCCACACGGGCATGTGCCCATGCCGTATCATAAAGTCAGTATGCATGCTAGTGGTACATAGGCAAGAGACACGACCATGTGTCTCGGCCGTGTGAAGGACACAGTTATAAAGCACGGGTGTGTGCTTGAGCGGTGTGGTTTTGGCAGAATATCTAGGTTTTCAGACACAAGTTCGGGACATGTGCGTGTCCCTATCACACGGTCGTGTTTTTTATATCCACACTGCGTGTGAGGTCTTGATGTATGAAATTTTCAAAGTTTTTCATGAGTTATCGGTTGGATTTCGAACTACCCTGGACGTATGTTTTGGGTCTCATAAGCCTGTATATGAGACAAATTGCTTGTGAAAAGAGAAGTTTTTAAATTTTTTGAAATTTCACGGCCCAATTTTACACAGTTGGTCGAGTTTAGGTCAGGTAGCATCACGAACCCTCTCCTAGCGTTGGATACGGGCGAGGGGTGTTACATGATGAATACTTGTAATTAGGTGTTGGTTAATTGAATTGGTTGCATTTTTTATTGCTTTGATTATGTATAATGGTAAGTTTAATTCTAAATTATATGGGCTTACTAAGCTATAATGCTTACTCTGCTTCTTTTTCTATGTTTTATAGAGGTTCGTTAGCTCGCTCGTTTCGGACAAGTTGGAGTTGCACATCACACTATCCAATTTTCGATTGGTACTTTTGAACTTGTGAATTTGTAAATATGACATGTATAGGCTAGTTTAAAGAATGATAATATTACTTGATATCATGATTTTGGTATATTTTTTGTATAAGTAAGCCATGTGATTCAAATTATTTTGATGTTATGTTTTGGTTGACTTGAAATGCTCAATTATGGTGTGTTTTGGGCAAAGAATGATTGAATGAAATTATATAAGTCCTAATATGTGTTTGTTTAATGAATGGATTATGCATGTTGTTAGATAGGTATTTGGATATGTAATTGGTAGGTTTGATATGGCTTATAATGTGTATTAAAATGAGTATTTTGGCTGCCTATTGAGCTATGAAAATGTGGTCAATTATGCTTGTAAATGCTTGTGTTTTTAGGGTGGCAAAGTGGCTTTGCAAATAGCCTATTTTTGTCCACACAGTTAGGGACACGGGCGTGTGTCTCAGCCGTGTGTGACACACAGTCACGCTACACGGCCGTGTGTCCTCTGGGGTACCCTTTCGAATTAAAGTTAGTATACCCTATAGGTTTGACACGGCCTAGACACACGGGCATATCTACTAGCCGTGTGTGGTACATGGGCTGGCACATAGGCATGTGGTTGACCATGTGAACCAATTCAGTAACCTCCCTAATTTTCTCACGGCCTGACACATGGGAGTGTCCTCGCCCATATGGTATAAGTCAGTATGTATGCCTTGTTTTCACACAGCCTGTGACACGGGCGTGTCTGGTAACCATGTGTGGCACATGGCCTGTTCACACGGGCGTGTGACACTTAAAATGTGAAAATTTTTCTAAGTTTTTGAAAATTTTAATATGTTACGATTTGGTCCCAAATGCATGATTAAAGCTTTGTATGCTTGATTTGGGTAAATATTGATTATGAATGAATGATAATTACTGAAATGGGATGACATTTGAGAAATGATTGTTCTGAATTGAGTTATAAGTCCGGTAATGCCTCTTAACCTATTCTGACGACGATTACGGGTTAAGGGTGTTACATTTGTTGGTATCAGAGTACGATTTAGTCGATTCTAGGACTAACGTCGCATATATGAGTCTAGCTATACATGCCATATATAAAAGTGTGATAGTGTGATGAATCCTGACATTTCCAAATGTGTTTTTATATAGTAATGGATCCCAAATGAGCTGTAGCAGATGCTGTATAAAGTAACGCGCCAGCTCTCGCTCAAGGGATAGCGCCTACGAAATCTAGACTCGTGACGAATAGTCATGCATGCCTTCTTTCAGATTTTGAATGAGTGGTTTACACAGTATATTTGTATTGTAACACCCCATACCTGTATCCCATACCGTGACGGAATACGAGGCATTAGCCAACTTTAAACTCAAGCTTTAATTCATTTCGAGTTACCGAAACTCTGTTAAGTTTTAAAACTTATCAACATAACCTGAATATGGGCTTACGAGGCGTAAAACACACATCGTAAATCATTCGGGACAATTTCGGGCCCTTTTTCCAACTATAGAAAAATGTCACTTAACACAGGGACACATGCCCATGTGGAAGGGTAATACGCCCGTGTGACCATTTTGACATGGTCGTGCTGATGGCCCGTGTGACTCACATGGCCTAAGCACTCTGGAACACGCCCGTGTCCCACACCCATGTAGAATTAATTTCTAATTCACACCTAAGGGGTTTTCACACGGCCAGACACACGCCCGTGTCATTAGCCCGTGTCCCTCACATTGCCATGACACGCCTGTATCCTAGCCCGTGTGCAAAAACATGGACATTCTGTTTCTGGTGTCAGCATGATCATAATGTCACACGGTCAAGGCACACGCCCGTGTGCTAGGCCGTGCCCTCCACACGGCTGAGACACACGACCGTGTCTCTGCTCGTGTGTTTATTACCATGCATACTGACTTGAAATTTTTACGTGTAGGGAACACACTGCCGGACCACACGCCCACGCCCGTGTGCCTACCCGTGTGGACAATATAAGGCTATTTACCAAGCCTCATTGCCCCCTTACATACCTAGTTTCATACACATTCCAACCAATACCAACACAAGCACAATTCATATAACCAATTCAACCACAATAGGTATTCATTTAACCATGGTAACGTATCTTTTATAAATTCAAAATGAATATTAACTATCATTCAAAGCTTAATACAAATTAAAGTGTTGCCAACCCACACACATTTGGCCAATTCTTAAAGAAAAAAAATAATAAAGTCTAAGTCCTATACATGCCATATTAAAAATATAAATCCAACTATACCGAATGCTTTGGTTGATAGTGTGATCGATATCTCTGACTTCTGGAATCCTTGAGCTAGTTAGGCGGCACTGTAAGGAAATGGAAAGGAAAGGAAGTAAGCATAAAGCTTAGTAAGTTGTATATAAATAAGTATACAACAACAATTTATCCATAATCAACATGCTCATAACGCCAAAGTAGGCATAAGTGTAACTTACTGGAACGACGGAAAAAAATGTGCAAGTGTACACAATCGCAACAAGTAATAAAGTGACAAGTAAATGTCGAGTTATCGTACCCACAGAGAATGTAAAAAGAATTATTTATGAAAGTATTTGTAAAACACTTTGGCGAGGTAAAAATAATTTGATTTTAAAAGATGGTCAAAAACTATTTAAAAACTAAAAGAGTTTTGGTGCATGATTTCAAATAAGATTTAATCAATGTAACATACATGTGTTGGATTAATTATATTTCTTTAGCTTAGAATTATTAAACTCATGTTTACATTGTTACGAATAAATTCACAGCAACCCGGCAATTTGCTAACTTATGAACAAATTTACAAACAAAAATCCATCCATCTCTTGACATATCCCTGTGTCAATTCAACCGACTAAACAGATTCTAGTAAGCAAACATGTTATTGCACACACATACTCATTAAATTGAACCAATCTCTTGCATATCCCTATGTCAATTCAAACGATTAACAAAATCTAATAAGCATATAAAAGACTATGTGAAGTAACAATGCATCCCTACCTTGAAACAATTTAATCACAATAATCTTACAAGTTATGCAAGGCAATAATATCACCAGATACATTGCTAATTTAACCTTCAGCTTCCTTAGAAGAATAAATATGCACTGATTAAGTACTGTGTCTATTAATTACAATTGCAATTCGTTTAAATAATTAATTCATTAGTTACCTCACAGTCGTAACGCAAGAATAACTTAGGCATGATTTTACTTAATCAAGCATCTTACTGAGGCTTATAACAACATAAACACGATTTTAACAATTCAAGAAGGCAGAATATAATCAACCCAACACAAACATAACTTAAGCTGAATTGATTAAAATAACCATTTTAGTAGCATAAATATTCATAACCATGTTCGTCAAAACAACAACAAAATTTAAAGAGATAGGGAACAAGAAGCAAATCCAGTGTTTCTCCGTGGCTTGACTAGTTGCTCCACTCTTCGTTCTTCATTGGCCTTGGTTATCAAGGTGGCTTATGAACACCTAAATTACTGCTCCAAATGGCTAATGAGAGCCTTTTTCCCAAGAGAAGAAATCGACACTTGAACAAGAGGGAGTGTAATGGAGAAAATGAGAGAAAAGTGAGAGAGGGAATGAGAGAATAATGTGAAATGAGTGATGCATGAGGGATCAGCAAGGGGTGGCTTTTATAGCTGATTGTGGCTGCTAAAATAGAAAATTCCAGCAGCCAAAGAGCCCTCCCTTGGCCGGCCACACACATGGCAAAGTTGAGAGTTTCAACTTTGCTATTTTAAGCTTGGGGCAAATCTACAAAGCCATAATTTAAGGTAGGGTTTGAATGCAATTTGGAAGTATTTTGAGGGCCTTTTTGCAAGCATATTTAATCAGCTAAAATGTTGATTTGGGTCAGTATATGGACGGCTCTGGGTTGCCCATTTAGTGGCTGGTTTGGTTCACTCAATCTGGCTCGACCAGTGCGATTCAACTGGACCCTTTCTCCATAATTAATTAAAAATAATTTATTTAACCCAAATTAAATAGGAATAAATTAAAATTAATTAAATTATGAATTAATACACATTTCTGAACCGTCTTAGGTTGGAAATTAAAGTGCCTCGATACTTCAAATTGCTTCTCAGTTTTGTGCTCTCAACAGTGTCACCCGAGCCAATTTTCACCCTTTGCGCAAATCTGTCGAAAATAGTTAAAATTAGTCAAAGTTAAGTATAAATGTGACAGCCCAAAATTGACCCTAGTCGGGAAGTGGTTTCGGGACCGCTAAATCGAGTCACCGAAATGTTGGAACGTAATATTTATTGTCTAGAATATGTGAATATGAATGTGTGAAAATTTCATGTTTGGATTTTTCTTAATTGTAGATGAATTTTTGTGATTAGGACTTATGTGAGAAAACTTAGAAATGTCTTTGGGCAAATGTAAGTGGCCTATTAGTGCATGTAATCAAAGGGTGGACTTGCATGTCAAATTTCCTTTGATATTAGCTAATGGCCGCCATGACAAGAGTGATGGGCAAGGAAACATGTTTCCAACATGTTAGGCTAGTGATGTATGTAGGAAACAATAAAATAGAAAGCTAGTAGTAAAGAAATAAAAAAAGAAGAGAATGGTGAATGTCCCCCCATTGCCGTGAGTTGAGGAAGAGGAAAGAAAAATCCTTGTTGTTCATCCATTCTCATTTTTGTTACAATTACCATGACTTGAGAAGAAGAAGGAGTGTTCATGTTTTCTTTCTTTTGCAATTGTTGTAACTAGAAGAAGAAGAGGAAGCAATAATAGAGAAATACAATGGAGCAAATCAAATAGGTGATTTCCATCTTGGAGGAATTTTCATCAGTTCTTTGCAAATATTTTATATTTCTTCCTAAGCTATTCGGTTTTAAGTGTTGCGATGCTTGAGATTGTTGTTGCATGCGACATGCATGTAAGATTTTGATAGTTTTGTTTGGTGAGTGTGGATTAATTTGCTCCTGGAAACCGTGGCTAAATGGTGAAGTAAATGGTGTGGTATGGCTGCTCAAATATGTGTTGACGTGTGCAATTGTGACTATCTTATTATGCTGCCTTAATTTGCTTTTACATGCTGTCCAATATTGTAAATTTTATGACAAATTCGGTTAAGTTTAATGCATGTCTCATTTGAAAATTCAATGCTGTCCAAAGCTGGACATTTCCATGTTGTTCGGGTGAGTCTTTCAAAGGTAACTTTGCTAAATTCTCACATTTAATTTATGGGTACATATACAAGTAATGTTCGGCTATATGGAAGGTAAGTATAGGTGTGATCGGTCATGGAAATTTGATATGAAGTTTTGTTAGGTGAGTGGTGAATGGCGAATGAATTATATACATTGTGAGGATGAAATTTGTATATAAATTGTGTATGTGTGCATTCGGACTTTAAGGGTAATGAGATGAAGTTAAGGTGCGAATTTTAGTTCGGGTGATAGAGATAATTCGGTTGAGTTGATTCATGATGTTGTACATTAGAATAAAAAAAAATTACTACTAAATGTATTTATTCTAGATCAAGACATCAAAGGGGGAAAATCAAACAAAGGCAAAGCAAAGATAATCGAGTAGCCGATTGGAAATCGTTTCATCCAATATAAGGTAAGTCATTAAGCATATATTTGGTATTGATTTAAATGATCATAATATATATGCAATTGTGTTTAATGAATTGATGTGTAAATGGAAATGTATGTGTATGGAATGATGCCATCGTTGAATGTATAAAGGTGGTAAATTGCATAAAGTATTGGTCTCGACACTAAGTGTGCGGGTATAAATGGACACGGTGACAAGATTGGCACTAAGTGTGCGGGTTTAAATTGTACAGCACTAAGTGTGCGAGTTTGATTATACAAGACTAAGTGTGCGAGCTGAAAATATATAGCACTAAGTGTGCGAGCTGAAAATTTTATAGCACTAAGTGTGCGAGCTGAAAATATATAGCACTAAGTGTGCGGATTCACTATATACTCTTGCATTACAATTGGCACTGAGTGTGCGACATTATCGAGTTAATCCGGACAGCGGATCGGGTAAGTACCTTGAGCTCATGACGAATAGGCAATATGTTCATGCTCGGGGTTGAGCTTGGTAAGCTTTAAATCTATGTGATGATTGCAATTGTATGATTGTGGTGAAAATGAGTTGGTGTGTGAAAATGCCTCAAATATCTTATTGTATAGAATTTGAAATGTGGATGTATGACTTGGTATGAGATTGAACCGAAAGGTCCGAGGAATTATGGTATAGTTTCGATATGGATGGAGTACCTAGCTTCGTTTATTGTTTCATGGTTGTGATAACTTTATTAATGGGTGGTTGTCGAATGCTTATGACTTACTGAGTTATAAACTTACTCGGTGTTTTCTTGTCACCCATTTTAGGTCTCTTGGACTCGTATCGTTTGCGTGCTCGGAACCGTCGTTGAAGTCATCACACCGGCTGGAAATCTTTGGTATTGTCGTCGTAGTTGAACTAGGAGAACGTTTGGCATGTATAGGCTATTTTGTTTTGTTGAATTGTGGGTTGTAAACTTTAAGCCATGCGAAAATGGCCTATGTGGTCGGTTGAGTGTGATTCTAAAACCTATAGTCACGAGCCTTAGAAACCTTAATTTTGATAAGGTGGCCATAGTTTGTATTATGTATGATGTAATAGTTGGCCATGGAAGAATTATGAAATAGTCATTGTTTGCTTTAGTAACAGATGCTGCCAGCAGCAGTGAGGTGAGATGGAAAAATCACTAAAAATAGTAGAAGTAGAATTAAATATTGAATAAACTATGAAATTGAACCTCGATGAATCTATTTTCATATGGACGAAACGAAACGACCATATGAGCAGTATACTGAGAGATATTAAAGTTCTCGTGAGACAGGGCCAGAATGGTTTCTGGATCCCCTGTCTCGACTTTGAAAATTTACCATAAATTATCCAAAAGGAATTAGAAGTCTTTCCTTATATGTGCAGATTCCCTTTTGAGTTTAGTTTCATTAGAAACAAACGGCATGAGCATTGAAGCTCTGTACGAGAAGATATCCAGGTCGTAATGCGCGAAGGTCAGTGTAGTCGACCCCTGTAACATGGGTAACTTTAACTAATAAACTGTACTAATTGGGTCGACCAAAAATTCTAGAAAAAAATGTGTAGATGGAATTATGAGTCTAGTTTCAGGGAAAATTTACAGAACTGGTTTTCGAGTTCTGGAACTCGAGATATAAGTTTTAAGGTGACAGGGACGCAGTTTGCCAGCTAGGCTGGAAATGTGAAAAATAGTCTGTGTGACACATGAGAGTTGGTCTTAGAACCCCTCGTGTCCGACTCCGGCGACGGTATCGGGGATGGGGTGTTACAAGCTACTCGTTCAAACGCCTTCGGGACATAGCCCGGTTATAGTAACCCGCACAAAGGCCTTCGGGACTTAACCCGGATTTCACAATTTGCACAAATGCCTTCGGGTCTTAGCCCGGATGTAGTCACTAGCACAATTGCCTTCGGGTCTTAACCGGATGTAATTACCAGCATAAATGTCTTGGGACTTAGCCGGATATCATTCAATTGCTCATGCACACATATACATCAATAATCATTTCCCATTCATATTTCATTTTCGTTACTAAGGCTCAAACACAAACATATCACTAGCATAATCGCCTTCGGAACTTAGCCCGGGTATCATTCAAATACTCATACACACATAAATCAATAGTCATTACACATCAATTTTTCATTTCACATAATTCGAGTAGGGTCATTTATTGAGGACTTACCTCGGATGTTGTCGAACGGCTTTGACGGCTATTCGATCACTTTTCCTTCCCTTATCCAATTGTGGCCCTCTAAGCTCTTGAGCTAATTCAAACAAATTCAATTTATTAAAGTCTCGCTTGCTAGCCTTGGCCGAATACACATATCATTGATTCAACATCACATAACTAAGCACTTTAGTCAATTTTCTTTAACTACGCACACATTCGGCCTTAGCTCACAACAAGGTAGCCGATTACCTAAGTCAAGAATAGGCATCATTAAGCTTGCCTCTAACCGAATGCATGCACAATAATTCCCCTCATGTGGCCGATTATGCTTAGTCATTCTTGCATAAAATCAAAATAAATTGCAAGATTTTCACATCATATGTGTACTAGGCCGAATGTACATGCAAATTTCACAACATTCTTCAACAAACTTCTTCTTTAAACAACATATTCATCACTTTCTTCATAATCAAAATATCATGTGCAATCATATATACACATATAAGTGCAAGGCCGAATTTCAAGGTGTCCATAGCCATCCAAAACACAAATTTTAACTAACATGCAAGAAGCATGAACCATGCTCATGAATGCATCATGGCCGAATACATCACAATCATGCCCCTTTCAACTTCAATCATGGTTAAACAAAAAAACTCAATGTCTTACTTAAAATTGGTACAAAGAAGTTTCAAGAGTAGTCAATCCATCATTGCATGCATCATTAGCAAGCTTCACATTTAGCATGCAATGGCTTTAACACAATAACAACTTTGGCCAAATGCCATTTCCATGGCATAACAAGGATTTGAACCATGGCTAACATGCACATCAAGTTAGCAACCAAAACATGCATGAAACTCCTAACACAACCTCATACATACCTTAATCTTGATGCAAATTTAGCCAAATCTCCTTCTAGATCTCTTCTAAACCAAGCATGAAGCAAAAATCCTATCTCCTCCCTTAGTATTTTCGGCCAAAAAGGAAAGAACAAGGATGAACAATTTTTTTTCTTGTTTTTCTTTCACTTGCACGGCAATGGGGGGAAGGACGAGCTATTTTTGTAATACCCCTACCCGTATTCATTGCCGGAATAGGGTACGAGGCATTACCGGAGTTTACGAATTAATTTTTTTTTTTTTATATTCAATATAGCCCTTTTATAAATATCTAACCTTCCCTGTAATATTAAATCGAGACCAAACCACATCAATCCACAATAAAATTAACTAAATTCACCATGTTCATATTTTTAACATGACTTAATTATTTTATAATATTTAATTATTTTTCAAAAAGAATTTACCCGAATTTGCATGAATTTAAGAAAAATTGGGTATGAAAAAGTATATAAATTTTTGTGTTTCCACACCCCAAACTTAATTCATTGCTCATCCCGAGTAATGCACAAATTTTAAAAAGAATTTCTCGAAAACACCTTTGAAAAATTCCTTTAGAACAAAATTTTCTCAAAATTATGGATAGAAAATACTTATGCTCAAAAACAAGAAATCTGATGATTATGCTAACTTAAGTATACATATTGTTCAAATTAAATTCAACAACTTATTATAATAGCAAAATTTAGACTAAATGCTTTTGTAACAAGACATGTTAACCCTTACCAATTTGATTTTTATTCCTTTATTCAAGACTAAGTTGCAATCATTAAGCTTAACTTATGTCTTCATATGTTGATCGTAGCAATTTCTCTCCACTAATGTAGGTAGCATGAGGACTTTGAATTAATAGGTCTTTATCAAGGTTGTAACGTGGCTAGGCTAGAGGTAGGTGAAAGATGGATAAATTTGGTTTAAAAACACTAGACTTAGCCTCAATCGAACCTTCGGAGTTTTTACCTTTGATACACCAACTTGACTTTTATATGCTCTTTTGTACATCTCTTTCAAATACATGTGCTCTTTCTTTTTTTTTTTCACGAGCACTTACTTTGCGTACTACAATTCTCGAGAAATTGATACTTCTTTTCAACTCCCCCAAACTTATTTTTGAAGTACATCTTGAATATTATTGAGTCTAGTGTTTGGGACAATTTTAAGATCATTAAGCGAAAAGTAATGGCTTATTATTGTAAGGGTCGAAATAAAATTAGGCCATATAGTCTCAAAATTGGGTTTCAAAGGATAAAATTTTACTACGGTGTGCTTGAAAGGCTCAAACGGTCCAACAATAGTTGCCTAAATCATTTCCAACGTTCCATGCTCCCTAGGATTTCGCTTCAAGAAACTACTAAGTCAATTCTAAAGACTTAAACTTTCATGCATACCCGGCCTGGAAGTTTGGCTCGAATCTGGCGTGTCACATTGAAGTGTTTTTCGAAAACCATGTTTCCATTAAAAACCCTTCTTAATAATTAAAAACTTATACCCTTTTTAAATCTTGTTAGAAAACCTCAGCTGAATAACATTCTTAACAGCTTTGTAAAAATCTTGGTAGTTGCGGAAGCTTAATTTAAAAATAATTGCGGATACGTGATGTTTTGAACAACAGTAGTTGCTTTGAAAAACCGTGTTCTAATACTAGCAATTATAAGAACAATAAATAAAATTCCAAATTTGAAATCCATAAAATTACAATGGCTTTACTACAACCACATAAAAACATTTAAAAGTAATAATCAAAACTGTAACATAAACAGTGTGTGTGGCTTCCTCCAAGCCCCTCGCAGCTCTGATCCGTCTAAGGCTGGAAATTACCTGAAAGGTTAATAAACGGGGTGAGTTTACGAAAACTTAGTGTGAAATCCCTACTATATAAAAGGAACATCAGTCATATAAAAGAACTAAAAGTCCGCCCCACCCTACTTACGCCAAGGTATCAATTGGGCCTTAGCCCATTATAACAGACAGTACCAGTGGGCTTTAGGCCATTACAGAATAAGAAACATTATCAAAACTAGAATCAAAATAAGAATCAGGTGACAGAATCAGAATTAGAATCAAAATTAGGTGACGAATCGAATCGATGTCGAATGTAATCGAATCAAAATCGAATTAGGTGACGTAATCGAAATCGATGTCGTGTAATGTAATCGTAATCGAATCGATGTCGTAATGTAATCGAATCGATCGTAATCGAATTAGAATCGGTGACGAATCGAATCGATGTCGTAACAAAATCAGAATTAGAATGTGAATACAATCCCAACCCAATCCAGCCGTATACACCCCCGTACCAACCTTGCACCATGTGGGGAGACAACTCGACCCATCCATCCGCTACACACCACAGAATTTGCAGCATGGTCGCGTAATGAATATTGTGATAGAGTCACGGATACAAATATTGTGGCAGAGCCACCAGAACAGATATTTGTGGCATAGCCACCAGAAACATATAATATGGCAAAGCCACTTAACAGAATACGTGGCACAAAGCCATCGATAACTGCATTATGTTAGGCACATAGCCATCAACTAGAGTAACATAACCGACACACAGCCCTAGGTAAATGTGATCGACACAGAGTCGTCAATAACCATATATTGGCACATAGCCTTAGGCAAATACGTTTGGCACATAGCCATAATCAGGTTGGCACAGAGCCATATGTAGGTTGGCTGAAAGCCATAATCAAAATAATTGGCTTTAAGCCATTGGTAGTTGTATCATGTTAGGCACATAGCCATCAGCGACGGTAATATAGTCGGCACACAGTCTCGGGTAAATATGATCGACACAGAGTCATCAATAATCATATATTGGGCTTAAAAGCCACAGGTGGATCCATAGTCGTCAAGCAACCATGCGATCCTAACAGATCAGATCTTCCTCCGTACAAAATCCCAACCCATGCAACATGTCATGTATGCAGAATGTCATGCCCATATTTGAATCAAACAATCATAGTCAAGCCATTCATATCACCAACATATATTCACAATCAAATCCGTCAACCACACAGTCCAAGTCAGTCACTTGCCCACAAGGGTAAAACAATCATTTAACACCCTAGGGGCAAAATGGTAATTTTACCCCATAAGGATATCTCGGTAATTCTACCCTACAGGGGTATTTCTGTAATTCTACCCTACAAGGGTATTTCGGTAATTCTACCCTACAGGGGTATTTCAGTAATTCTACCCCACAGGGGTATTTCGGTATTTCTACCCTACAAGGGTATATAGATAATTCTACCCTATAGGGGTATTTCAGTAATTCTACCCTACAAGGGTATTTCGGTAATTCTACTCTACAGGGGTATTTCGGTAATTCTACCCTACAAGGGTATTTCGGTAATTGTACCCTACAGGGGTATTTCAGTAATTCTACCCTATAGGGGTATTTCGGTAATTCTACCTTACAAGGGTATTTCGGTAATTCTACCCTACAGGGGTATTTCGGTAATTTTACCCTGTTCTACCCTACAGGGGTATTTCGATAATTCTACCCTACAGGGGTATTTCGGTAATTCTACCCTACAGGGGTATTTTAGTAATTCTACCCTATAAGGGTATTTCGGTATTTCTACCCTACAAGGGTATTTCAGTAATTCTACCCTATAGGGGTATTTCGGTAATTCTACGCTATAGGGGTATTTTAGTAATTCTATCCTACAGGGGTATTTTAGTAATTCTACCCCACAGGGGTATTTCGGTAATTCTACCCTACAGGGGTATTTCGGTATTTCTACCCTACAAGGGTATTTCGATAATTCTACCCTATAAGGGTTTTTCAATAATTTTGCAAATCAGAGGTATTTCGGTAAGTTTGCAAATCGGGGGTATTTCGATAATTTTACAAATCAGGGGTATTTGGTAAATTTTACAAACTAGGGGTATTTTGATAATTTTACAAACTAGGGGTATTTTGGTAATTTTACTAATCGAGGGTATTTTGGTAATTTTACTAATCAAGGATATTTTGGTAATTTTGCTAATCGAGGGTATTTTGGTAATTTTGCTAATCGAGAGTATTTTGGTAATTTGGTAAACTAAAGAATTCTAAACAGGGATAACAATACGAATGGGTCTAAAGCCCATTCTCGGCCCAAATGGGCCCACACGCTCGTGTGGCCCTTTTAGCCCAAATCTAGCAACAGATATGAGATTCACTTAGCCTAGTCCAATATTTACTACACAATCAAACAACTTATCTAATTGGGCCCGTACGCCCATTGGGCCCACATGGCCCCTTTCGGCCCATCGCGGCCTATCGCGGCCCAAAGTAGCCATCCTACAACTAGAGTAGTGAGAAATACACACCTGATAGGAGACTGGAGTTAATCCGCACTCCAAGCACTCTTAGCTGACGCCCAACCCAAACGAGCATGCCATAAAGCGAAAGGGATCAGCCAAGAAAGGTACCTTTACTCTCCTCATGGTTCTCTCTATTTAAAGCCAGCTTCGCATCCACTCTTATGTTAGCTTACCGATGTGGGATCCCTCCATCATCAGAGTTTAAATTCAACACCAACTCTTGCCGCCCCTTGTTAGCAAAATAAATGCTCTTTGATTGCTATGAGTTTCGAACTCTAGACCTCCTTGCCAACTTTATGACGCCACCTTCCTGCCTCTTATGTGGCGCTACTTTGCCACTAGACCACAAGGCTTTTTGTGGCACAATTTCCCCAACAATATTCTTAAGGCCTACCTACTACACCCAGGGTTTGATTCACCTTAAACCAAAATTTTTACTAGAGTCCAGATTTGAACCCAGGACTTCTCCAACACTTCTCAGCACACTTAACCACTAAAACAAGCCTTCATTAACGAAATTTACATGCACAACAAAATATTATAAGCTGCCTTCAACCGCTTCCATGCTCAAGGCCCAAAACTTCTAGGCCCAAATTCAGGGTGTTACACGTACGAACCCGGTTGTTTCGTAACCTCCATCACCACTTGTTCCCCAACTGATCCCTATAGTTCCTCATGGTGTTGATCCTTTACGATTAAATAAACCACCTATTGAAAAGATACAGAAACATAGAGCTGAGGAATTTAGAGCCACTGTTAATGATGACCCTGAGAGAGTTGAATTTTGGCTTGAGAACACGATTCGGGTATTCGAAAAATTATCTTGCACACCTGGAGAATGTTTAAAGTGTGTCGTATCGTTGCTAAGAGACACTGCGTATCAGTGGTGGAATACCTTGATATCTGTAGTTCTACAATAACGAGTCACTTGGGATTTCTTTCAAGTTGAATTTAGAAAGAAATATATCAGCCAAAGGTTCATTGATCAGAAGAGAAAAGAATTCCTTGTATTGAAGCAGGGTCGTATATCAGTCACAGAATATGATAGAGAGTTTGTACGACTCAGCAAATATGCTCATGAATGCGTCTCTTCTGAAGCTATAATGTGTAAAAAATTCAAGGATGGATTGAATGAAGAAATCAGAGTGTTAGTCAGAATTTTTGAGCTGAAAGAGTTTGTCGTTTTATTTAATTGAGCTTGTAAAGTCGAAGAGCTTTGCAAAGAGAAAAGAAAAGCCAATTCTATGGCTAGAGATTCTAGAAGGAGATTTGTGGGCAAATTACATCAGTTAGCATCAAAGAAATTTAGAGACTATCATCTTCGTTCTACGGCTGCTATGGGAATTTCGATTAGGGACAGAGATGTGAGACATTTCAGTTCTAAACCTCAGACGACATCTGTTGCTATTGTGGGAAGTGTTAGAAATGCTGGACCTGAATGTAAACATTGCAATAAGAAGCATGCTGGTGAATGTAGATTAGTGAGCAGAGCTTGCTTTAAATGTGGATCTTTTGATCATTTTCTCCGTGACTATCTAGAAAAGTTTACAGCTGAAAGAAAACAACCAGCGAAAGCAAGTAACACAGCTACTAGAGGGAGACCGCCTCGAAACACTGGAAATGTGAGTGCTAATCGAGGTACTACGAGAGATTCGACTGTGGGATCTGAGACACGAGCACCTGTTAGAGCTTATGCTATTCGTGCACGAGAAGAGGCATCATCGCCAGATGTTATTACCAGTACATTTTCTCTTTTTGATACTATATAGTTGCGTTGATAGATCCTGATCAACTCATTCATATATCTATATGAATAAAGTATTCATATGTCGAGTCCACAGAGTTTGTAATTAAAGTATCAAACCCCTTAGGCAAATATATTTTAGTTGATAAAATTTGTAAGAATTGTCCTCTAATGATCCGGGGTTACTATTTTCGGGCTGATTTGATGCTTTTACCGTTCGATGAGTTTGATGTGATTTTGGGAATGGATTAGCTGACTATGCATGATGCAGTTGTGAATTGTAGACAAAAGATTATCGAGTTGAAATGTCAAAATGTTGAGATTCTTTGGATTGAGTCTAATGATTCGAGTGAGTTAACGGTTGTGATTTCATCTATTTTAGCTCAAAATACTTGAAAAAGGGCTATGATGCATATCCTGCATATGTGTTGGATATGAAAGTGTCAGAATCAAAGGTTGAATCTGTACCTGTTGTTTGCGAGTTTTTGTTGTATTTCCAAAAGAATTACCAGGTTTGTCGCCGACTAGAGAAATTGAATTTGGTAATGAATTAGTATTGGGAACAACGCCGATATCGATAGCTCCGCATAGAATGGCTCCCATAGAATTAAAAGAGTTGAAAGCTCAGTTGCAAGAATTGACAAATAGAGGTTTTGTACAATCGAGTTATTCTTCCTGGGGGTGCACCAGTATTGTTCGTGAAAAAGAAAGATGGCACTATGAGAATGTGTATTAACTACAAACAGTTGAATAAAGTGACTATAAAGAACAAATACCCTTTACCGTGGATTGACGATTTATTTGATCAGTTGAAAGGGGCTACAATATTTTCAAAGACTAATCTGAGATCAGGTTATTATCAACTACGAGTCAAAGAGTCGGATGTGCCGAAAACTGTATTCAGAATGAGGTATGGACATTATAAATTCCTTATCATGCCTTTCGGTTGAACTAATGCTCCTGCCATTTTTATGGACTTGATGAATCGTATATTCAGACCGTATTTAGACAAATTTGTTGTTGTATTTATTGACGATATTCTAATCTATTTATGAGATGAATCTGAGCATATCGACCATTTGAGAGTTGTGTTACAGGCTTTACGTGATAAGCTGTTATTTGCAAAGTTCAGTAAATGTGAATTCTGGCTCAAAGAGGTTGGATTTTTGGGGCATATTGTTTCAGCCGATGGTATTAGAGTTGATGTGACAACCCGAATTAGAGCCTAATCAGAATAGTTATTTTATGACCACAAATCCAAGATAGAAATAATTGTTTTATAATTATTTTTAGGTTTATGATATGATTTCATGATTGAGTGAAAATTTCGTGATGAAATTCTATGCATTAAGTGCTTAAGTTGAGGACTAAATCGAATAATTTGCAAAACTTGTGTTCTAGAAGTTTTTAGTATGAAATTGCTTTGGAATATTAATTAGGAATAGCAATTTGACAAATTTCTAAGTTTATGGACAAAAATTGGACATGGATGGAATTTTTGGAAAGTTTAGTAGTAAGGGTATTTTGGTCATTTGTATATTAAATGAAATAAAATGGGAAAAATAACACAAAAATGGTCATCTTCTCAATTGGTTGCTGCCGAATTTTTCTCTCCTCCATAGCTAGGGTTTCTTCAATTTTCAAGCATCATAGTAAATGATTTCAAGCCCCGTTTTTAATGATTTTTATGTTTTTGAAATCTCGGTAACTCGATTTAGCTTATGTTAGCAATAATTCAACCTAGGGTTCATATTTGGAAAAATACCCATAGGTGAAATTTGTGTATTTTGGTGTTTTATGATAGAATATGAGGTTTTAAATTATGTTAGACAACTTGTGCTACTCGGTTTTGAGTGAAAACGAGTAAAAGGGCTTAATCGGTAAAAATACCTAATGTTCATAAGTACATGTTAGAGTGAGAATTTGATGTTTCCATAGAAGAGAAAAATGTTTAGCATGTTATTAAACATAAGAATAAGGGCTGAAATTAAATTTCCGAGCCTAGGGGAAAAATCATAATCTTGTAAAAATTAGGGGGCAAAAACGTAATTTTTCCATAATGTGATTTTTGGATTGAAATAAATAGTATGATGTTAAATGAGCTAAATGTGTTGTTATAGATCAAGAAAGACGTGGAATCGATCGTGATCGGGGAAAAGAAAAGCTTTCGAACTAAATTATAACATTTCTAAAGTTTGCACCGAGGTAAGTTTGTACATGAATAATTTATCGATTTTTTGTATGTTATTTTATGTTGTTATCATATGAATTGGTGACCGTCCATAGAATGATTAAATGATGGAAACTTGCAAATTTAATTAGATTATGAATAAGTGTTAACGGTGAGAAAGGAAAGATTTTCCGGTTGAACCCTCGGAACAGGAACAATACGAATGACCCATTGTGAATACACGTGTATAGTACTAAGTGCAGGCTACTACGTGTACCATACTGTTAATTCGTATGTGTAGTACTAAGTGCAGGCTACTATGCGTACTCAATGACTTCGATCACGTGTGTAGTACTAAGTGCAAGGCTACACGGTGTATCGATGGTGAGGTCACGTGTGTAGTACTAAGTGCAGGCTACTACGTGTATCGGATTGTTGGTCGCATGTGTAGTACTAAGTGCAGGCTACTATACTATCAGATAGCTTCGGCTATGAGTGTGGAAAGGGGAAATATGTGTAAACAATGGTATATTTGTTATTTTTCTGTTGAGTTTAACGGGGAAAATCGATAAAGTGGTAGTATGTGAAAGTTATTATAAGGTGGATATGTGCAAATTTATGTTTATGAAAAGTTAGGAGCTATGTGCTCGATAATTGAGTGAATTCTGGTATAACAAAAAGGACTAGGTGAAATTATGCAGGAGTGAATGTTAGAAATAAAATAGTGTTGGACAGCAGCAGTTACATGATTTTAAAAATTTACCAAAAATCGTGGAAGTTGAATAAAAATGTAAATGATATATGAAAATAAATCTTAATGAGTCTATTTTCACATAAAAGAAACAGGGGAAGCAAAAGAATTCTATATTGTGTGATATTTGAATTCTTGTAAAATAGGGTCTGAATGAATTTGAGATCCCCTTTTCTGACTTTAGAAATTCACCATAAATTGTAAAAAAATTATTAAGAGTCATACTTTACATTCATGGATTTCGTATTGAGTCTATTTTTAAGGGAAACAAACGGCATGGTTGTTGGTATTCTGTAAAGGGAGAAATTTGGTTCGTAGTGCACAGGGGTCAGAGTAGTCGAACCCTGAAATAGGGGAGAATTTAACTAATAAACTGTACTAATTGACCCGACAAAAAATTATAGAAAAAAATTAGTAAGTAAAAATATGAGTCTAGTTTCAGGAAAAAATTACAGAATTTGATTTTGAGTTTTTTAGCTCGAGATATGATTTTTTTTAAACCAGGATTCCAGAAAATAGCTTGTCCTGAATATGTGATTATATACTAGTATGATTGTTTTACTTTGATAAATTGAATATCAATTTCGTACTTACTTACTAAGTATATGCTTACCTTCTTTTCTTTTTATTGTCTTATAGAATTATTAAGCTAGCTCGAGATTTGGAATAAACATGGGATCCAGGAAGAAACATTGAAACCCGAAGAAGCTATTCGAAAACAATAACCTAACCTCTTTATTGGTAATATTTTCGGGGACGAAAATCCCTAAGGGGGAGAGTTGTAACATCCTGTTTTTAGGTCAAATCAGAATAGTGGTTTTGGGACCACAAATCTAAAGTCAAAATATTTATTTTATTATTTTAATAAGGTCTACAACATGATAGATTAATTATGTGAAAGTTTCGTAAAGAAATTTTACCGTTTAAATGCTTAATTCGATAAAAAAGACTAAATCGCATAACACGTAAAAGTTGAATTCTAATTGTTAAAAGTGTTTAATTGCTATGGTATAGTAAATCAAAGGTCCTTATAATGTTATTATACCATGATTACGTTTAGTGGACATTTTTTTCCATGATTTAAGTGATTTATAAGTTATATTTATAAGGTTAATATGGTAAATTATTAAATAACCTAACTAAATTAATGAAAAACAAATAGTTGTCTTCCTAATTATCATCATCCACCGAAAATGAAACAAAGAAACACTATACTTGAAGCTTAAAGGTTCGGCTAGGGTTCATCCTTACATGTAAGCTCATTTTTTTATCCGTTTTTAATGATTTCTACATTTTTGAGATCGTTGCTTCGTATTCTAGCTAGCCCATGCTTTAATTTTTGAATTTGTTCATGATTTTAAAAAGTGCCATTGTTGAATACTTGAGTTTTTTGATGTTTAATGGAATATTATGAAGGTTTAATGATAAATATACAAGTTTTATAAAGTGACTTTTGATAAAAATGTCAAATAGGGATTTAATTGTGAAGTTGAAAAATGTGGTGGTTAAAAGTGTAAATTAATGAAAGAAATTGGCTGTTAAAAGTCCCTATGAAATTCGACTACCATGGGATTATGGTTTAATTGTGTAATTTTGCATTTTTATATATTAAGGACTAAATTGCAAAGTAGTCAAAAGTCTAGGAGTAAAATTGTAAATTAGCCAAAATGAATGCTTTAGGCTAAATTGATTTGAATGAAAGTTTGAATGAGTTAATTTGATATATATATATATATCAAGATAAACAAATAACGGAACTAGATCAGGGAAAAAGAAAGGTTGATGAACAGACGATAGTCTTCATCCAAGCAACCCAAGGTAAGTTCGTATAATTAGAATCGAACTTTTCTATACTTGTAATTATTGAAATGAATATGTATAATTGAAATACTTGAAGTATGAATGATTTAATGATTTAATGTGTATGTTACTGAGCCCTGTTTGAACTGTATGAATTCATTGGATACGAGTGACTTAATAATGGGATTACCGTTTTGGTTGAGCTCCTGCATTTGTTGCGGACTCACCACAGCTCGTATGAGCTTACTGATATATCAGCTCGAAAGAGCTTACTGTTTTCAGCTCAATAGAGCTTACCGTTTCAGCTCAATAGAGCTTACTGTTTAGCAGCTCAGGAGGAGCTTACCGATCATGGATCAAAAGAGCATATATGATGATAAATTGACGGATTACTAACATTGTTCACTTGATTATCCTTTGAAGTTCTAATAGGTTCAATGGGCCTAAATAATGTTATACGGATGAGTTACGGTTTATAAATGTTACTAATGTTATACATTAAATATGAATTTGGAATGATGATAAGCATTGTTTTAATGGATTGTTTCATGTATTTTTACAATGACTAACATATGATAAATACTTGTGTTTAGGTGTTGGTTAATTGAATTGGTTGCATTTTTGTATTGCTTTGATTATGTATAATGGTAAGTTTAATTCTAAATTATACAGGCTTACTAAGTATAATGCTTACTCTGCTTCTTTTTCTATATTTTATAGAGGTTTATTAACTCGCTCGTGTCGGACAAGTCGGAGTTGCACATCACACTATCCAATTTCTAATTGGTACTTTTGAACTTGTGAATTTGTAAATATGGCATGTATAGGCTAGTTTAAAGAATGATAGTTATATTACTTAATATCATGATTTTGGTATATTTTGTGTATAAGTAAGCCATGTGATTTGGCTTATTTTGATGTTATGTTTTGGTTGAATCGAAGTGCTCAATTATGATGTGTTTTGGGCAAGGAATGATTGAATGAAATTATATAAGTAAAGTCCTAATATGTGTTTGTTCAATGAATGGATTATGCATGTTGTTAGATAGGTATTTGGATATGTAATTGGTAGGTTTGATATGGCTTATAATGTGTATTGAAATGAGTATTTTGGTTGCCTATTGAGCTTTGAAAATGTGGTCAATTATGCTTGTAAATGCTTGTGTTTTTAGGGTGGCAAAATGGATTTGTAAATAGCCTATTTTTGTCCATACGGGCAGGGACACGGGCGTGTGTTTCAGCTATGTGTGACATACGGTCACACTACACAGCCGTGTGTCCCTTGGGTTACCCTTTCGAATTAAAGTCAGTATACCCTACAGGTTTGACATGGCCTAGACACATGGGCGTGTCTACTGGCCATGTGTGGTACACGGGCTGGTATATGGGCATGTGGCCGACCGTGTGACCCAAGTTAGTAACCTCCTTAATTTTCCTACGGCTTGGCATAGGGGCGTGTCCTTGGCCGTGTGGTACACGTCAGCTGTAAGTCCTGTTTTCACAAGGCCTGTGACACGGGTGTGTTTGGTAATCGTGTGAGGCACACGGCCTATTCACACGGGCGTGTGACACTTGAAATGTGAAAATTTTTCTAAGTTTCTGAAATTTTTAATGTATTACGATTTAGTCCCGAATACATGATTAAAGCTTTGTATGCTTGGTTTGGGTAAATATTGATTATGAATGAATGATAATTACTGAAATGAGATGACATTTGATAAATGATTGTTCTAAATTGAGTTATAAGTCATATAATGCCTCTTAACATATTTCGGCGACTGGTATGGGTTAAGGGTGTTACAGAGGACCTTACTCATGTTGGATACACAGACTCATTCTTCCAAACCTGTAAAGATTTTAGGCAATCAATGTCAGGATATGTATTCGTTCTAGGTTGTGGAGCCATAGTATGAAGAAGTGTAAAACAAACTTCCACTTCTGACTCTACTGTGGAGGCTGAGTATGTGGCTACTTCTGAGGTAACGAAAGAAGCAATATGGCTTTGAAAGTTCTTAACCAAGCTTGAAGTTAAAAATAGCTATAACATTGTATTGTGATAATAGTGCTGCAATAGCTAATACCAAGGAAATGAGAAGTCACAAGAGGACGAAAGACATTGATCGGAAGTATCGCTTGATATGAGAGGCAATAGTCGAAGGAATTGTAGATGTGATGAAAGTAACTTCTAAAAATAACCTTGTGGCCATTTACTAAGACTCTTATAACTGGGAGTTTTAACAAACATGTCGAGGATATGGGAATGCGAAACATGACACATTTACTTCACTAGGGCAAGTGGGGGATTGTTGGGAAATGTGCCCACATTGTAGTACACATGTAACTGTTTTCTATTTATTTGAATGATGGATAAATAATTTATTTGAATGATAAATAAATAACTAAAGTTAATTTCACATTTCACTATTATGTATTTTACATTTTGCATGCATAGCAAAATTGTGACAAACAAATATTAGCTCATTGATTGTCTAAAGTTCAAACTGAAGAAAAGTGGCATTGTAAAGAACATTTACATTGCGAGAAAGATGACTTACTTTAGTAGATAACTTAAATGAGCATATAATTCTGTAAAAGAATCAAAGTGAGAATTTGATTCAAATACTGAGAAGAATTATTATGTCATCTACAATTCGAATTGGGGAGACGACTAGTCTTGGCTATCAGAGCAGTTGACTCCACGGGTAGAGACATAGATGTATTCATTGGTAGAATGATACATTAGACTGGACTCGAGATGAATTAATTCTAAACCCGTTTGTGAATTAATACACTTGTGACTTCATGATGTGATTTACCTAAATCCTGAGTTAGTTATTGACCATGCGTATGCAACTCATATACTTTAATATAAGTGGAGGCTTATGCTCTAATGATGATCGAGCTCATAACAAGTATGTTGGGTACATCACTTGTGTATGGCATGGCTTTACTAGAAATAGTGGAATTCATAACTCATTTAAAGAGTTAATGATGTTATCTCATTGGCAGTGTGTGGATTGATAAATATGGTACGTGGCATTGAGTTGCTTATTCTCAAACGAGCAATTTATCACAGTCATTGGTTTCTAGTGATCATCTTAATCATTAAGAAGACACAATGCTAACAATTAGATAAAATAGGATTGTATTGAATGAACAAATTTAACTTAAAGGAATCAAGGATATCATATGAGGGTAACACACACATGACAAGGTCATTAGACAAAACAGTTGGATGAATTGTTTTCGTAAAGAGTATCCAATAAGGAGTTTTCAGTCATGGTACTTCTTGTAGACTGACTCCATGATTAAGTAATTATGAATTATTGGAACGATGCTTCTGGACATAATTGCAAATCACTAGAGCCTAATTGAAAATGTTTGATTGGTCCCACTGCTATATCAACAAAAGCTCGATTAAACTGCATTTGAATCAGAAAAAAATTCTACGACTTTGGAAATAAATTAATTGAGTCGATTTATTTGATGTGGAATTAAATTAGGTGGTCGTGAGAATTATTCAACTAGAGAATTCGATTAAAGAATTTTCTTGAAAAATTAATTTAGAAAATCCAAGTGATTTTTGGGAAAATTAATTTTGATCAAGTAAAATCAAATTAATTAAAATTAATATGATATTTTTGAAAATTAATTTTTGAGTTAGACAATTGACCCAATGGGTAATTGAACTTGAAAATTGGACCTAAGATCGTAAATTAGGCCCGTGAGCCCAAAATCGAGACCAAGACCCAAAAACTAGTCGAATCGAGCCCGACATGTGAAATTGCGCTGATGGTCCAATCGATGGCTAGATCGAAATAGTTGGGTCGTAATTGACCCGGATCGAACCAGCAGCAGCCGAATCGACTCGAGGTGCTGTAAGGGTGTCACACCTGCATCACCGAATACGGCGGTGCCGGTGGCCGGTAGCAGTTGGTCATTTGTGGTTGAGCAGTGGAAGAGTTACACTCCCATTGGAATTCTACTGGAGAATTTGATTTCAAATTAATTATTCCAAAAACAATATTATTTTAATAGTTTAATATGAAATTTAATTTAATACTTATCTTAATAATATATTATTAATTTAATATTCAAATGATTATCTTAATATTAAATTTAATTTAATGTTTATCTTGTATATAAATATTCTATTATTTTAATAAGATTTAATATTAAATTTAATTTTATGTTTACCTTGTATATAAATATTCTATTATTTTAATAAGATTTAATATTAAATTTAATATAATTTTATCAAGATAAATATTATATTAAATTTAATATTAAAGTGATTAAGTTTAATTATAGTTGAATTCTCTAATCTCTCCTATATAAATAGAGCATTGGGTCATTATTTACACGCACTTGAATTCACGAGAAAGTTGTAGAGAGAAAATTCTCTAAAGAGATTATTCCATAAAATTTCTAGAGATATTTTTCTGATTTACAATTTGACCCAAAAGTTTAGAGAAATTATAAAATTACCTCACTGGTAATTTTCCTAAAAAATTTTCTGATTCGAAGCGAGCCCACTCTCAGCAGACATGAGCTTGAGGATAGCGGAGAAGACTACTAGGTCGAAGTGGTCATCCCAGACTAATCGATAAGGTAAAATTTTGATTAAATGTTTATTATTTTAGGTATCACTATCAAGACTTTGTTTTGGAAAAAAAAAATTTAAACTTTGATTTTTCCCTAAATTTATTTTCCGTTGCGTTTTTCAAACCTGTTTTTCCAACATAACGCCCTCCTGTCGACCCAATTCACTGGGTCCGAATCTCGGGTGTTACCACACAAAACTTGACCATGCAACAAAAACAATTTTCAATTTCTTACTTTTTTAAAACATATTCTATGGAATTTCAATTGAAAACTTATTACATAAAAACAATGGGAGTATATTACAATAGTTTGTACGTAAATCTTGATACAAATCATTACAAAATAGAAGTTTATCAGAAATAGACTCAAAAGGGTGTATTCGTAGACTGTGCCACAATTCCATTATATGCATAATAATCCACTTCGCCACCAACTTGGCGCACTCCTAGCATTGTACCTCCAGAAAACGTCCTTTCTCAATTACCTGAAAATAAATAACAAATCTTGTAAGTACAAGAGTATATAGTGAGCTCATTAACTATACCTTGATGGATGCTTTGCAATCTTGTAGGAATTGCTATAAGTTAACTATTTCTCTACATCATTTACTTCAGCTGATATTATACAGTCTTATCACTTTTGTAGACGTGACCGGCTGAGTGTGTGCACATTAAAATAACTAATTTATGAAACAAATTTTAAAATTCGATTTTACTGCAAGCATACAGGTCAGTTGTAATATTTTTGTGTTACAATAAAACAACGAAGTATTCTAAGGATCAAACACAAAGGAGAAGACAATTGAGCAATAATTAGTATACACAATATAGGCTAAGTGACTAATAATACAATTTTATATTATGGAAATTTATAAAAGATAATTTTGCATGAAAATTAAATATTCTACTCTAGGGACTAAATTGCAAGAATTGTAAACTAGAGGGACTATCTAGAAAAATGACTATTAAGGGTTGGTTGGTGTAAACTATGAAAGTATATAGATATTTTTATAGTTGTTTATGACACCTTTTATTTAAAAATTATGTTAATCTCGAATATTTGATAGTTAATTGGGTGAATTTTGTTCATATTGAGATAATGGGCATGATTTAGTAAAGTATGCAATTTTTTGCATTTATGTATTAAATTTGTGCATAATTTAATTATTTCAAGTTACATGATAAATTCTTTTATTTAATTGTTGCAGTGGGACCAAGGAATTATTAAGTTGAGAAACTTATTTCAATTATATGTGGACATGAGCTGTATTCCAACTTAGTTGGACGAAAAAGGCAAGCAAAATTAGGTCAAGAGAAGGTCACTTTAATCAAGTTAAAGTTAATTTAATTGAAGAACAAGTCTGAAAAGTAATTGGGTTATAAAACTGTTCAAGTGAGGGAAGAAGCCCAATTTAATAAGGGAATATGAGCATGTAACGCCCCAAAATATAGGTACTTATTTTATGTATATTGCGTAACACAAATGCATGTCTGCTTCAGTGGTTAAGTGTTCTAGGAAGTGCTTAAGAAGTCTTGGGTTCAAACTTGGGCATTTGCAGAACTTTGTGTTTGTGAATGAAACGCTTGCCTTTAGTTAGTAGTATTTTAAATTAATGTGGGCAGAGCTTGATAGGAAGGGCCTGTTGGTTAAGGGGTAAGTGGCGTCTTATTGTTGCTAGAGGCCTTGAGTTCAAGTCCTATGTCGCGCAAGGAATGTTTTATTTTGTTGCTGTGCCGTGTAGGAAGTTTAATACCAGTAGAACTCTAAAGCTTGTGGGTGGTTGGAGTGTTTGAGGGGTGAGGGGAGTGTGTAGCTGAAATTTAGGAGGATTATGGGGGGATTTGGATAGTGATCGGTGGGAGTGATTTGGGGAGGGATTTTAGGAGAGAGTTATGGGTGGTTGAGATGTGTGGGAGTAGTTTGCCGAATGTGGGAACTCCACTATGCCAATTTGGTCATAGGCTCTTGGTGCCGAAAATTGTATGGCTTTGCTTTCCATTTTTGGTAGTTTTTGCTCCTTTTGCTTATTGTCTTTCTTTGGTTTTGTGGTTTTTTTTGGTAGCCGAATACTAAGTGTGACCAGTTGGGAACTGGTTGTTTGGGTTTTGCTCTTCAATAGTGCTTTTCAGACCGACCTCCTCTGTTTTCTCTACACCCTTAACAGTCATTCTTCCCCTTGTTCTTTTTGTTTGGCTAAACACCCTTTCTCAAACTTGTTCGAGTTTTAGTTTTGGTTTTGATTGGTTTTCCTCTGTTCTCCCTTTCCCTCAATCAACTTTCTCTTTAAACCGATTACACCTTCTTCCCTCTCTTTCTATTTGGATACTTGTGCCAATTTCTGCTTAGCTCCTTCTCTAACTGTTTTGATTTTTGCAGTTCTTCTTTGAACACTCGATTGGTGCCTAGTTCTTATTTGTTCTCTCGCTCTTTTTCTTTATGTAGTAATATTACTTCTAACTTCTTCCTTTTTTGCCATTTATGGCTAGAGACGTGTTGGTGTTATCCTTGCCTCTGTAGTGTAGGTTTCTTTTAAGATGAAAGATCGATTGTTTTCCTTCCCTAGAATCATGTTGCGATTTTGGTAAGTGCTATATGTTGGTTCAACTATTTATGCAAACGTTAATAATAGAGGTTAATAGATTTCAGTTTAAGTGCAGATGATCTGTAAGAGCATATAATCAATCTTCGGTATCGATTGAAATGTGAGGAGTCTTTTGTTCATTCAAGGCAAGTGATAAATTATAGATTGGTTAAGAGTTATTTAAGGGATTGTTAACTCTATAGATTAAAGGGCTGATAGTGTATCGTGTTGATATAGGTTTGGGGAACTCTTGAGCTAGACGCACGTTTTTGCAAACAGGTGTGTAACCACATTGCTATAATTGTAAATCGACAAAAGTCGAAAAATATGATTATTGACGCTGCACGAGCGTGCGCTTGCTCGTGTGGTAATCTGAACGCGTAAAATGTGGACGTTTGATCGTAGAGGCCATCATGAGCGATTTCATGGGCTTAAGTCGTTTTGGGCCTAAATTGGCTGTGTGGGCCCTACGGGCTCGTGGGCCCCGCATGGGTAAACCACACAGACTTGTAGAGATTACTGGGCTAGGCTGTATAGTTTACATGGCCAAGGCCTTTTTTGGCTTTGTGGGCCATATTGGCATGTGGGCCCACATAGGTCGTGTTATGGGCTTTGGGCTCATTTTTAATGTTTGAGCGTTAAGGTTGCACGGGTCGTCCGAGATGACTGTGGACCTACAGTTGGGTCGATAAGTACACTTAGACCCCATACTGATGAAATGATTGTTATACCCCTATGAGGTAAATTGACTAATATACCCTTATGATATGTATGAATATATTTGAGCATGACATTTTTGCATACACTTATGATATTAGGATATGACATGTTGCATGGGGGTGAGTTTGATATATTTAGAGGAAGTGTACTGTATTGGCAGTTCTACTGCAAATACTGTTTAGTGCCGCAACCAGTGCTATATTTTGGAGTGTAGGGATAGGTGGGTCGATTTTATCCCTACGTAGAGTGTAGGGCTGGACGAAGTGGAGTGTAGAGAATGGATGGGTAGGACTTCTGATTGCATTTCTATTACTGTTACTATAATGGGCTATGGTCCTAACTGATACTGGACTGTCACTGAAACGGGCTTAAGCCTAAACTGAATTTGCATACTATATGATTGACTACTGTAAAGGGATTACACACCGAGTTTACTTAGACTCACCCTTCTGTTTTTCTGTGCAGGTAATCCTTAGGCGGATCGGTGCTGCGAGAGACTCGATGGTGGTCACACAACCGTTCTTGCTTCCTTTAAACTTTTAATTTATAAGTAATTTAATTTGGGGGTTTTGTTTTGTAATAAGGCCTTTTTAAGTTTTTATTTTGATTTTTGGATTTATTTAATTTGAATCATATCTGTTAGAAGTAGGCCGCGATTTTTCAAATAGATAAATGCATTTTAAAACACCACTCTATTGCAACACAATTTAAAAAGCTTCCGCAACAATCATGTTTTTAAAATGCAACAACAATCTAATATGATTAACGCTATGCTAAACCAACTTGAGTTTTAACAATGAGCAAGTTATTATAAATTTTTTTGTAAAGATCACAATGAGGTTTTAATATAGAACAGATTTTTCAATAGAACTATGTTTTTCGAAATACACTTCAATGTGACATTGCAGATTCGGCCATAATGTCTAGGCCAGTTTTGGGGTGTTACATTTAATGGTATCAGAGCTAGGTTTTTAAAACTCAGATGTGGATTTGGGTTTCCTTAAAGCTTAAAATTTGGAAAAAAGAACTGTTTCAAATACTTGGAAATGTTTTACTGAATGTGTGGTACACTGAGTCTCCGGCGCCAATCCTGTAAGTTCTCTGAAACTACTATTTGTTTAAATTGAAATACTATGACTACTATAGGTAGTAGACTGTACCGGAATACTCTCTTTAGGGTAACCTAAAACTGTAGTAAGACTACGATCTGCGAAAATAAAACTCTGAATTACTAATAATATTTTCCATAAAATATCCTGTAATAAACACTGGAACTGTAAACTGACGCATAAAATATATAATTTAGATAATACGCAAATCGATAATGAGCACTAGAAGTACTCGTGGAAAGGGTACAAAAGGCCTAATACTGGTTACACGATCGTGCAATTGGGGAGAACGTATTGTCCCAAGCTATGTTGTGAATTCTGGAAAGGGTCACTGGGCCTGATACTGGTACTGTGGGCTGTGGGTCGGTGACAGAACGAATCAGGTCAATGGGACTGAGATTTTTAGGGGTATCGCTGGAGTTGCCTCTAATGTGGCTGAATATTAGATTGAAGCCACTGAGAGGATCATGGATGACCTCGATTGCACCCCGGAGCAAAAACTAAAAGGTGCAGTGTCGTTGCTACGAGATGAAGCCTATCAGTGGTGGCTTACAGTTAAAGAGGGTACTCAGCCCAACTAGTTGACTTGGGAATTTTTCAAGATTGCATTCCAAGAGAAATATGTGGGTGCTAGTTATGTGGATGCCCGGAGGAGGGAGTTTCTGAATTTGACTCAGAGGGATAAATCAGTAGCTGAATATGAGCCTGAGTTTTTGCGACTTAACCTCTATGCACGTGGGATGGTGGCAACGGAATATGAACACTGCGTTCATTTTAAGGACGGCCTCAAGGATAGTTTAAGGATTCTGATAGCTCTACAGAGGGAACGAGATTTTATTGTGTTGATCAATAAGGCGAAGATTGCTAAAGATGTGAAGCACGCTGAGCGCCAGAACTGTGAGAAGGAAAAGGGTAAGAACAAGAGGGATTTAGAGCCCTCAAGTTCATTTCTGGGGCATAAGAAGAAGGCCAAATTTGATGGGCTGTAACACCCCGTACCCGAGACCGTGGCCGGAGTCGAACACGAGGTGCTAACAGACATAATATATTTATTTTCACAGTCCATTTAAAAATTTCCAGACAGCTGGCTAACTGTGTCACTATCACCTTAAAAATCATATCTTGAGTTCCACAACTCGAAAATCAGTTTTGTGATTTTTCCCTGAAACTAGACTCATATATGCATCTAAAATTTTTTTTATAGAATTTTTGGTCTGGCCAATTAGTACAGTTTATTAGTTAAAGTCTCCCATGTTACAGGGATTGACTACACTGACCTTCGCGCATTACAACTTGGATATCTCCCTGTACAGGGATTCAATACTGATGCAGTTTAGTTATATAGAAACTAGACTCAAAGAGGAATCTATACATATATGGCATGACTTCTAATTATCTCTGGTTAATTTATAATGAATTTCCAAATTTGGAACAGGGAATCCAGAAACCGTTCTGGCCCTGTTTCACGAAAACCTAAATATCTCTTAACATAAAACTCATATGACCGTTTCGTTTCTTCCATATGAAAGTAGATTCATCAAGGTTCATTTACATAATTTATTCACTATTTAATTCCATTCCTACTATTTTTAGTGATTTTTCACATCCACATCGCTGCTGCTGTCAGCATCTGCCTTTAAGGTAGACTTTACCTATTTCATAGTTTCCATGATTCAATTAGCCCTTTTTGCATACATAGCACAAAGTATAATCATGATTAACCATTCCAATGGCTAATCGTTTCCAAACATTTCCATACCTCTTAGTGATCAACATACAAAACGATTATAGTACTATGCTAAAACGATATAAGCCATTTTCGCATGGCTATCCAAATTTACACAAAATCCATGGGTACATGACCAACAACAAAAGGGTAGTCCTATACATGCCATTTCAAAGTTCAACCAAAATTGTACCAAAAGGGGCTTTGATAGTGTGGGAGACTTCGACTTCCAAAAATCCCGAGTCCGATATGGTGACGAGCCAAAATCTATAAAACAGAGAAACAAAGAAACGGAGTAAGCAATTTATGCTTAGTAAGTTTTGAGCAAGGGATTCCAGCACAACAAAAGCATAGCATTCATATAGCTAAACGGATAATTTCATATGCACATATTCTCAATATCATACTTACTTCACATTACCAACCCTTATGTTCATACACAAAAGATCAACTTAGCCAAAGGCCGGTAGCTGATTTATCAACTGAGCGAATACAGATTTGTGAGGGATCAACTAATTCAAGCACACACGAAACATACCTCATCTCTGGGATTTTACGAGCGTATTAATTTAAATTTTTACAGCAAGATCTCTCATTCCCAAATCAAGCATCTTCGGGGTTTAGCCGGATATAACCACTCGCACAAGGCCTTCGGGTCTTAGCCCGGATATGGTCACTAGCATAAATGCCTTCGGGACTTAGCCAGGATATAGTCGCTACCACAAATGCCTTCGGATCTTAGTCCGGATGTAGTCTGTAACACCCCGAACCCGAGACCGTCGCCGGAGTCGAACACGAGGTGTTAACAGACTTCAAACCACTTATTGAGAATTTCCCAGACAAGCTGCCAATCTGTGTACTAGTCGCTTCAAAAATCATAACTTGAGTTTTACAACTCGAAAATCAGTTTCGTAACTTTTCCCTGAAACTAGACTCATATTTCCATCTACAGGTTTTTTTCTAGAATTTTTAGTCAAGCCAATTAGTACAGTTTATTAGTTAAAGTCTCCCATGTTACAGGGGTCGACTACACTGACCTTCGTGCTTTACAACTCGAATAACTCCCTGTGCAGGGCTTCAATACTGATGCCGTTTGTTTCTATAGAAACTAGACTCAAAGAGGAATTTATACATATATGGTATGACTCCTAATTATCTCTGGTTAATTTATAATGAATTTTCAAAGTCGGAACAGGGAATCTAGAAACCGTTTTGGCCCTGCTTCACGAAAACCCAAATATCTTTTAACATACAACTCATATGACCATTTCGTTTCTTCCATATGAAAATGGATTCATCAAGGTTAATTTACATAATTTATTCACTATTTAATTCCATTCCTACTATTTTTAGTGATTTTTCACATCCACATCACTGTTGCTGCCAGCATCTATTTCTAGGGTAGACTTTCTCTAACACATAGTTTCTATGATTCAACCACCCCTTTTAGATATATAGTCCAAAATATAATCATGATGACCCATTCTAATGGCTGGTCATTGCCAAACATTTCCGTGCTTCTTAATGAGCATATACATACCAAATGATTATAACATTATGCTCAAAACATTTATAAGCCATTTTCGCATGGCTATTCAAAATTTTACATACCAAGTTCAAACAAAACATAATAGCCTATATATGCGAAATGTACTCCAAGACCAACTACGAAGAAAATACCAAAAGTTGTTAGCGGTGTGATGACTTCGATGACGGTCCCGAATACGCAAAAAGTCGAGTCCAAGAAACCTAAAATAGGTGACAAGCAAACACCGAATGAGTATATAACTCAAGAAGTCATAAGCAATGCACTAACAACCATTAATAACATTATCGCAAGAGGAAACAAAATGGAACGAGGCTAATTACTCCATTCAAACCGAACTATACCATAGTTCCTTAGACCTTTCGATTCAATCATACATCTACATGACCTTTCACTCATTCCGCGATAATTCTTATGTACGTGACTTCAATTTTCATTGTCACATAGGTTCAAACTTACCAAGCTCGACCCCAAATATAAACATAGCGCCTATTAGCCATGAACTCAAGGTACTTACCCGATCCGCTGTCCATGATCAACTCAATAGTGTCGCACACTCAGTGTCAATAGTGATTCAAAAGCATATAGTGAGTCCGCACACTTAGTGCTATATAATCAACTCGCACACTTAGTGCTACATGATCAAACTCGCACACTTAGTGCTGTACAAGTTTTAAACCCGCACACTTAGTGCCATTCTCATGTCACAAATGTTTATACCCGCACACTTAGTGCCAAAATCAACAACTCAATACATCTCACCTCTTTTCCTTCCATTCAATACTTCCATCACCACATACACACATGTATATAAATTCATCATTCCTTTTGGCATAATTACATAGACATTATGTCTATTCAAATCAATACAAAATATATGCTTAGTGACTTACCTTGTGTTGGGTAAAACAGTCCAAGTCGGCTACTCGATGACCTTTGTCTTTCCCTTGCTTGATTCTCCTTCTTTAACTCCTTGAGCTTAATCAATAAATCAACTAGTTTAACCATCTTGCTAAACATTCATAATTCAATTACACATGCATATGTATGTTTGTATATTCGGCAACCATCCTCACTTATTACCCATTTAGTCAATTATCTAAGCCAAGATAAGGCTTCAATACGGTTGCCTCTAACCGAATACATGCACACCAATCTACTTCATTTGGCCGAATATGCATGTCTATGTTGAGGCCAATTTTACACTTAATACCACACAAAAAAACAGCATACATTTTACTAACTAACGATTACATATTGTAGCTCAATACACATCTCTCATTTACTACATAACCAAACGTCATCACAAGCAAATATACACCTTGAAATAGTATATATGTCATACCAATTCATCATGTGCAAACACATATTCATGTAGGTGCAAGGGCCGAATCTCAAGTTGTTTATATCCAAATATAAACACATATCCAAAGCTCAAATCTTACCTACCATGCAGCATGCATGAATCATACTTATGGATATACCATGACCGAATACATCACAACACCATAATTTTGGTCATGATTAAGCAAAGAACTTAATGTCTTACTCAAAAATACTAAAAAGAAAGTCCAAGAGCCATCAATCCCCATCACATATACCATTAACAAGCTTCATATTTAACATGCAATGGCATTAACACAAAATCCACCTTGGCCAAATACCATCCCCATGATATAACAAAGATTTGAACCATGGGCTAATAAGAACATCAAGCTAGTAACTAAAACATGCATGAATCTCATGGCACAACCTCAAACATACCTTAATCTTGATACAAGTATAGCCAAACCCTTCCTAATTCTCTTCCAAACCAAACATGAAGCAAAAATTCCCTCTTCTTCCTTAGGATTTTCGGTCAAGAGAGAATGAAAGGATGATCAATTTTTTTTCTTTTCTTTTCTTCAATACACGGCAATAGGGGGTTCACTCACACATTTTTTTCATTCTTTATTACCCATGCTTATTTGTTTATTTCTTTTCTCCCTAATGCACCAACAAAACATGTCTATGACATGTTTTGCCCATCCTCATTGTCATGGCCAGCCACCTCTTATAAAGAGGGATATTTGACATGCAAGGCCATTATTTTGCATGCATGCTTTAATTAGTCATTACACATTCCCCATCATACTTCCAAAGTTTTCTACTAGGTCCTTTCTAGTGAAATTCACATTTATAACTCTAAATCAAAACATCAAAAATGTCACACATGAGTTAACACATATTATAGACAATAAAATAAATATTAAATTATTTTTATGCCTCGGTTTTGTGGTCCCGAAACCACATTCCGACTAGGGTCGTTTTAAGGCTGTCACAACTCTCCCCCACTTAAGAAATTTTCGTCCCCGAAAATCTTACCGGTAAGTAGATTTGGGTATCGCTCTTTCATAGAGTTCTCGGGTTCCCAAGTAACTTCTATCCCGTGTTTGAGCCATAACACCTTCACCAGCGGAACCCTTTTGTTTCGCAACTCCTTCACTTCACGAGCTAGGATACGAATCGGTTCTTCTTCATAACTCATATCGGCTTGAATTTCAACCTCCGATGGACTAATTACGTGCGACGGATCAGATCTATAGCGTCGAAGCATCGAAACATGAAAGACGTCGTGAATCTTTTCAAGTTCAGGGGGCAAAATCAGACGATACGCAACTGGACCGACTCGTTCGGATATCACATATGGCCCGATAAACCTCGGACTCAATTTGCCCTTGCGCCCAAATCTGAGTATCTTTTTCCAAGGCGAAACTTTAAGAAACACTTTATCTCCCACCTGATACTCAATGTCTTTTCGTTTCAGATCCGCGTCGACTTCGACGATCGGAGGCTATCTTCGATTTTCACGGATTACTCTTACTTTCTCAAAGATCTTTAATCAAATCCACTCCGAAAATTTTGCTCTCACCGAGCTCGGTCCAAAACAATGGTGTACGGCATTTACGCCCGTACAAGGCCTCGTAAGGCGCCATCTTAATACTTGATTGAAAACTATTGTTGTGTTTAATTCAATCAAAGGTAAATATCGTTCCCATGAACCACCGAACTCGAGGATGCAACATCTCAACAGATCCTCAAGTATCCGAATTATTCGCCGGATTGACCATCGGTTTGGGGTGAAAGGCGGTCTTTGAAATGCAACTTGGTACCCAAAGCTTCTTGCAATTTCTTCCAAAATCGCGAGGTGAACCTCGGATCTCTATCCGACACAATGTAAATCGGTACCCGTGTAATCTCACAACTGAGAAACGCGTACAATTCAACTAGTTTATCCAATGAAAAATCAGACGCATAGGGGATAAAGTGAGCCGACTTAGTCGGTCTATCAACAACAACCCAAATCGCATCCTTCTTACTAGTCGACAATGGCGGCCGGACACAAAGTCCATTATGACTCGATCCCATTTCCACTCGGGTATCATGATCG
Source organism: Gossypium arboreum (assembly GCF_025698485.1). Taxonomy (NCBI): domain Eukaryota; kingdom Viridiplantae; phylum Streptophyta; class Magnoliopsida; order Malvales; family Malvaceae; genus Gossypium; species Gossypium arboreum. The sequence goes on along the minus strand of NC_069071.1, from coordinate 34,892,372 downwards.
GTTGAAGTAACCTCAAGGCACTTGATGTTCCGCTTTCACTTGTTGACATATTAAACATCTCAAACAAAGTCGGAGATGTCTCGCTTTCATACCATGCCACCAAAACTAACATTTCAAATCGTTGTACATCTTCGTACTCCCGGGTGAATTGACATTCGGCTACAATGAGCTTCGCTCGAATCATCGAAATGAGTTCGAATTTCTTGGAACACACAAACGATTTCGAACCTCAAACAATCGTCATCATCAATTTGAAACTTGATTCCTTGTTCGAACACACTCAAATTGCTTTGCAACCAACTCATCGTTAACTTTCGAGCTTCATGAATTTGATGAGTCAATAATGGTTTGGCCTTTAATTCGCTAATAACACATTGTCGGGTAGGATAGACAAGTGTACATTCATTGCTCGTAAAAACAAGCGGTGATTTCCGCTAAAGGCGTCCGCAACCACATTAGCCTTTCCCGGGTGATAATCAAGGACCAGCTCATAATCTTTCAACAACTCAAGCCAACGTCTTTGTCTCAGATTTAAGTCTCTTTGAGTCATCAAATATTTGAGACTTTTGTGATCCGAAAATATATGGCACTTCTCACCAAATAAGTAATGTCGCTATATTTTCAAGGCGAATACGATGGCAGCTAATTCGAGATCATGGGTCGGATAATTTTTCTCATGTGGCTTTAATTGTCTCGACGCATAGGCCACAACTAGACCTTCTTGCATCAATACGCAACCTAACCCAAGTAGGGAGGCATCACTATAGATCACAAACTCTTTGCCAGATTCGGGCTGTACTAGTACTGGAGCTTCCGTCAAATGAGTTTTCAATTGGTCGAAACTTTTCGACACTTTTCCGTCCATTCAAACTTGACATCTTTCTCAAGCGGTTTAAGTCATGGGTGTGGCTATCATCGAGAATCCTTTTACAAACCGCTTCAGAGTAACCTAAGTCCCAAAAAGCTCGAACCTCAAAGAATATTTCTTGGAGGCTTCCGCTAAGTATGGCTGAAATTTTGCTCGGTCGACTCGAATACCCGATGCAGATACCACATGACCCAAGAAGCTAACCTCTCTAACCGTAACTCACACTTGTGAACTTAGCATATAATTGCTTATCCCGTAAAATTTGCAACACTAATCTCAGGTGCTCCACATGTTCGGTCTCATCTCTTGAATAGACCAAGATGTCGTCAATGAACACAACTACGAACCGATCCAAATACGGTCTGAAGATCCAATTCATCAAATCCATAAATACCGCAAGGGCATTAGTGAGCACAAACGGCATCATTAAGAACTCGTAGTGACCATATCCCGTTCTGAAGGCAGTTTTGGGTATGTCCGAATCCGAATTCAAGAATCGATAATAGCCCAATCTCAAATCTATTTTGAGAACACCGAGGTTCCTTCAGCTTGATCGAACAAATCATCGATACGCGGTAACGGATATTTGTTCTTTATTGTCACTTTATTAAGCTGACGATAGTCGATGCACAACCTCATGGTTCCGTCCTTCTTTTTCACAAACAACACTGGTGCACCCCAAGGTGAAAAACTTGGTCGAGCAAAACCTCTATCCGTCAACTCTTGCAATCGAAGCTTTCAACTCCTTCAACTCGGTTGGTGCCATACGATCTGAGCTATCGAAATTGGCGTAGTCCCAGGTACAAGCTAAATACCAAACTCTACTTCCCGAACAGGTGGTAAACCCAGTAATTCTTCAGGAAAAACATCCGGGTATTCACAAACCACCGGCACCGAATCGGGTTTCTTTTCCAATTCCTTATCATCAAGTACATACGCAAGGTATGCTTCGCACCCTTTTCTTACATGTTTCTGGGCCAACATTGTTGATATTACAGCTGGCAACCCCTTTAAGTCCGTAGACTCAACTCGGATTATCTCGTTATTCGCGCACCTCAAATCAATAGTCTTGCTTTTGCAATTCACAACCGCATCATGCACGGTTAACCAATCCAAACCAAGAATAACATCAAATTCATCAAACGGCAAAAGCATCAGGTCCGCCGGAAAGTAGGACCCTCGGATTACTAGGGGACATTTCTTGCACACTTTGTCGACAAGCACGTAACGACCCAAGGGATTTGACACCCGAATTACGAACTCAGTAGACTCAATAGGTAAAGTCTTACTGGATGCTAAGGTTTTGCATATATAAGAATGAGTAGAACCAGGGTCAATCAAAGCAGTCACATTAGTATCAAAGAGAGTGAAAGTACCAGTGATAACATCAGGGGAGGATGCTTCCTCTCGTGCACGGATGACATATGCCCTAGCAGAGTACGGGTCTCGGATCGAACACCAGATCGGTGGCCCCTCTCGACTACCACCCCTACCTCCTGAAATTCTTGGTGGTCTACCTCTAGTCATCATTCCACTAGGTCTTACACCTTGCATCCTATTCTTCTCATCAAGCTCCGTGCAATCTCTAATGAAGTGGTCCTTCGAACCGCATCCGTAACAAGCCCTATTGGTAGACTTACCCCAACATTCACCTATGTGTCTTCTCCCACATTGGGGGCATTCAGGTTTCTCTTGACGGTTATTGCCCACACTAGCTATCGAAGTAGCTCGAGTCCGCCAATGGTCGTGTTTCTAATGGAAATTCCCGCAGTTGTCCTCGATTTATTGGTGTCCTCCCTGAACTTCTTTACAGCCGAGAACGGAGCTTTACCCGTCGATCTTTTACGATAGTCTCTAGCTTCAAATTCAGCCTTCTTCTTCTCCTTTCCAAGTTCCTCCGCCTTGCAGGCTCGTTCAACTAGTGTTACGAATTCTTTTATCTCCAAAATACCCACTAGTAGCTTTAGATCTTCATTCAATCCTTCTTCAAACCTCTTGCACATAGCAACCTCATCAGCCACACACTCCCGGGCATACCGACTGAGTCTTACGAACTCATGTTCGTATTCAGATACTGTCATACGGCCTTGCTTGAGTTCCAAGAATTCCTTACGCTTTTGATCGATGAACCGTTGACTAATATATTTCTTTCGAAACTCCGTTTGAAAGAAATCCCAAGTAACTCGTTCGTTTGGAACTATGGAAATCAAGGTCCTCCACCAATAGTAGGTGAGTCTCGCAACAAGGATATAGCACACTTTAGACATTCATCGGTGTGCATGATACCATCAAACACCGAATGGTGTTATCAAGCCAGAACTCGGCCCTTTCGGCATCATCAGTAACTATGGCCCTGAACTCTTCAGCCCCGCACTTCCTAATCAAGTCTACAGGTGGCTTACTCAGCCTCACAGGGTCAATAACTGATGGCATTACGGGCTCTTGGGGTGGATTATTCAAATTCGGGAATTGTTGGACAGCCGGATTGGTTCGGGCATATTATGCGACCCACTCATTCATCATGGTAAAGAAGGCTTGTCTAGCCCCTCACCCGATTATTCACAGATGACCGAGGTTCAACAGCGGCGTCCCTTGTGCAGAGCAGCCGCTACACTTTCAACGCCATCCGCCAAGGTTCTCTCTACACCGGATCCATTTACTAATCAAAATAATAATTTTAACCGTCAAGTCATCATACATTTAAACATTAACATTAAGGCATGTATAGCTAGACTCATACGTGCTATGGTAGTCCTAGAACCGACTAAACCATAGCTCTGATACCAATAAAATTGTAACACCCCGAACCCGAGACCATCGCCGGAGTCGAACACGAGGTGTTAACAGACTTCAAACCACTTATTGAGAATTTCCCAGACAAGCTGCCAATCTGTGTACTAGTCGCTTCAAAAATCATAACTTGAGTTTTACAACTCAAAAATCAGTTTCGTAATTTTTCCCTGAAACTATACTCATATTTCCATCTACATATTTTTTTCTAGAATTTTTGGTCAAGCCAATTAGTACAGTTTATTAGTTAAAGTCTCCCATGTTACAGGGATCGACTACACTGACCTTCGTGCGTTACAACTCGAATAACTCCCTGTGCAGGGCTTCAATACTGATGCCGTTTATTTCTATAGAAACTAGACTCAAAGAGGAATTTATACATATATGGTATGACTCCTAATTATTTCTGGTTAATTTATAATGAATTTTCAAAGTCGGAACAGGGAATCCAGAAACCATTCTGACCCTGCTTCACGAAAACCGAAATATCTTTTAACATACAACTCATATGACTGTTTCGTTTCTTCCATATGAAAATGGATTCATCAAGGTTCATTTACATAATTTATTCACTATTTAATTCCATTCCTAATATTTTTAGTGATTTTTCACATCCACGTCACTGTTGCTGCTAGCATCTATTTCTAGGGTAGACTTTCTCTAACACATAGTTTCTATGATTCAACCACCCCTTTTACATATATAGTCCAAAATATAATCATGATGACCCATTCTAATGGCTGGTCATTGCCAAACATTTCCGTGCTTCTTAATGAGCATATACATACCAAATGATTATAACATTATGCTCAAAACATTTATAAGCCATTTTCGCATGGCTATTCAAAATTTTACATACCAAGTTCAAACAAAACATAATAGCCTATACATGCCGAAATGTACTCCAAGACCAACTACAAAGAAAATACCAAAAGTTGTTAGCCGGTGTGATGACTTCGATGACGGTCCCGAATACGCAAAAAGTCGAGTCCAAGAAACCTAAAATAGGTGACAAGCAAACACCGAATGAGTATATAACTCAGTAAGTCATAAGCAATGCACTAACAACCATTAATAACATTATCGCAAGAGGAAACAAAATGGAACGAGGCTAATTACTCCATTCAAACCGAACTATACCATAGTTCCTTAGACCTTTCGATTCAATCATACATCTACATGACCTTTCACTCATTCCGCGATAATTCTTATGTACGTGACTTCAATTTTCATTGTCACATAGGTTCAAACTTACCAAGCTCGACCCCAAATATAAACATAGCGCCTATTAGCCATGAACTCAAGGTACTTACCCGATCCGCTGTCCATGATCAACTCAATAGTGTTGCACACTCAGTGTCAATAGTGATTCAAAAGCATATAGTGAGTCCGCACACTTAGTGCTATATAATCAACTCGCACACTTAGTGCTACATGATCAAACTCGCACACTTAGTGCTGTACAAGTTTTAAACCCGCACACTTAGTGCCATTCTCATGTCACAAATGTTTATACCCGCACACTTAGTGCCAAAATCAACAACTCAATACATCTCACCTCTTTTCCTTCCATTCAATACTTCCATCACCACATACACACATGTATATAAATTCATCATTCCTTTTGGCATAATTACATAGACATTATGTCTATTCAAATCAATACAAAATATATGCTTAGTGACTTACCTTGTGTTGGGTAAAACAGTCCAAGTCGGCTACTCGATGACCTTTGTCTTTCCCTTGCTTGATTCTCCTTCTTTAACTCCTTGAGCTTAATCAATAAATCAACTAGTTTAACCATCTTGCTAAACATTCATAATTCAATTACACATGCATATGTATGTTTGTATATTCGGCAACCATCCTCACTTATTACCCATTTAGTCAATTATCTAAGCCAAGATAAGGCTTCAATACGGTTGCCTCTAACCGAATACATGCACACCAATCTACTTCATTTGGCCGAATATGCATGTCTATGTTGAGGCCAATTTTACACTTAATACCACACAAAAAACAGCATACATTTTACTAACTAACGATTACATATTGTAGCTCAATACACATCTCTCATTTACAACATAACCAAACATCATCACAAGCAAATATACACCTTGAAATAGTATATATGTCATACCAATTCATCATGTGCAAACACATATTCATGTAGGTGCAAGGGCGAATCTCAAGTTGTTTATATCCAAATATAAACACATATCCAAAGCTCAAATCTTACCTACCATGCAACATGCATGAATCATACTTATGGATATACCATGACCGAATACATCACAACACCATAATTTTGGTCATGATTAAGCAAAGAACTTAATGTCTTACTCAAAATACTAAAAAGAAAGTCCAAGAGCCATCAATCCCCATCACATATACCATTAACAAGCTTCATATTTAACATGCAATGGCATTAACACAAAATCCACCTTGGCCAAATACCATCCCCATGATACAACAAAGATTTGAACCATGGGCTAATAAGAACATCAAGCTAGTAACTAAAAACATGCATGAATCTCATGGCACAACCTCAAACATACCTTAATCTTGATGCAAGTATAGCCAAACCCTTCCTAATCCTCTTCCAAACCAAACATGAAGCAAAAATTCCCTCTTCTTCCTTAGGATTTTCGGTCAAGAGAGAATGAAAGGATGATCAATGTTTTTTCTTTTCTTTTCTTCAATACACGGCAATAGGGGGTTCACTCACACACATTTTTCATTCTTTATTACCCATGCTTATTTGTTTATTTCTTTTCTCCCTATGCACCAACAAAACATGTCTATGACATGTTTTGCCCATCCCTCATTGTCATGGCCGCCACCTCTTATAAAAGAGGGATATTTGACATGCAAGGCCATTGTTTTGCATGCATGCTTTAATTAGTCATTACACATTCCCCCATCATACTTCCAAAGTTTTCTACTAGGTCCTTTCTAGTGAAATTCACATTTATAACTCTAAATCAAAACATCAAAAATGTCACACATGAGTTAACACATATTATAGGCAATAAAATAAATATTAAATTATTTTTATACCTCGGTTTTGTGGTCCCGAAACCACATTCCGACTAGGGTCGTTTTAAGGCTGTCACATAGTGGCTTAGCACAAAAGCCTTCGGGACTTAGCCCGGATATCATTCGAGTAACCATGCACATATATCAATAAATCATGACACATTCATATTTCATTTTCATTACCAAAGCTCAAACACAAGACACTTATCACATTTACAATTTCGGCTCAATAGCCACATACAAGAGCATGATTTTGATTTACTTAAGATATAATCTAACCGAGTCATAATTTAAGTTCCATTACTCGAAAACTTACCTCGGATGTTGTCGAACGATTCCGATGGCTATTCGACCACTTTTTCCTTCCCTTTATCGGATTTAGTTCCTCTTTGCTCTTGAGCTTAATTTAACAAATAAATTGATTTAATCATTTGAGCATCGAAAAGAGGAACTCAAGGTACTTAGCCCACATATATTCATTAGACATTAAAGTCACATATGTACGGAATCATGAATCAAACTCAACACATTAGTTAATACTCTCCTTAGCCGAATTTTCTAAGTCAAGATAAAGCCTTCAATATGCTTACCTATGGCGAACAACACATCAACCTATGTACTCATTCATGTGGCCGATTATGCATGTCTATGTTGAGGCCAATTATATACTCAATACCACACACAAATGGCATACCTTTTACTAACTAATGCATTACATATTATAACTCAATACGCATCCATCATGTACTCCATAACCAAACACCATCATATGTAAGTATATACCTTGAGATATTGTATATGTCATACCAATACGTCATGTGCAAACATATATATATATATATATATATATATATATGTGCAAGAGCCGAATCTCAAAGTTGTTTATAACTAAACATGAACATAAATCCAAAACACAAATCTTACCTACCATGCAATAAGCATAAATCATACTTATGGATATACCATGGCCGAATACATCACAACACCATACCATTTCAATTTTGGTCATGGTTAAACAAAGAACTTAATGTCTCACTCAAAAATGCTAAAAAGAAAATCCAAGAGTCATCAATCCACCATCACATGTATCATTATCAAGCTTCATATTTAGCATGCAATGGCATTAACACAAAATCCACCTTGGTGAATATCATCCCCATGACATAGCAAAGATTTGAACCATGGGCTAATTAGAACTCAAGCTAGCAACTAAAACATGCATGAATCTCATGGCACAACCTCAAACATACCTTAATCTAGATACAAGTATGGCCAAACCTCTTCCTAATCCTCTTCCAAACCAAACATGAAGCAAGAACTCCTTCCTTCTTCCTTAGAATTTTCGGCCAAAAGAAATGAAAAAGGATGAACAAATTTTTTTTTTCTCTTTTCTTCAACTCACGGCAATGGGAGGGGGAACACTCACACACATTCTTTCTTTTTTTTTTCCATTTCTTTATTACCCATACTCCTTATTTTATTTTTCCTAACATACCTCACTAACATAACATGTTTGTGACATGTTTCCACTCATAGCATGGTCGGCCACTACTAATTAGGGGGGAAATTTGACATGCAAGTCCTCCCTTTTGACTACATGCACTATTAGATCCTTATAGATTGGCCTATCACATTTCAAAAGTGTCACACAAGTCCTACTAACTGAATTCACATGCAATCGACTAAATCGAAGCTTGAAATTTTCACACATTCATAGTTACATATTCTAGACAATAAATATTACGTTCAAACATTTTGGTGACTCGGTTTAGCGGTCCCGAAACCACTTCCCTACTAGGGTCAATTTTGGGCTGTCACATGGGCCGATTAGAGTTGGGGCCCCTATTGCTGCTACTGGACTGCAGCCCTGTGTGAATTGTGGGAGATGTCATCAGGGCGAGTGCTGGAAAAGGATTGGGGCATGTTTGAGGTGCGGATCTGTGGAGCACTATATCAAAGATTGTCCACAGAGGCCCGATCAGATGCAAGCTACTGGTCTGGGTACTGGTTAGCTACCAGAGGTGTTCAGCAGCCACCGAGAGGCCGTGGTCAGGCTAGAGGTGGAAATGGTATCGGTCGTGGTTGTAGAGCACCTGGCAGAGGTGCTGGTGATATTGAGGTGAGGCAACCGACACTAGTTTATGCTACATGTTGTCGAGAGGATGGAGACGCCCCAAATGTTATTAGAAGTACGTTCTTTATCCATAATATGCCTTGTACTAAATTGATTGATGTTGGTCTACGCATTCTTATATAGATGCACTGTGTCTGAGACTTTGGGTATTATGGTTGGAAACACTATGAGTGAGGCTACTGTGTTGAGTCCATTAAGGCAGTCAGTGAGAGTGAATAAACTATTTAAGGATGTACCTTTGGAGGTTCAGGGTACCTTTGGAGGTTCAGGGGACTATCTTTTTGGCGGATTTAATGGAACTCCCTTTCGGAGAATTTGACTTAATACTAGGTATGGACTGACTAGTTAAACATCAAGTGAATTTGGATTGTGCTACTAAACGGGTGGTACTGAAAACTGTGGAGGGTGATAAGGTAGTGTTAATCAGGGAGCATCGAAATTATTTGTCGAATGTTATTTCTGCACTTAGGGCCGAGAAATTGGTTCGTAAGGGTTATGAGGCATATCTAGCCTACATTGGTGTTTCTGATTGGTTTTTCTGTTAAAGATATCAGAACGGTTAAGGATTTTCCAGATGTTTTTCCTGACAAACTACCTGGGTTATATCCGAACTATAAAGTGGAGTTTGCGATTGAGCTCCTGCTTGGTACAGCTCCGCTGTCCATCGCCCCTTATCAGATGGCACCAAAGGAGCTTGTGGAGCTTAAAGCTCAAATTCAAGAGGTACTGGATCGAGGGTCTCTTGACCCTAGTGTGTCTCTATGGGGAACACCGATTTTATTTGTGAAAAAGAAGGATGGAACCATGCGTATGTGCATCGATTACCAGCAATTGAACAAATTGACTATTAAGAACAAATACCCCCTATCGAGGATAGACGATCTGTTCGACCAGTTCCGGGGAGCTTCTTTCTTCTTTAAGATTGATCTCTGATCGGGGTATAATCAATTGAGAGTTAAAGAGGCTGATGTTTACAAGACAACATTTATGACTCATTATGGTCATTACGAGTTCTTAGTGTTGCCGTTTTGACTGATGAATGACCAGCGGCTTTTATGGATTTGATGAATCGAGTGTTCCAGCCCTATCTGGATCAGTTCGTAGTGGTGTTTATAGATGACATTCTGTGTATTCGAGGAACTGAAGATGAACATGATGCACATCTCTGAGTTTTTCTACAGATTTTAAGGGAGAAACAATTGTACGCTAAGTTCAACACGTGTGAATTCTGGTTACGAGAGGTAACATTTCTGGGCCATGTGGTATCTACTAAGGGGATTAGGTTTGATCCTCGAGAAATTTAAGCTATTCTGGAATAGAAGCCACCTAAGACGGTATCTGAGATTCAAAGTTTTCTAGGTCTGATAGGGTATTATAGACATTTTGTAGAGAGGTTTTCGTTGATTGCTGCACCTCTAACTAAGTTTTTGCGTTAAGGGGTGCTGTTTAACTAGACTGATAAACAACAAGAAAGTTTTGAGAGGCTTAAGAAGGTTCTGACTGAGTCTCCTATCTTGATTTAGCCAGAGTCTGGGAAAGAGTTTACTGTCTATAGTGATGCATCACACGTTGGTTTGGGTTGTGTGTTGATAAAAAAAGGTAAGGTAGTGGCTTAGGCGTCTCATCAACTGAAGACGCATGAGGCGAACTATCCGAAACATAACTTGGAATTGGTCGTGGTGGTATTCGCACTGAAAATTTGGAGGCATTACCTGTACGCTGAGAAGTGTATTATTTACATGGATCACAAGAGCCTCAAGTATGTCCTCACTCAGAATGAGTTAAATCTTAGGCAGCATAGATGGATTGAGTTGTTTAAGGATATGACTGTTCGATTGAATACCATCCTAGTAAGGCCAACGTAGTGGCCGACGCACTGAGCTGTAGGGCTATGACGGATCTGAGGGTGATGTTTGCTCGTCTCAATTTGTTTGATGATGGTAGCTTGTTGGTAGAACTTCAAGTTAAACCAAGGTGGATTGAGCAGATTAAGGGGAAACAGTTATAGGATGAGTCTTTGGGTCCTCGTTTTCGATAGATAGAGAGTGGAGAAACTTTAGATTTTGGACTAAATAGCGAAGGGGTACTTTGTTTCCATGGGAGAGTCTTTGTATAGAACGATACTGATATGAGGCAGTCGATACTGCAGGAGGCGCATAGTAGTCTTTATGCTATGCATCCTGGTGGGAATAAGATGTACCGAGATCTTCGTGAGTTATATTAGCGGCTAGGTCTTAAACGTGAAGTTACCGACTTCGTGGGTAAATGGCTTACGTGTCAGCAGGTTAAGGCTCAACACTAGTTACCTTCAGGGTTGCTTCAGCCAGTTAAGATTCCGCTGTGGAAGTGGGAGAGAGTGACTATGGACTTCGTTAGTGGGTTGCCCTTAACGCCTACTAAGAAGGATCCAGTATGAGTCATCGTGGATCGATTGACCAAATCTACCTGTTTCATACCTGTTCGTAATGATTACTCATTGTAGAAGCTGGCTAAACTGTACGTGTCTGAGATAGTACGACTGCATTGGGTATTGATTTCTATAATATCTGATAGAGATCCTCGCTTCACATCTTGGTTCTGGAAGAAGTTACACTAGGCATTGGGTACAAGGTTGGACTTCAGTACTGCGTTCCATCCTCAGACAGATGGTCAGTCAGAGAGGGTGATTCAAATACTGGAGAGTGTGATTGATTTTTGGGGCAGTTGGGAGGATTACTTGCCGTTGGCAGAGTCTGTGTACAATAATAGCTACCAGTCTAGCATACAGATGGCACCTTACGAGGCATTATATGGTCATAGGTGTCGGATTCCTTCGTGTTAGACTAAGTTAGGTGAGCGGCGAGTTTTGGGTCCTGAGTTAGTTTCTGATACTGAGGATAAATATAGACTAATTCAGGATCGATTGAAGGCGGCGTCTAACCGACAGAAGTCATATGCAGAGCTGAAGTGTAAGGAAATTGAATATTCTATGGGGGAATTCGTCTTTCTCTATAACAACCCGATTTAGGGCCTAGTCGGAACAGTGGTCTTGGGACCACAAATCTGAAGATAGAAAAATTATTTTTTTATTTTTATGAGGTTATAGTACGATTATATTAGTGCATGAAAAATTTGAGGAGTTAATTTTAATGTTTTCAAGCCCGATTGTGAAAAAGGACTAAATCGCATAAAGATAAAAGTTGCATTTTACCACCCAAATGTGTTAGATAGATAGAGAACTTAAATTGGAGGTCCTGAAAGGGAAATTAGACCTTTGTACAATGGTTTGGCTGGGCATGGGGAGACAAATTGGAGAAGAAGGTGAAAGTTAGTTGAGGATTAGGTCATCAATTTTGTCTAGTTTTATATTAAACAAAACAAAGGCCATTTCTTCTTTATTTTCTTCTTCTCTACATATTTTTACTAGCCTTAGGAGAGGTTTGAAAGCTCAAAAATCTTCAGCAACTTGAAGCACTAATAAGTAAGTGATTTAATTAGTTTTCTTCAAGATTTTCACATTTTTGAGACCTTTGAAGCATGATCCTTCAAATGAGGGTGATATCTTACAAAACAGTCAAGAGTTTAGGATTTTTCCATGGATGTATTTGTGATATATGCTGAGTTTTTATGGAAGAATATGAGTCCTAGTTGTGTTATAAACAACTTTTGTGAAAGGTGTTAGCATGAAAACACGTAAAGGGATTATTTTGCATAAGTTGCAAAATAGGTGGTTAGTGTGTGAAATAGTGAGAATTTGGGATTACTCTAGTAGTAAAAAGAGTTTAGATAGGCTTGAAATACGAAGGAATTTGATAAAAATCGATTTTCGAGTGTAAGGGTAAAATGGTCATTTTGCCAAGGCCTAGGGGCAAAATGGTCATTTTACCAAAGTTGTGAATTTATGAATGCCTAATTGTGTTTAGTGGTTAAATGGATGCATATTGTTATTATAGATCAAGATTTTCCAAAACCGAGCCTAGACCGGGGCAAAGCGAAGCAATTCGAATAACTCGACTAGTCAAGAACTTTTTGTAAACCGATGTAAGTTGTATGTAAATAATACAACTATTATTAATGCATGTATTCAATTGTTATTGATTTGATATGGCATAAATTTATAGAATTGGAACTAAGTACATGTATTAATGATTGAGAAAGTCGAAAGATCCAGTAAGAACCCCAAGAAACAAACCGGATATTCATGCCATGACATTGGGTTATGTGAGAGCCGATATAAGACCATGTCTGGGACATGGCATCAGTATTGAGACGAAGGCTAGTGTAAGACATGTCTGGGACATGCATTAGCCACATTAAGATAGCTAGTGTAAGATCATGTCTGGGACATGGCATCAGCGTAGAGATGAGTGCCAGTGTAAGACATGTTTGGGACATGCATCGGCCCCGATGATGATAGCCAGTTTAAGACGTGTCTGGGACATGCATCAGCACGTATACACGGGAGCTAGTGTAAGACCATGTCTGGGACATGACATCGGCCTCGATGGAGATAGCCAGCATAAGACCATGTCTGGGATATGGCATCGGCCTCGATGGAGATAGCCAGCGTAAGACCATGTCTGGGATATGGCAGCGGAAACTTAACCCATGTTTGAGGCTTATAGAATATCTGGTAGTATTCCAAAAAGGTTTAACTTTAAGAGTTAAGAAAAAGATTTAATAAAGAAAGTATGATGATGTTGTAAGTGTTACAGGTACCTATTTGGTATGCATGAGTAATGAGCTCGATTAGAAAATATGATTTGAGTTGATGGTAATGAGTAAGTCCAGTTTATACTTACCTTTGAGCTATGAGCATATTTGATAAATGGTGAAGTTATTGCTGTATATATATATATATATATGCAACTTACTAAGCTTTTTGCTTACTCTCTTTTTTTTCCCTTTTCTTCTAGTATTGCCATTTTGCTCGAGGATCCCTTGAAGTCAGAGATATCGATCATACTATCAGCCGTAATACTCGGTATAGTTGGATTTATATTTTTAATTATGGCATGTATAGGGCTAGACTAGGAAGTTGTATTATTAAGAGAATTATTCATGTATTTTTGGTTTAAGTCAAAGGCCATTCACTTTGTATCAAGTTTGGAATAATGGCTATTATTCATTTTGATGAATGCATATAATGTTCTGTCTATGGATGAATTGGTGTCCATTGTGATGAAATTTGTATATTGACATGATCTTACTTAGGTTGTGCAAAAGGGGTGATCGCGTGATTTCGTGATAGGTTTTAAATATTTATAATTACTCGTTCTTGAACTAACTATTACCGCGATGTAGGCAAGTATACCTATCAAACAGTAGTATAGTTTTAGCAAGACCAGATTGTCGAACCCAAAGGAACTAAAAGTGCCAGTAATGACTGTCTTTTTATTATCTAGCCTAAGAATGAAAAGGTTTTTTTTTTAACTAACTAATTATCTAAACTAAGAACGCACAGAGAATGGAATTGGCGAATTGCTTTTGGAAAAATTGATTGAATGAAGACAAAACCTAAGGAAAAATCCACCTAGACTGTACTTGTTATTCTGGCTCTGAATCGGATGATTTATTCCTTTAACTTGTTCTATAGAGATCCCTAAGTTATGTTATTATTCCTATTAAAGACAAATAATGTCTAATCACTAGATTGAATAACCGAGACTTTTCTCTAATTAACACTCTAGGGTTGCATTAACTCGATCTATGGATCCCCTTATTAGGTTTCACCCTAATCCGAAAAAATCTTGTCACCCTATGTAAAGGCGTGCAATCAACTCTGCTTAATTATGTCAAATGTACTCTTAGACAGGGTCTATTCCTCCTCTGAATAATAGCTTATCCTGAATCGGTATCCTGGGATATCAAAACAGGAATTAAGAATACATAATTAAGAACAAGTCAAATATTTATCATACAATTCAAAAAATAATAACAAGATTTGTCTTAGGTTTCATTCCCCTTAGGTATTTAGGGGATTTAGTTCATAACTAAATAAGAAAACATCTCAAAATGATAAAGAATACAAAACATAAAGAAAACCCAAAACTCCTGAAGGGAAATTGAGGAGTGATCTTCAGTCTTGATGAGGGATCCGACTTCTGAGATGGATCAATCGGCTTCCTTGGAGCAATTCGTTACCCCCTACTCTCCCCTTCTTTTTCTTCCTTCTCTAGGGTGTATTTATAGGCTTTGGAATGCCTAAAAGCCCTCAAAATTAGCCTTTTCTGAATTGGACTCAACTTGGGCTTGGCAGGGACACGCCCGTGTGACACACCCGTGTGCGATTACTTCAGGCCATGCTCGAGCCTGCCAAATTGACACGACCATGTGGTCTACCCATGTGAGGAGGTCCAGGCCATGTTGATTTCATACTTTGGCCCATTTTCTCCGTTTCTGGCCCGTTTCTCGTTCTTTTTGCTCTCCTATGCTCTTCTAAGTGTAAAACATGAAATTAAAGCATTAGGAGCATCGAATTCACCAATTCTAATGGAAAATCATCCATAAAATGCGTTAATCATGGGGTAAAAATATGTATAAATTACGGTTTATCAAATACCCCCACACTTAACCATTTGCTTGTCCTCAAGCAAAATTCTCAACTCATAATCAAAATAAATTCTTTTAAACTTATAATTTCTATCGATAATATCTCAAAATAATCCATAGGTAATCATACATTGAGAATTCAACTAAAAGAACATAAAAGTTTCAAACATTCCAAGTTAAGTATTTAATCATACAAACATAGGTGTCTCTCATTTAAGTAATTAACTTTGATTTAGAATACCACAAAGTTTCACATCCTCACTACAAATTCACTCAAATCACTCAAGGTGTTTAAGGACAATAAATGAACCACTCAATAGTCAATAATGAAAAGTCATTACCATAGGCTTGCATGAAAATCAAATCTCCACCACTATAATTTAAGATGATACATCAATCAAAAGATCTTTAGAGGGTTGTAATGAGGTTTGGTTAGGGGGTGTGGTAACAAGCCGAAAGAAAGGGTTAAAATCGAGGTTGAATTGAAAAATTACCTAACTAGAAAAGAGTTCATCATCACTTGCATACAACATAGCTTCTTCTCAGACTAAGGAATTTAACTTCTGAAGCTTACAAACAGAAGATCACTACTAATATGTATATATATATTTTTAAGAACAAGTGAAATTACAGAGTAGAATAAAACATAGCTAAGTAACTATTTCAATTCAAATCTCGACAAAAATGGGGCTTAAATTAATTTAGGGGGTTTCAACAATAATGGGTTAAAGGTTAATATTAATGGTAATACAAGAAATGGCTTGTTAGGCTCAAGGGGGTTCACTAGAGGTTAATTGTGGAGGTAGGCTTTTCATGGCATGAGTGGGTTAATGGTGCGGTCTCAACATGAATAATCAAACAAGTTCTAGAATAACAGTTCACTACTGACGCACTCAAAGAAATAATAAAAGTGAGCATGAAAGAATTAATAGATGCTCAAAAGGCTCAAAAATCTCACAAAAATTATGGCTTTTTGATGTTTAAAACTTGTGAATCCCAACTTAAAGTAATACCTAAATTTTGGGGAAATAACCTAAGATTTAAATTCTTAAAAATCAACTTATCATGCTTGATTCTCTAATGTTTTAACGTTTAAACAATCAATGCATAATTGCCTATGTTTTAATTCAAGATATATCAATCAAAAAATCAATTAAAATTATCCTAAATATGATATGAAAGCTTTTTCAAGAGAACAAGGCAATCATTCAGGGATTTTTCTGATAATGAGATAAATATCCCCCCACACTTAATATGTACATTGCCCTCAATGTACAAAGATGGATATTAGAGTATAAAAATAAGATAAGGAGAGAAGTGAAACTTCCTGTATGATGAATTCCTCGAACTGGAGTTCTGGAGAGTAATTAGTTTGAGAGTGGAGGAGGATACTTCGGCGGTCATAGAGGTTCATTAGGCCATAAGTCCTGCGCCAAAAGGATATTATCTCTAGTGGTAGCTATGGTTGTGGGCGAGCAGGACATGGCAGTCGTGGAGAACCTTTCCTGGTGGAGTTTTAGTTCCTATGTGATGATGAGCTTTAGAGCTCTATATAACTGTGATAAAATCAAGAACTTTTTAGGGGATATTAGGAAGAATAATTAATCAATAAGAAATAGCTAAACTTAATAATTAAAAATAAAATTTCTAAAATCTAATAAAAATAAAAAGTAGTTTTAATAAAAATAAAAAAAATAAAATAATAAATAAATGTTTTTAAACATCTTCATCGCTGGATGGTTCGCGAGGTGGGACTGGCGATGAGATGTGGAGGTGCTGACAAATCTGCTGTAGAGTAGCATCAATGTTGTCAAATCGTTGAAAACACTACTGCTCGAATCGAGTGAGGCGCTCAGAGATGTCAGCATATGAAGCCGCCACATAAACTGGACGAGAGGGTGGTGGTGGCTGAGTCGGTGGGTCTTCGTGCTGTGGGGGGACATCATCAAGAATGTCCTTGTAGGCCTCCTTTTCGGTAGATTGGGCAAGACGATACTGGGGAGGGTAGGTTCCTCGGCACCTCTCGATCATCCTCATGCTAAGCATGCTCGAGATGCCTTGTGGAGACATCTGGCTGATGAGGGTGAGGGATGATTCTTGGGCTGCGGTGTTGAGGAGCCTGAAGTGTCGCGCCAGTCGAGTCACGTAGAGGCCAATGGAGATGACCCCCTTCTTATGCCGCTCCGTCTGGTGCTGAATTGTGAGGGCGATGAAATAGGCAAGGTCGATGACATGCCCGTGCGACATGCACCATAAAATGTAGGCATCGTGAGTGTTGACTACGCTAGTGCTCTCTCGCCTCCCTGTAATCGTGTGAGCCAAAATAGCGTGTAGGTACCTCAGGGATGGTGGGAGAATTGATGCCTTGGAGCGGCTAGGATTGTAGGAGGCTATGCTAGGGGCTAAAGTGTGCCAGCACTTCGAGGGAGAAAAATGTATGTGGCGAGTGAGAGCATGTAGTTTATTTTTCTCCTTAAACTCCTCCGTATATAAGCCTAGTGCGGCACCAAACTCTGGGACGCTTAGCTGGCGGACTAACCCGCCTAGGAAAAATTGGATCGTGTCAGGATCATCGTAATTTGTCATTACAGTTTGAAGATGGAACGTTAAGCATAGTTCTATCGTGAGCACAAGGTATGTTGGTTTGATGATCCCAAAGAACAGGTCCCAAGGGTCGATGGTTAGGAGGGCCCGAATCACATCAGCCATCTGAACTTGTTCTACGGTAGCCTAGTTGATGCAGCGGCCCGCAATTAAGGGTCAGGCCTGAAGTATTTGGAAAAGCTCTTCTTGGGGCCCTCAGGGGAACTGTAGGAGAGGGTGACGAATTTCTGTGGTCAGACCCGTAGAAGATAGCACTCCCTTCTGTTTCTTAGAAGCAGGGACAACAGCCTTTTTACCACGTGAAGATGACATGGTACCTGTGATTAGAATCATCAAGTCATCTTGATGAGTGGTCAAAGTAAAACGAAGTCAAATCTTAAAAATCATAATTTGAAGCTTCAGCTACTAAAAGTAACTAAAAACTATAAGTTCAATGGTATACTTTTGTGGCACTAGCATGGTGATATAAGTAAAATGGCAAAGAATGGAATGCACATTACTATATGAATGAATAGAACTGTCAATACAAGAGCCATGATTATTTCAACTATCCTAACCATGGATATTCATTTCTAACTAATTAAATGGAGTAGATAAATCATGTAATGAGTAGGAATTTGAACATGAAAAGATGATGACTTGTCCTATAAATGAAATTTGTGTGATAGAAAGATAAAAATGACATGAAAAATATAGACTAATAAGAGAAATAGCTTTATAAATGAATGTAATTGAAGGGGAAAGAGTAAACAAATGCTAGAAAGGGGAGAATGAAAGTCAAAAATGAAGTTGGAGGCGGCGCACGGGCGTGGCAAGGAGGCCGTGTGAACTTTCAGTGGCTAGGGTTAGGGTTTTTGAATGAGGAAAAAAGTGAATAGTGCAGGGTATTTATAGATTTTGGGCCACACGGCCATGGCACACGCCCATGTTCCCTAATTTTTGCCCGTGTGTTTCGCGATTTTCCTATTTTGGCGCGTCTAAAATTCGTCCCACGCCCGTGTACCTGAGGTGTGTAGGTTCGACCATGTCGCACGACCGTGTCTAGCTTCGTTCGCTTCTCCCACGCCCGTGTGGGAAATCCCCACGCCCGTGTCAATCTAATAGGTTCGACCACGGATGTGAGACACGGGTGTGTCGCACGTCCGTGCTAGTTTCTCAGTTTCAACCACGGGTCTTCCACACGGGCGTGTGACACGCCCGTGTTATTTTGGTAGGCTCGGCCATTACCATGTCGCACAACCTGGCATTTTATCGTAGCTCGTGTTTGGGGAAATCCTTGCCCTATTTTCACACAGCCATAAGCACGCCCGTGTGCTTGGCCTTGTCTCTATGGAAAACCTGTATTCGAGAGCTCGGTTAGTAAGTTAGATGTTGGAGACTAAATTTTTAAAGAAGTTAATACAGTTAGTGCTCGAGTTGCCTCCCGAGAAGTGCTTATTTATAGTCTAAGCTCGACTTACCTCTCTGTTGAATGATCATGGTGGTTCGAAGAGTTTATACTCCTCATTCCTGCTATCAATCTTAAAATAAGGTTTTAAATGGGTGGTGTTTACCTTAAAAGTGCCGAACTTGGGATGACTCACCTCCACCTTATCGAATGAAAAAATGCTGAGTATCGTAAGAGGGATTTCTTCATTTGGTGTGGTAGTGACAATGTGGGGATCGGCGACATCTAATAAGACTTTATCTCCAACTTTAAGTTGATTTGAAGAGGTTTCAAGCTCGTTCTATCGTAGATTCGGTTTGTCAGATGTTCTTGGTTTATGCATCCGCCATTCATCGAGTTCCTCAATTTGTAATCTTTGATCTTCATGAGCAGGTCCTCTACTATTGCTTGAGAATGACTCGTGTACTTCCTTCAGACTTATCTCCTACAAAGTGGGTTGTATCATGTGGTCAGTTTTAATAGAATGGTTTAGACGATCACCTTCAATTATCGATGTGTTGTCAGAATTTCGAGCTTGAAGGGTGAGTGTTTCGTCTCCTACGCGAAGCGTGAGCTCACCTGTGCCAACATCAATAATTGTTTTAGCAGTTGCTAAATAGGGCCCTCCCAGAATTAAAAGAGTGTTGCTATCCTCCTCTATGTCTAAAACAATGAAGTCAACGAGAAATATAAATTTATCGATTTTTACTAGCACATCTTCAATAATACCCTTAGAAATCTTATAGTTTTATCTGCTAGTTGAATGCTCATCCTAGTCTGTTTGGGTTTCCTGAGACCTAGTTGCTTAAACATTTTATAAGGCATGACATTGATACTAGCCCCTAAATCAGCTAATGCATTATTAACATCTAAACTACCAATTAAGCAAGGAATCATAAAACTCCCTAGATCTTTTAGTTTGTTCGGTAGCTTATTTTTTTAGAATAGATGAGCACACTACGTTTAGCTCCACATGCGATGTCTCGTCCAACTTCCGCTTATTTGCTAAAAGCTCTTTTAAGAATTTCATTGTGTTTGGCATCTGCGATAGGGCTTCAATAAACGGTAAGTTAATATGTAATTTTTTTAAGAGTTTAAGGAATTTACCAAATTGTTCATCTGAGCAGTCTTTCCTTGTCGCGTTGGGGTATGGCACACGAGGTTTATATTCAACTTTCACCATTTTGTTCTTATTGTTATCTACCTCACCTTAACCTTTGTTTACCACAGTTTCTTGCCTCGGTTCTGGTTCAGGTTCAACAACTCCTTCATCTTGAATATTAATTGCGTTGAGCTATTCCCTTGGGTTGGGTTCAGTATTACTTGGCAAGCTATCTTGTGGTCGTTCGGAAATTAGTTTGGAAGCTGGCCTATCTGAGTTTCGAGCCCTTGGATCGACACTTGTTGATTTTTAAGTGTTGTCTCGGTGTTCTGGAAACGAGTTTCTGACACCAAAATAAACTTTGAAAGCATCTCTTCAAGGTTCAGCTTCTTTTCCTGTTGGTAGGGTGGTTGTTGGTAGCCTAAAGGTGGTTGTGGTCTTTGATTTCCTGGACCGCTCTATGAGAAATTGGGGTGGTTCCTCCAACCTACATTGTAAGTGTTATTATATGGATTGTTTTGAGGTTGAGGATTATTACCCATGTAGTTTAGTTGCTCGTTATCCATGTTGTGGCCATACGATTGGTATTCTAAATGGCTTGCTCCACCTCCACTTACTTCACACTGCATTACTGGGTGAACCTGCGAAGAACTAAGAAAACCATCAATCTTTTTATTTAAGAGTTTTACCTGATTAGAGAGCATGGTGACTGAATCGACGTTATAAATGCCGGCTGTTTTCGTTGGCTTTGTCCTCATGACTTGCCACTGATAGTTATTCAGTGACATCTCCTCTATAAACTCATAGGCATCTTCAGGTGTTTTATTATTGATGTTCCGCCAATAGCTGCGTCAACAATTTGTCGAGTCGAAGGATTCAGGCCATTATGGAACGTTTGAACCTGTAGTCAAAGCGATAACCCATGGTGAGAGCACCTTCTCAAAAGGTCCTTTTATCTCTCTTATGCATCGTAGAGTGTTTCTAAATCCATCTGCACAAAAGAAGAGATATCATTACATAATTTAGCCGTTTTAGCCGGCAGAAAATATTTTAGTAAAAATTTTCCTGTCATTTGTTCCCAAGTAGTAATTGACCCTCGTGGTAGCGAGTTCAACCACTGTTTAGCTTTGTTCCTCAATGAAAAAGGGAATAACCGAAGACGAATAGCATCATCAGAGGCACCATTAATTTTAAATGTATCGCATAGTTCTAAGAAGTTGGCTAAATGAGCGTTGGGATCCTCATCCTGCAAACCATCAAACTGAACAAATTGCTGTATCATTTGAATAGCGTTAGGTTTTAATTCAAAAGTATTTGCAGCTACAGTAGGTCTAACTATGCTTGATTCGGTTCCTATTAAAGAAGGTTTATCATAATCATACATAGTGCGTGGATCAGGATTTTGATTAACCGCAATTGCAGACGGTAGCTGATTGCCTTGGTTTTCAGCCATCTCTTCGGTTGGGGGTTGAGTATCGTCTTCTTGCTCGTTCTCTGTGTATCTTAAGCTTCACCTTATTTCTCTTTGATTTCTGCGAACTGTACAATCAATTTCTTCGTCAAAAAGTAATGGTCCTGACGGATTTCTTCTAGTCATAAACTATAAAAACCTGCCAAGAGAAGGAAAAAGTAAATTAATAAATAATAATAAATTAAAGTGCATGAAAAATAAATGGCTAAAGTAATAAAAATTGAGTGTTCCTAATATTTCAATTCCCCGGCAACGGCGCCAAAAACTTGATCGCATGATTTCGTGATAGGTTTTAAATATTTATAATTACTCGTTCTTCAACTAACTATTATCGCGATGTAGGCAAGTGTACCTATCGAACAATAGTATAGTTTTAGCAAGACCGGATTGTCGAACCCAAAGGAACTAAAAGTACCAGTAATGACTGTCTTTTTATTATCTAGCCTAAGAATAAAAAGGTTTTTGTTTTAACTAACTAATTATCTAAACTAAAAACGCACTTAGAATGGAATTGGGTAATTGCTTTTGGAAAAATCGATTGAATGAAGACAATACCTAAGGAAAAATCCACCTAGGCTGTACTTGTTATTCTGGCTCCGAATCGGACGATTTATTCATTTAACTTGTTCCGTAGAGATCCCTAAGTTATATTATTATCCCTATTCAAGACTAAAAATGTCTAATCCCTAGATTGAATAACCGAGACTTTTCTCTAATTAACAATCTAGGGTTGCATTAACTCGATCTATGGATCCCCTTATTAGGTTTCACCCTAATCCGGCAAAATCTTGTCACCCTATGTCTAGGCGCACAATCAACTCCGCGTAATTATGACAAATGTACTCTTAGACAGGGTCTATTCCTCCTCTGAATAAGAGCTTATCT
Organism: Gossypium arboreum; assembly: GCF_025698485.1. Taxonomy (NCBI): domain Eukaryota; kingdom Viridiplantae; phylum Streptophyta; class Magnoliopsida; order Malvales; family Malvaceae; genus Gossypium; species Gossypium arboreum. The sequence continues at coordinate 34,869,522 of NC_069071.1, read as the reverse complement.
TGAATTGGTATCCTGGGATATCAAAACAAGAATTAAGAACACATAATTAGGAACAAGTCAAATATTTATCATACAATTCAAAAAATAATAACAAGATTCGTCTTAGGTTTCATTCTCCTTAGGTATTTAGGGGATTTAGTTCATAACTAAATAAGAAAACATCTGAAAATGATAAAGAATACAAAACATAAAGAAAACCCAAAACTCCTGAAGGGAAATTGAGGACTGATCTTCAGTCTTGATGATGGATCCGACTTCTAAGATGGATCAATCGGCTTTCTTGGAGTAATTCCTTACCCCCTACTCTCCCTTTCTTTTTCTTCATTCTTTAGGGTGTATTTATAGGCTTTGGAATGCCTAAAAGCCATCAAAATTAGCCTTTTTCGAATTGGACTCAACTTGGGCTCAGTAGGGACACACCCATGTGACACGCCGGTGTGCGATTACTTCAGGCCGTGTTTGAGCCTGCCAAATTGACACGGCCGTGTGGTCTGCCCGTGTGAGGAGGTCCAGGCTGTGTTGATTTTGTACTTTGGCCTATTTTCTCCGTTTTTAGCCCGTTTCTCATTCCTTTTGCTCTCCTAAGTTTAAAATATGAAATTAAAGCATTAGGAGCATCGAATTCACCAATTCTAATGGAAAATCATCCATAAAATGCGTTAAACATGGGGTAAAAATATGTATAAATTACAGTTTATCAATGGGTGACAAAATGGCTTGGGAAATAGCCTAGTTTGTCCACATGGGTAAGACACACAGGCGTGTGTCTAGGCTGTGTGTGACACACGGCTCACACCTATAGGTGTGTGTTATGGTCGTGCGTCCCCTGTACTTAAAACTTTAAAGTCATTTTAGTACACGGGCAAACCACACGGGCGTGTGCGAATGCCGTGTCATAAAGTCAGTATGTATGCTAGTGGTACACGGGCAAGAGACACGGTCGTATGTCTCGGCTGTGTGAAAGACACGGTTATAGGGCATGGGTGTGTGCTTGGACCGTGTAGTTTTGGCAGAATGCCTAGGTTTTCAGACATTGGATCGGGACATGGGTGTGTCCCTAACACACGGACGTGTGTTCTATACCCACACGGGCGTATGGAGCCTTGATGCATGAAATTTTCTAAGTTCTTCATGAGTTCTCAGTTGGATTCTGAACCACCCCTGATGTATATTTTGGGCCTTGTAAGCCCGCAAATGAGACTGATTGCTTGTGTAAAGAGAAGTTTTTAAATTGTTTGAGATTTCACGGCCCAGTTTTATACAGTTGGTTGAGTTTAAGTCAGGTAGCACTACAAACCCTATTCTAGCGTCAGATACGGGAGAGGGATATTATATTTGGTGGTATCAGAGCATGGTTTAGTCGGTTCTAGGACTAACCTAGCTAAAGTATGAGTCTAGCCATACATGTTATATATATCGATAGTGTGACGATTCTTGATGATTATAAATTGTGTTGTTTCTTATATAATAAATGGATCCTGATAGAACCATGGTAGATGACGTGGAAAGTAATGCGTCGGCTCCCGCAGAAGAGACTGCGTCAGTAGAGGTGAGCCCATAAGTATGGGCCAAGGTAGAGGGGCTAGGGAAGCCTACCTCCAAATGATGGATGCTTGGTATACGGAGTTTGTTCGTGCGAATCCGAACACTCCACCTCCCCCACCTCTTCTGATTTCTCAGTATGCCCCGATGGCTCCCTAAAGTGCGGACGTGTTCAGACGAAAGAAGCCTCTGGTAGACAAGATCCGGAAGTAAGGGGCTGAGGAATTTCGGGCTAGTGTAGATGATGACTTGGAGAGAGTGGAGTTCTGGATAGAAAATACCATGAGGGTATTTCATGAGCTATCATGTACACCTAATGAGTGCGTGAAGTGTGCCGTGTCACTCCTGCGAGACTCAGCTTATCAGTGGTGGAACACTCTTGTGTCTGTTGTACCGAGAGAAAGGATTACTTGAGAATTTTTCCAAGAAGAGTTTCAAAATAAGTATATTATCCAGAGGTTCATGGATCAGAAAAGGAAGGAATTTCTAGAGTTGAAGCGAGGTAGTAAGACTGTGACGGAGTATGAGCATGAGTTTGTGAAGCTCAGCAAATATGCACGAGAATGCGTATCCACTGAAGCTACCATGTGTAAGAGGTTTGAGGATGGCCTCAACGATGACATTCAAGTGTTTATGGGCATCCTAGAGTTAAGAGAATTTGTAGTGCTCGTTGAGAGAGCATGTAAAGCAGAAGAGCTGGTGAAGGAGAGGAGAAAGGCAGCCATTAAGTCATGAGATTTAAAGAGAAGACAGATGGAGAGGACACATCAGTCCTCTTCCAAGAAGTCGAAAGAAATTAATACCCGATCAAACGCTTCGGTAGGATTTTTGCGGAGGAAAACGAATCGACAGAATATGACGTCTAAAGCCCAGACCACTTCTGTTGCTAGTGTCGACAGTATAGGGCCAAGTAGGCAGGAGTGTTTGTAATGTGGGAGACGCCACTTAGGTGTATGTCGAGTAAACGAGAGGGGCTGTTTCAAGTGTGAGTCACTTAACCACTTTATCTGTGAGTGCCATAAGATGGATGAGAGAGAGAGAAAACAAAAGGTGAAAGCAAGCAGTGCTCCCTTGAGGGGTAGGCCTCAAAGGAACCCTGAGAGTGGGAATAGTAGTAGAGGTGTGCTAAGAGAGGCTGCGATAAAGTCTGAAGGCAAAGCGCCGGCGATGACTTATGCTATACGAGCCCGAGAAGAGGCAGGGTCTCCAGACGTGATCACGGGTTTTATTCACGATATAACTGTTGTCGCTTTAATTGACCCGTGATTTACCCACTCTTACATATGTATGGAATTAATACCTCGTATAAACATGCTAGTAAAGTCCACTAAGTTTGTAATAAAAGTGTCTAACCTGTTAGGAAAGCATGTATTAGTGGACTGAGTATGTAGAAATTGTCCTTTGGCGATTAGAGGCCATTGTTTTTCAGCCAACTTGATGTTGTTTTCGTTTAATGAATTCGATGTAATCCTTGGGATGGATTGGTTGACCTCTCATGGTATTGTAGTAGACTGTGGGAGAAAAGTAATTTAGTTAAGATGTGAGGATGGAAATGTTTTTCAAGTTGGGCCAGATAAGTCAAATAACTTGTCTGTGGTAATATCGTCTTTGGCAGCCGAAAGATATTTGAGAAAAGGTTATGAAGCTTATGTAGCTTTTGTACTTAATACCCAAGTGTCCGAGTCAAAGATTGAGTCAAAGGTTTTGCTAGACCGAGTTATTCACCATGGGGTGCTCTGGTACTTTTTGTGAAAAAGAAAGATGGGTCGATGAGATTATGTATCGACTATAGACAACTGAACAAAGTAATAGTGAAGAACAAGTATCCCCTGCCGAGGGTTGATGATCTCTTTGATCAATTGAGAGGAGCCATTGTATTTTCTAAAATAAATTTGAAGTCGGGGACAAGGTATTTTTGAAAGTTTCCCCATGGAGGAAAGTCCTCAGATTTGGTAAAAAGGGCAAGTTGAGACCTCGTTTCATAGGACCTTATGAGATTACCGAGAGAGTAAGGCCTGTTGCCTACCGTTTAGAATTGCCGCCAGAGTTAGAAAAGATTCACGATGTGTTTCACGGGTCTATGTTACGCCAATACAGATTAGACCATTCGTATATAATTGCACCAACTGAAGTTGAGATTCTTCCAGACAGGACTTATAGTGAGGATCTGGTCAAGATTTTAGCTCGAGAAGTCAAACAACTAAGAAATAAAAATATACCAGTTGTGAAGGTTCTGTGGCATAGACATGGAGTTAAGGAAGCCACATGGGAACCCGAGGAGTCTCTGAGAGAACAGTACCCAAACTTATTCACCTGTAAGATTTTCGAGGACGAAAATCCCTAAGGGGGAGAAATGTAACAACCCGATTTAGGGCCTTGTCAGAACAGTGGTCTTGGGACCACAAATCTAAAGATAGAATTTTTTTTTATTTTTACGAGGTTACAGTTCGATTATATTAGTGCATGAAAAATTTGAGGAGTTAATTTTAATGTTTTCAAGCCCGATTGCGAAAAAGGACTAAATCGTATAAAGATAAAAGTTGCATTTTAGTACCCAAATGTGTTAGATAGATAGAGAACTTAAATTGGAGGTCCTGAAAGGGAAATTAGACCTTTGTACAATGGCTTGGCCGGGCATGGGGAGACAAATTGGAGAAGAAGGTAAAAGTTAGTTGAGGATTAGGTCATCAATTTTGACTAGTTTTATATTAAACAAAACAAAGGCCATTTCTTCTTTATTTTCTTCTTCTCTACATATTTTTACCAGCCTTAGGAGAGGTTTGAAAGCTCAAAAATCTGCAGCAACTTGAAGCACTCATAAGTAAGTGATTTAATTAGTTTTCTTCAAGATTTTCACATTTTTGAGACCCTTGAAGCATGAGCTTTCAAACGAGGGTGATATCTTACAAAATAGTCAAGAGTTTAGGATTTTTCCATGGATGTATTTGTGATATATGCTGAGTTTTTATGGAAGGATATGAGTCCTAGTTGTGTTACAAACAACTTTTGTGAAAGGTGTTAGCATGAAAACACCTAAAGGGACTATTTTGCATAAGTTGCAAAATAGGTGGTTAGTGTGTGAAATAGTGAGAATTTGGGAGTGCTCTAGTAGTAAAAAGAGTTGAGCTAGGCTTGAAATACGAAAGAATTTGATAAAAATAGATTTTCGGGCATAGGGGTAAAATGGTCATTTTGCTAAGGCCTAGGGGAAAAATGGCCATTTTACCAAATTTGTGAATTTATGAATGCCTAATTGTGTTTAGTGGCTAAATGGATGCATATTGTTATTATAGATCAAGATTTGCCAAAACCGAGCCTAGATCAGGGCAAAGCCAAGCAATCCAAATAAGCCGACTAGTCAAGAACTTTTTGTAAACCGAGGTAAATTGTATGTAAATAATACAACTATATTATTAATGCATGTATTCGATTGTTATTGATTTGATATGGCATAAATTTCTAGAATTGGAACTAAGTACATGTATTTATGATTGACAAAGTCAAAAGATCCAGTAAGAACCCCAAGAAACAAACTGGATATTCATGCCATGACATTGGGTTATGTGAGAGCCAGTATAAGACCATGTCTGGGAAATGGCATCGGCATTGAGACGAGGGCTAGTGTAAGACATGTCTAGGACATGCATTAGCCACATTAAGATAGCCAGTGTAAGACCATGTTTGGGATATGGCATCGGCGTAGAGATGAGTGCCAGTGTAAGACATGTCTGGGACATGCATTAGCCTCGATGATGATAGCCAATGTAAGACTTGTTTGGGACATGCATTAGAACATATACACGAGAGCTAGTGTAAGACCATGTTTGGGACATGGCATCGGCCTCGATGAAGATAGCCAGCATAAGACCATGTCTGGGATATGGCAGCGGAAACTTAACCCATGTTTGAGGCTTATAGAATATCCGGTAGTATTCCAAAAAAGTTCAACTTTAAGAGTTAAGAAAGAGATTTAATAAAGAAAGTATGATGATGTTGTAAGTGTTATAGGTACCTATTTGGTATGCATGAGTAATGAGCTCAATTAGAAATTATGATTTGAGTTGATGGTAATGAGTAAGTCCAGTTTATACTTACCTTTAAGCTATGAGCATAATTGATAAATGGTGAAGTTGTTGCTGTATATATATATATATATATATATATATATATATATAACTTACTAAGCTTTATGCTTACTCTTTTTCCTTTCCCTTTTGTTCCAGTATTGCCATTTTGCTCGAGGATCCCTTGAAGTTAGAGATATCGATCACACTATTAGTCATAATACTAGGTATAATTGGATTTATATTTTTGATTATGGCATGTATAGGGCTAGACTAGGAAGTTGTATTATTAAGAGAATTATTCATGTATTTTTGGCTTAAGTCAAAGGCCATTCACTTTGTGTCAAGTCTGGAATAATGGCTTTTATTCATTTTGATGAATGCATATAATGTTCTGTCTATAGATGAATTGGTGTCCATTGTGATGAAATTTGTATATTGACATGATCTTACTTAGGTTGTGCTAAATGGGTGACAAAATGGCTTGGTAAATAGCATAGTTTGTCCACATGGGTAAGACACACGGGCGTGTGTCTAGGCCATGTGTGACAGCCTTAAAACGACCCTAGTCGGAATGTGGTTTCGGGACCACAAAACCAAGGCATAAAAATAATTTAATATTTATTTTATTGCCTATAATATGTGTTAACTCATGTGTGACATTTTTGATGTTTTAATTTAGAGTTATAAATGTGAATTTCACTAGAAAGGACCTAGTAGAAAACTTTGAAAGTATGATGGGGAAATGTGTGATGACTAATTTAAAGCATGCATGCAAAACAATGGACTTGCATGTCAAATTTCCCCCTAATAGCTAGTGGCCGCCATGACAAGGAAATATGGGCAAGACATGTCATGAAACATGTTTTGTAAGTGCATTATGTAAGGAGAAATAAAATAAGATGCATGGGTAATAAAAATAAAAAAATTGTGTGTGAAGGCTCTCCCCTCCCCATTGCCGTGAGTAGAGGAAAAGAAGAAAAAAAAATTGTTGTTCATCTTTTTTTCATTTTCTTTGAGCTGAAATTCTAAGGAAGAAGGAAGGGGTTCTTGCTTCATGCTTGGTTTGGAGGAGGATTAGGAGGAAGTTTGGCCATACTTGTGTAACACCCCGAACCCGAGACCATCGCCGGTGTCGGACGCGAGGGGTTAACGAGCTAAATCCTCTTAAAGCACCGACAAATTTGGCATTTCCAGACAGGCTGGAAAACTGCGTCACTGTCGCCTTAAAAATCATATCTCGAGTTTCAAAACTTGGAAACTGATTCCGTAAATTTTCCCTGAATTTAGACTCAGATATACTTCCATGGATTTATTTCTAGAATTTTTGGTCGGGCCAATTGGTACAGTTTATTAGTTAAAGTCACTCATGTTACAGGGATCGACTGCTCTGACCTTCTCGCGTTACAACTTGAATATCTCTCTGTACAGGGCTTTAATACTGGTACCGTTTGTTTCTAATGAAACTAGACTCAAAATGGAATCTGCACATATAAGGAATGACTTCTAATTCTTTCTCCATAATTTATAGAAAATTTTTAAAGTCGCGACAGGGGACCCAGAAACCGTTCTGGCCCTGTCTCACAATAACTTTAATACCTCTTAACACGTAACTCCTATGACCGTTTCGTTTCTTCCATATGAAAGTAGACTCATCAAGGTTCATTTACATAATTCTTTCACTATTTAATACCATCCCTACAATTTTTGGTGATTTTTCACATTCCCGTCACTGCAGCTGGCAGCACCTGTTTTTAAGGTAGGTCTTACCTATTTTGTAGTCTCCATGAACCAACTAGTCTTGCCATACATAGGTTCACCTATGATCATTTTAGCCATTCAATGGCTGATCATGTGACCAACACTCCCATTTCCAATCCATAATCACATCATGAAACCATATATATATATACAAATCACAAATGGTCTAAGTTCGGTACTTTACTTCTACGAGCCATTTTCGCATGGCCGTACACATATACATCACAACACATTTGAACCAACAAGGGGTAGTCCTATACATGCCATATCCAAAACTCAACTAAAGGAGTACCAAAAAGGGCTTTGATAGTGTGGTTGACTTCAACTTCTATGATCCCGAATCCGATCGCTAACGAGCAAAATCTATAAGCAGAGAAACAAAGAAACGGAGTAAGCAATTTATGCTTAGTAAGTTTGAGCCATAATATACACACAACCAAAGCATAGCATTCAAGTAGCTAAACAATAATTCATATGCACAATTTCTCAAAGACATGCTTACTTCACAATCCCAACTCTTATATTCATACACAAATAACGGCCTAGTTAATGCCGATAGCTCATTTGTCATTAGAGCGAATATTCATACGCACTTACTCATAGTGTGCGGCACACACAAAACATACCTTGTTGTTGGGAATTTCACAAGTGCATTAACTGAAAATTTTCCAGCAAGTTCAAAGTTCTCGAATCACATACCTTGAGTTTATCCAGATATAGCTACTTGTTCAAACGCCTTGGGACATAGCCCGGTTATGGTAACCCACAAAGGCCTTGGGACTTAACCCGGATATCACAATTTGCACAATTGCCTTGGGCTTAGCCCGATATCACAATTTGCACAATTGCCTTCGGGCTTAGCCCGGATATCACTCGAACATTCATACACATCTTTGTTTCAATTTCATAACACAACTTTTATGCACAATTCACTTAGCAAAAATATCATTTCGGCTCAATGGCCACATACAAGGGCACAATTTCGATTGCTTATTACTTCGTTCAATCGAATCAAAATCTAAGTTTCGATACTCGAAAACTTACCTCGGACGTGGTCAAATGATTTCGACGGCTATTCGACGACTTTTTCCTTCCCTTATCGGATTTAGCTCCCTTTGCTCTTGAGCTTAATTTAACAAATAAATTGGTTTTATCATTTGAGCATCGAAGAGAATTCAAGATACCTAGCCAATATATATGCTCATTAGGCATCAAAGTCACATATGTACGAAATCACTAATCGAACTCAACACATTAGTTAATATTCCTCTTAGCGAATTTTCTAAGCCAAGAATAGGCATCAATATGCTTGCCTCTAACCGAATGCATGCACACCAATTTTCCCTCATGTGGCGAATATGCATGTCCATGTTGAGGCCAATTATGCACTTAATACCACACAAAACAACATGCATTTTACTAACTAACGCATACATATTGTAGCTTAATACACATCTCTCATGTACTTCATAACCAAACATCATCACAAGCAAATATATACCTTGAAATAGTATATATGTCATGCCAATACATCATGTGCAAACATGTATACACATATAGGTGCAAGGTCAATCTCAAGGGGTTCATACCCATCCAAACACAAATTTTACCAATCAAGTAACAAGCATAAATCATGCTCATGAATGCACCATGGCCGAATACATCACAACCATACTCTTTCAACTTCGGTCATGGTTAAACAAAGAATTCAATGTCCTACTCAAGAATACTAAAAGAAATTTCAAGAGTAGTCAATCCATCATTACATGCATCATCAACAAGCTTCACATTTAGCATGCAATGGCTTTAACACAATATCAACCTTGGCCAAATACCATTTTTCATGGCATAGCAAGGATTTGAACCATGGCTAACATGCACATCAAGTTAGCAACCAAAACAAGCATGAATCTCATGACACAACCTCAACATACCTTAATCTTGATGCAAGTTTAGCCAAATCTCCTTCTAGATCTCTTCTAAACAAAGAAAATGAAGCAAAAATCTCTTCTTCCTCTTAGGAATTTCGGCCAAAGGAAGGAGGGGAAAAGATGAACAATTTTTTGTTTTTCTTTCTTAGTCTTTGCTCAAAGAAAGGATGAATGACAACTTTTTTTCTTTCTTTCTCTCTAGCTACTACGGCACCATGGGGGGCATCCATGCTCATTTTTTTCTTTTTTTTTTTCATTTCTTAATTCTTTCTACATAATGCACTAACTAAACATGTTGGAAACATGTCCCCTTGCCCATCATCTAGACATGGCCGGCCACTCATCCAAAATAAATGGAGTATTTGACATGCAACTCCATTTATTTTGCTTCATTCCTTTATTAACCTCTTAAAATTAGCTACATATTTTTAAATCCTTTCACATGAGTCCTTTTTCTTTCAATTCACAATCAAATTAACTAAATCAAAGAATTCAAAATTCACACATGCATTTTCCCATATTCTAGACAATAAATATTACGTTCGAGCATGTCGGTGACTCGGTTTAGCGGTCCCGAAACCACTTCCCGACTAGGGCCAATTTTGGGATGTCACAACTCTCCCCCACTTAAGAAATTTTCGTCCCCGAAAATCTTACCGGTAAATAGGCTCGGGTATCGCTCTTTCGTAGAGTCCTCAAGTTCCCAAGTGGCTTCTTCTATCCCGTGTTTGAGCCATAACACTTTCACTAGCGGAACCCGCTTGTTTCGCAACTCTTTCACTTCACGTGATAGGATACGAATCAGTTCTTCCTCATAACTCATATTGGCTTGAATTTCAACCTCTGATGGACTAATCACGTGCGATGGATCGGATCTATAGCGTCAAGCATCGAAACATGAAAGACATCGTGAATCTTTTCGAGTTCGGGGCAAAATCAAATGATATGCAATCGGACCGACTCGCTCGGATATCTCATATGGCCCAATGAACCTCGGGCTCAACTTGCCCTTACGGTAGAATCGAGTATCTTTTTCCAAGGCGAAACCTTGAGAAACACTTTATCTCCCACGATACTCGATGTCTTTTGTTTGAGACCACAGCGTCTTCTTGACGATCGGAGGCTATCTTCGACTTTCACGGATTACTTTCACTTTCATTCAGCATCTCTAATCAAATCCACCGAAAATTTTGCTTTCACCGAGCTCGGTCCAAAACAATGGTGTACGGCATTTACGATCGTACAAAGCCTCGTAGGGTGCCATCTTAATACTTGATTGAAAGTTTGTTGTTGTAAGCGAATTCAATCAACGGCAAATACCGTTCCCATGAACCATCGAACTCGAGGATGCAACATCTCAACATATCCTCAAGTATCTGAATTATCCGCTCGGTGGTGCTGAAATGCAACTTGGTACCCAAAGCTTCTTGCAACTTTTTCCAAAATCGCGAGGTAAATCTCGGATCTCTATCCGACACGATGGAAATAGGCACCCGTGCAATCTCACAACTGAGAAAGCGTCTGATTCGGCTAGTTTGTCCATTGAAAAGTCCGTGCGTCGGGGACAAAGTGAGCCGACTTAGTCAATCTATCTACAACGACCCAAATCGCATCCTTCTTACTCACCGACAATGGCAGTCCGGATACGAAGTCCATTGTGACTCGATCCCATTTCCACTCGGGTATCGTGATCGGCTGAAGTAATCCTGAAGGCACTTGATGTTCCGCTTTCACTTGTTGACATATTAAACACCTCGAAACAAAGTCGGAGATGTCTCGTTTCATACCATGCCACCAAAACCGACGTTTCAAATCGTTGTACATCTTCGTACTCCCCGGGTGGATCGCCATTCGGCTACAATGGGCTTCGTTCAGTATTATCGAAATAAGTTCCGAATTCTTTGGAACACACAGACGACTCCTGAACCTCAAACAATCGTCATCATCGATCTGAAACTCCGATTCCTTATTCGGAACACACTCGGCCCGTTTTGCAACCAACTCATCGTCGACCTTCTGAGCTTCACAAATTTGATGTATCAATAATGGTTTGGCTTTCAATTCAGCTACTAACATGTTGTCGGATCGAACGGACAAGTGCACATTCATCGTCAGAAGCGAATAATGATTTACTGACTCAAGGCATCCGCAACCACATTCGCCTTTCCCGGGTGATAGTCAATGACGAGCTCATAATCCTTTAACACTCGAGCCAACGTCTTTGTCGCAGATTTAAGTCTCTTTGAGTCATCAAATATTTGAGACTTTTGTGATCCGAATACACATGGCACTTCTCACCAAATAAGTAATGTCGCCAAATCTTTAAAGCGAATACGATGGCAACCAATTCGAGATCATGGGTCGGATAATTTTTCTCATGTGGCTTTAATTGCCTCGACGCATAGGCCACAACTCGACCTTCCCGCATCAATACACAACCTAACCCAAGTAGGGAGGCGTCACTATAGATGACAAACTCTTTGCCGATTCGGGTTGCACTAGAATTGGGGCTTTAGTCAAATAAGTTTTCAGCTTGATCGAAACTTTTCGACATTTCTCCGACCATTCGAACCTTACGTCCTTTTGGAGTAAGCCGTCATTGGCGTGGCTATCGTTGAAAAACCTTTTACAAATCGTCGGTAATAACCGCCAGCCCAAAAAGCTCGAACCTCGGTAATATTTCTCGGAGGTTTCGGTTAAGTATGGCTGAAATTTTGTTCGGTCGACTCGAATGCCCGATCTGAGATACCACATGACCCAAGAAGCTAACCTCTCTTAACCGAACTCACACTTGTTGAACTTAGCATATAATTGCTTATTAAGTAAAATTTGCAGACTAACCTCGGTGTTCAGCATGTTCGGTCTCATTTCTTGAATAGACCAAGATGTCATCAATGAACACGACTACGAACCGATCCAAATATGGTGCGAAGATCCGATTCATTAAATCCATAAATACCGCAGGGCATTAGTAAGCCCAAGCGGCATCACTAGGAACTCGTAGTGACCATATCTCGCTCAAGGCAATCTTGGGTGCGTCTGAATCTCGAATTAGAATCGATAATAGCCCGATCTCAAATCTATTTTTGAGAACACTGAGGCTCCCTTCAGTTGATCGAACAAATCATCGATACACGGTAACGGATATTTGTTCTTTATCGTGGCTTTATTAAGCTGACGATAGTCGATGCACAGCCTCATGGTTTCATCATTCTTTTTCACAAACAACACTGGTGCACCCCAAGGTGAAAAATTCGGGCGAGCAAAACCTTTATCCACCAATTCTTGCAACTGAGCTTTCAACTCCTTTAATTCCGTTGGTGCCATACGATCTGAAGCTTATCGAAATTGGGGTGGTACCAGTACCAATTCGATGCCAAACTCTATTTCCGAACAGTGGTAATCCGGCAATTCTTGGTGGAAAACATCCGGTATTCACAAACCACTAGCACAGATTCGGGTTTCTTTTCTAACTCCTTGTCATCTAGAACATACGCAAGGTATGCTTCGCACCCCTTTCTTACGTATTTCTGGGCCAACATTGCTGATATTACAGCTGGCAATCCCTTTAAGTCCGTAAACTCAACCCGAATTATCTCGTTATTCGTGTACCTCAGATCAATAGTCTTGCTTTTGCAATTTACAACCGCATCGTGCATGGTCAACCAATCCAAACCAAGAATGACGTCGAATTAAATCGAACGGCAAAAGCATCAAGTCCGCGGAAAACAAGAACCTCGAAATACTAGGGGACTTTTCTTAAACACTTTGTTGACAAGCACGTAATGACCTAAGGGTTTGACACCGAATTACAAACTCGATGAGACTCAATGGGCAAAGTCTTCTTTGGATGCTAAGGTTTCGCATATATAATAATGAGTAGGACCAGGTCAATCAAAGCAATCACATTAGTGTAAAGGAGAGTAAAAGTACCGTAATAACATCGGACGAGGAAGCATCTTCACGTGCGTATGGCATAAGTCCTAGCGAGAGCACGAGCCTCGGATCGATGGTAGCATCTCTAGATCCTCTCGACCGCCACTAGCATTGCCCATATTTCTAGGTGGCCTACCTCGAGTTGTGGTAGCACCGGGTTCCCACTTTGATTTACGTTTTGTTCGGATAAACTCGGGCAATCCTTAATGAAATGATCGACCGATCCGCACTTATAACAGAGCGGTCACGGAATCTACAACTCGAATGCCATTTGCCACAATATTGGCACTCAGTTCATCTCGACGATCATTGCCAACATTGGCGATCGAAGTGACTCGCGTGCCCATAGGGGTCGATCGCGGTCTCGTCTAGAAAAGCCCGAAGTGTCTCTAGACCGGCCTAAGCCATCTCTAAATTTCTTTGATGACTGTGGGAAGGGCTTCCCCGAAGACCTCTTACGAAATTCTCTAGTTCCCACATCAACTTTTTGTTTCTCCTTTCTAAGCTCTTCGGCTTTACAAGCTCGCTCAACAAGTACTACTGAACTCTCCTATTTCGAGAATGCCAACGAACATCCTTATATCATCATTCAGCCTATCCTCGGCGTTTACACATAATAGCTTCGACGAAATGCATTCTCGCAGCGTCTTGGCTAAGCCTCACAAATTTTCGTTCGTGATCGAATGGCGACATAGAGCCTTGCTTAAGATCAAGAAATTCCTTCGCTTTTGGTCGATGAATCTCTGACTGATATACTTTTTTCGGAACTCAGTTTGAAAGAACTCCCAAGTTACTTGCTCTCTAGGCACCACAGAAGTCAGAGTACTCCACCAATAGTAGGCGGAATCGCGTAGCAAGGAGATGGTACACTTTAAGCACTCATCGGGCGTACAAGATAGCTCATCGAGCACCCGGATAGTGTTGTCCAACCAAAATTCAGCTTGCTCGGCATCGTCATCATCCGTAGCTTTAAATTCAGTGGCCCCATGTTTTGAATCACATCGATTGGGGCTTACTTGACCTTATTTGGTCGATTCGGAGGTATTGTAGGTCTTGAGGGTTGCATTAGTCGGAAATGGAGGTTGTGGAACAGCCATGTTAGTTCGAATGTATTGGTTGAACCAATCATTCATCATGCTATAAAAAGCTTGCCTAGCCTCATCATTCGGATTGCTGGCCATAGGTTGAGAGCCCGCCGGCGTTGTCCCTTGCGCGGGGGCAGGTGCCACACTCTCCACATCATCAGCTATTGCTTGGTTGGGATCGGGATCCATTGCTATAAACAAACACAAAGTCAAATTGTCAGAAATCACCACACTATCAATTCATCATTTAATGGCATGTATAGCTAGACCCCAAACACATCACGGTAGTCCTAGAATCGACTAAACCGTAGCTCTGATACCAATAAAATTGTAACACCCCAAACCCGAGACCATCGCCGGTGTCGGACGCGAGGGGTTAACGAGCTAAATCCTCTTAAAGCACCGACCAATTTGGCATTTCCAGACAGGCTGGAAAACTGCGTCACTGTCGCCTTAAAAATCATATCTCGAGTTTCAAAACTCAGAAACTGATTCCGTAAATTTTCCCTGAATTTAGACTCAGATATTCTTCCATGGATTTATTTCTAGAATTTTTGGTCGGGCCAATTGGAACAGTTTATTAGTTAAAGTCACCCATGTTACAGGGATCGACTGCTCTGAACTTCGTGCGTTACAACTTGAATATCTCTCTGTACAGGGATTTAATACTGGTGCCGTTTGTTTCTAATGAAACTAGACTCAAAATGGAATCTGCACATATAAGGCATGACTTCTAATTCTTTCTGGATAATTTATAGAAAATTTTTAAAGTCGCGACAGGGGACCCAGAAACCGTTCTGGCCCTGTCTCACAATAACTTTAATACCTCTTAACACGTAACTCCTATGACTGTTTCGTTTCTTCCATATGAAAGTAGACTCATCAAGGTTCATTTACATAATTCTTTCACTATTTAATACCATCCCTACAATTTTTGGTGATTTTTCACATTCCCGTCACTGCAGCTGGCAGCACCTGTTTTAAGGTAGGTCTTACCTATTTTGTAGTCTCCATGAACCAACTAGTCTTGCCATACATAGGTTCACCTATGATCATTTTAGCCACTCCAATGGCTGATCATGTGACCAACACTCCCATTTTCAATCCATAATCACATCATGAAACCATATATATATATACAAATCACAAATGGTCTAAGTTAGTACTTTACTTCTACGAGCCATTTTCGCATGGCCGTACACATGTACATCACAACACATTTGAACCAACAAGGGTAGTCCTATACATGCCATATCCAAAACTCAACTAAAGGAGTACCAAAAGGGCTTTGATAGTGTGGTTGACTTCAACTTCTATGATCCCGAATCCGATCGCTAACGAGCAAAATCTATAAGCAGAGAAACAAAGAAACGGAGTAAGCAATTTATGCTTAGTAAGTTTGAGCCATAATATACACACAACCAAAGCATAGCATTCAAGTAGCTAAACAATAATTCATATGCACAATTTCTCAAAGACATGCTTACTTCACAATCCCAACTCTTATATTCATACACAAATAACGGCCTAGTTAATGCCGATAGCTCATTTATCATTAGAGCGAATATTCATACGCACTTACTCATAGTGTGTGAAGCACACACAAAACATACCTTGTTGTTGGGAATTTCACAAGTGCATTAACTGAAAATTTTCCAGCAAGTTCAAAGTTCTCGAATCACATACCTTGGAGTTTATCCGGATATAGCTACTCGTTCAAACGCCGGGACATAGCCGGTTATGGTAACCCGCACAAAGGCCTTGGGACTTAACCCGAATATCACAATTTGCACAATTGCCTTGAGCTTAGCTCGGATATCATAACTCATAAAATTGCCTTGAGCTTAGCCCGGATATCACAATTTGCACAATTGCCTTCGGGCTTAGCCCGGATATCACTCGAACATTCATACACATCTTTGTTTCAATTTCATAACACAACTTTTATGCACAATTCACTTAGCAAAAATATCATTTCGGCTCAATGGCCACATACAAGAGCACAATTTCGATTGCTTATTACTTCGTTCAATCGAATCAAAATCTAAGTTTCGATACTCGAAAACTTACCTCGGACGTGGTCGAACGATTTCGACGGCTATTCGACGACTTTTTCCTTCCCCTTATCGGATTTAGCTCCCCTTTGCTCTTGAGCTTAATTTAACAAATAAATTGGTTTTATCATTTGAGCATCGAAAGAGGAATTCAAGATACCTAGCCAATATATATGCTCATTAGGCATCAAAGTCGCATATGTACGAAATCACGAATCGAACTCAACACATTAGTTAATATTCCTCTTAGCCGAATTTTCTAAGCCAAGAATAGGCATCAATATGCTTGCCTCTAACCGAATGCATGCACACCAATTTTCCCCTCATGTGGCCGAATATGCATGTCCATGTTGAGGCCAATTATGCACTTAATACCACACAAAAACAGCATGCATTTTACTAACTAACGCATTACATATTGTAGCTTAATACACATCTCTCATGTACTTCATAACCGAAACATCATCACAAGCAAATATATACCTTGAAATAGTATATATGTGACATCCCAAAATTGACCATAGTCGGGAAGTGGTTTCGGGACCGCTAAACCGAGTCACTGACATGTTCGAACGTAATATTTATTGTCTAGAATATGTGAAAATGCATGTGTGAATTTTGAATTCTTTGATTTAGTTAATTTGATTGTGAATTGAAAGAAAAAGGACTCATGTGAAAGGATTTAAATAGATGTGGCTAATTTTAGGAGATTAATAAAAAGGATGAAGTAAAATAAATGGACTTGCATGTCAAATAGCCCATTCCTAAGGGTAGTGGCCGGCCATGTCAAGAGTGATGGGCAAGGGAAAACATGTTTCAAACATGTTTAGCTAATGGATTATGCTTGAAAGAATAAAGAAATGAAATTGAAAAAAATAGGGATATGATGAAAACAAAAGAAAAAAAAAAGTGTTCATTCTCTCATTTTCTCCTTGCTTGGCCGAATATACTAAGAAGAAAGGGGGAAAAGCTTGAGAAAATCAGCCATGGAGCTTACTAAACTAAGGTGTTTTGATACAAGAAGGTATGTTTTATGCCACTCTTGAAAATGCATGCATGATTTGGAGGATTGGTTCAAAATTTTCCTTGAATCTCAAATCGAAACTAAGTTGTTAGGTGAGTTAAATTTCGCCATGCATGTTGTTTTCCTTGGTGAGTGTTTTGATGTTGTTGTGATGAAAGCATGGAGATGAGTGAGTTCGAATGTTTAACAAAAGGAAATTTTGTGCCATTGAGTTCTTGTTGTTATGTGTGTGTGTGCATGAGTATTCGGCCATGCATGTTGTCTTCCTTGGTGAGTGTTTTGATGTTGTTGTGATGAAAGCATGGAGATGAGTGAGTTCAATGTTTAACAAAAGGAAATTTTGTGCCATTGAGTTCTTGTTGTTATGTGTGTGTGCATGAGTATTCGGCCATGCTATAGAATTTATGTTGCAAAATGATTAATGCTTAATGAGATGTATAATAGTACTTGTGAATGAGCTTGAGAGTATTTAAACAATTAGACATGAAAAGGGTGGTAATGAGGCTGAAAAATTGTTGGATGGTTAATTGGGTAAGGAATGAAGCATTCGGCCATATGGGGTATAAATGGGCATAGGTGTTAAATACCTTGTATTGGAAACTTTGATAAATAAGTAGCAATAAATTAAGATGAGATTGAGTAAATTTTCAGCTTAGTTGTGTTAAGTATTCGGCAATAACCATAATAATGCATGTGAATGCCGTATGTTTGTGTTTGATGGAGAGGTAAATTGTTTGATTTAGCTCAAGAGCAAAGGGAACTAGATTGGACAAAGGAAAGGAGAAAGCAAGCGAGTAGCCGATTTGGAACCGTTCTACCCCAAACAAAGTAAGTCATTAAGCACATATGTTTGATATTGCTTAAATGATTGGAAAATCTATGCAATTGTGTTTAATGGAATGCTATATATGTATAAATGAAATTCTATGTGTAGAGTGAGGATAATTGTTGAATGTAAAAGAAATAGTGGAATGTGTAGAAAGTTTGCTTTCGGCACTATGTGTCTTGAACAATACGTGTGTATGGTGACGAGATTGGCACTAAGTGTGCGTCTTGGAAATATATGGCACTAAGTGTGCGTGCTGGAAATATAAGGCACTAAGTGTGCATGCTGGAAAAATACGACACTATGTGTGCAAGTTTGGAAAATACTGACCTTTGGGTGTGCGAGCTCGAAGGGTATGGCACTGTGTGTGCGGGCTTAAATTGCGTGGCACTAAGTGTACGAAATCGAGTGGTAAGCACTTGTGTGTGCGTACTCTATATATATGGAGGTGTGTCTCCATTGAATTGAGTATGGACAGTGGATCGGGTAAGTACCTCGAGCTCATGACGAATAGAGAATACGTTCATGCTTGGGGTTGAATTTGGTAAGCCTTAAATCTATGTGATGATTGAAATTGTATGGTTGTGCTGGAAAATGAGTTAATGTGTAAAAATGCTTGATTATCTTGTTGTGTAGAATATGAAATGTGGATGTATAACTTGGTGCGAGATTGGACCGAAAGGTCCGAGGTACTATGGTATAGATTCGATATGGATGAGTACCTAGCCTCGTTTGTTGTACATGTTGTAGTAACTTTATCGGTGGATTGATGAATGCTTATGACTTCTTGAGTTGTAAACTCACTCGGTGTTTTCTTGTCACCCATTTTAGGTCTCTCGGACTCGTATTGTTTGCGTGATCGGGACCGTCGTTGAAGTCATCACACCGCTGAAATCTTGTGGTATTGTTTTCGTTGTTGAAGAACATTTGGCATGTATAGGCTATTATATTTTGTCGAATTGTGGGTTGTAAACTTTAAGCCATGTGAAAATGGCCTATGTGGTCGTCGAGTGGGATGCTAGAACCTATAGCCACGAGTCTTAGAAACTCTAATTTTGATAAGGTGGCCATAATTTGTGTCATGTATAATGGATGATTAAGGCCAAGGAAAGATTCATGAAATTGGTATAGTCTACTGCAGTAACTGTTGCGGACAGCAGCAGTGAGATGAGATTGAAAAATCACTAAAAATAGTAGAAGTAGAATTAAATAGTGATTAAATTATGAAATTGAACCTTGATGAATCTATTTTTATATGGACAAAACGAAACGACCATATGAGCAGCATACTGAGAAATATTAAAGTTCTCGTGAGACAGGGCCAGAACGGTTTCTGGGTCCCCTATCGCGACTTTGAAAATTTACCATAAATTATCCAGAAAGAATTAGGAGTCATTCCTTATATGTACAGATTCCATTTTGAGTCTAGTTTCATTAGAAACAAACAGAACCAGTATTAAAGCCCTGTACAGAGAGATATTTAAGTTGTAACGCGCGAAGGGCAGAGCAGTCGATCCCTGTAACATGGGTGACTTTAACTAATAAACTGGACCAATTGGCCCAACCAAAAATTCTAGAAATAAATCCATGGATGGGTATGTGAGTCTAAATTCAGGAAAATTTACGAAACCAGTTTCTGAGTTTTGAAACTCGAGATATGATTTTTAAGGCGACGGTGACGCAGTTTTCAGGCTGACTGGTAATGTCAAATTAGTTGGTACCTTGAGAGGATTTGGCGTTAACCCTCGTGTTCGAACACGGCGACGGCCACGAGTTAGGGTGTTACAATTTTATTAGTATCGAGCTATGGTTTAGTCGGTTCTAGGACTACCATAGGCGTGTGAGTCTAGCTATACATGCCAAATTGTTAGTGCCTAATAATGTGATGACTTGACGGTTGAAATTTTTGTTTTGATTAGCGATGGAACACAGGATAGAGACCCTTGGCGGATGACGTTGAAAGTGTAGCGGCTGCTCTGCGCAAGGGACACCGCTGTTGAGCCTCGGTCATCCGCGAATAATCAAAATGAAGGCGAAACAAGCCTTCTTCACCATGATGAATGAGTGGGTCGCATAATATGCCCGAACCAATCCGGCTGTCCAACCATTCCCGAATTTAAATAATCCACCCCAAGAGCCCGTAATGCCATCGATTCTCGATCTGTGAGGCTGAGTAAACCACTTGTGGACTTGATTAGGAAGCGTGGGGCGAGGAGTTTAAGGCCATAGTTACCGATTTCTTGAAAGGGCCGAGTTCGCTTGATAACACCATTAGAGTGTTTGATGAACTGTCATGCACACCCGATGAATGTCTTAAGTGTGCTATATCTTTGTTTCGAGACTCACCTACTATTGGTGGAGGACCTTGATTTCCATAGTCCCAAAGGAACAAGTTACTTGGGATTTCTTTCAAACGAATTTGGAAGAAATATATTAGTCAACGGTTCATCGATCGAGCGTAAGGAGTTCCTAGAACTCAAGCAAGGCCGTATGACCGTATCTGAATATGAACATGAGTTCGTAAGACTTAGTCGGTATGCTCGGGAGTGTGTGGCTGATGAGGTTGCTATGTGCAAAAGATTTGAAGAAGGATTGAATGAAGAGTTAAAGTTACTAGTGGAATTTTGGAGATAAAGGAGTTCGTGACATTAGTCGAGCGAGCACGCAAAGCGGAAGAACTTGGGAAGGAGAAGAAGAAGGCTGAATTTGAAGCAAGAGATTACCGTAAAAGATCAACAGTAAAGTTCCATTCTCATTGTAAAGAGGTTCGGGGAGGACACCAGATGAAGTCGAGGGAGACTGCGGAATTTCCATTAGAGCAGACCATTGACGGACTCCAGAGCTACATCGGTAGCTAGTGTGGGCAATAATCGTCAAGAGAGACACAATGCCCCAATATGGAAGACGACACCTAGGTGAATGTTGGGGTAAGTCTGTTAACAAGACTTTATTACGGATGTGGTTGAAGGACCACTTCATTAGGGATTGCACGAAGCTAGATGAGAAGAATAAGATGCAAGGTCAGAGATCTAGTGGGCGACAGACTAGAGGTAGACCCCAGGGTTTCGGGAGGTAGGGTGGTAATCATAGGGAGCCAACGATCTGGTGTTCGATCCGAGACCCGAGCTCTGCTAGAGCATATGCTATCCAGCGCGCGAGAGGAGGCATCCTCCCCGACGTTATCACTGGTACTTTTACTCTCTTTGATACTAGTGTGATTGCATTGATTGACCCCGCTCTACTCATTCATATGTATGTGAAACTTTAGCATCCAAGAAGACTCTACTGTTGAGTCTCTGAGTTCGTAATTCAGTGTCAAACCCTTTGGGTCAATACGTACTCGTTGATAAAGTGTGCAAGAGATGCCCCTAATAATTCGAGAATCTGTTTTCCGACCGATCGATGCTTCTACCATTTGATGAATTCGATGTTATTCTTGGTATGGATTGGTGACCGTACATGATGCGGTGGTGGATCGCAAAGGAAAACCATTGATTTGAGGAGTGCAAATAATGAGGTAGTCCGAGTCGAGTCTCTTGATTTAAAAGGAGTGCCAGCGATAATATCTTCTATGATCGCTCGGAGATATGTGAAAAAGGTGTGAAACATACCTTGCGTATGTGTTGGGAAGTAAAGAGACGGAAAAGAAACTCGAATCGGTATCGATGGTTTGTGAGTATTCGATGTTTTTCCGGAGGAGTTCAGGATTGCCACCGGTTCGAGAAGTGGAATTGGCATCGGTTGTACCGCACTACGCCGATCTCAATAGCTCCGTGTCGTATGGCATTATGAGTTAAAGGAATTGAAGGTTCAATTGCAAGAATTGACGGATAGAGGTTTAAGCTCGTAGTTTTTTCTCTATGGGGCGCACAAAGATTGTTTGTGAAAAGAAGGACGGAAGCATGAGGTTGTGCATCGACTACCGTCAACTCAATAAAGTGACGATAAAGAATAAATATCCGTTGCCACGAATTGACGATTTGTTTGATCAATTAAAGGGAGCCTCGGTGTTTTCAAAGATAGATTTGAGGTCGGGATACTATCGGTTGAGGGTCCGAGAATCGGACATACCCAAAACCGCTTTTAGAACAAGGTATGGTCACTACTGAATTCTTGGTGATGCCGTTTGGGCTCACTAATGCCCTACGGTGTTTATGGATTTAATGAATAGAATTTTCAGGCCATACTTGGATCGGTTCGTAGTTGTATTTATCGATGACATTTTGGTCTATTCGAGAGATGAAACCGAACATCTTGAACACCTAAGGCTAGTGTTGCAAATCTTACGAGATAAGCGATTATCACGCAAAGTTCAAGAAATGTGAATTTTGGTTGAAAGAGGTTAGCTTTTGGGGCACGTGGTGTCCGCATCGGTGTCGAGGTGGACCCGAACAAAATTTCGACCATAGTCAATTGGAAACCTCAAGGAATGTTACCGAAGTTAGGAGCTTTTGGGGCTTGCGGTTACTACCGACGGTTTGTAAAAGGATTCTCGATGATAGCCACACCCATGACAAAACGCTTGAGAAGATGTCAAATTTGAATGGACGGAAAAGTGTCGAAAAGTTTCGACCAATTGAAAACCCATTTGACGAAAGCTCCAGTTCTAGTACTGACCGAATCGGCAAAGAGTTTGTCATCTATAGTGATGCCTCCCTACTTGGGTTAGGTTGCGTATTGATGCAAGAAGGTCGAGTTGTGGCCTATCGTCGAGACAATTAAAGCCACATGAGAAAAATTATCCAACCCATGATCTCGAATTGGTCGCCATCGTATTCGCCTTAAAGATATGGCGACATTACTTATTTGGTGAGAAGTGCCATGTGTATTCGGATCACAAAAGTCTCAAATATTTGATGACTCGAGAGACTTAAATCTGCGACAAAGACGATGGCTCGAGTTGTTAAAAGATTATGAACTCGTCATTGATTATCACCCGGAAAGGCTAATGTGGTTGCGGATGCCTTAAGTCGAAAATCCTTTGTTTGCTTTACGAGCAATGAATGTACACTTGTCTATCCTACCCGACAATGTGTTAGTAGCGAATTAAAGGCCAAACCATTGTTGGCTCATCAAATTCGGAAGCTCGAAAGTTGATGAGGAGTTGCTTGCAAAAGCGGCTGAGTGTGTTACGAACAAGGAATCGAGTTTCAAATTGATGATGACGATTGTTTGAGGTTCGAAGTCGTCTGTGTTCCAAAGAATTGAACTTATTTCGATAATTCTAAATGAAGCCCATTGTAGCCGAATGGCAATCCACCCGAAGTACGAAGATGTACAACGATTTGAAACGTCGGTTTTGGTGGCATGGTATGAAGCGAGACATCTCGATTTTGTTTGAAATGTTTAATATGTCAACAAGTGAAAGCGGAACATCATGTGCCATCGGGATTACTTCACCGATCACGATACCCGAGTGGAAATGGGATCGAGTCACAATGGACTTTGTATCCGGACCGCCATTGTCGAAAGTAAGAAGGATGCGATTTGGATCGTTGTAGATAGATTGACTAAGTCGGCTCACTTTGTCCCGTCGTTTAATTTTTCAATAGACAAACTAGCCGAATTGTACGTTTCTCGATTATGAGACTACACGGGTGCCTATTTCCATCGTGTCGGATAGAGATCCGAGATTTACCTCGCGATTTTGGAAGAAGTTGCAAGAGGCTTTGGGTACCAAGCTACATTTTAGCATCTTTCATCCCCAAACCGATGGTCAATCCGAGCGGATAATTCAAATCTGGAGGATATGTTGAGATGTTGCATCCTTGAGTTTAGTGGTTCATGGGAAAGATATTTGCCTTTGATTGAATTCGCTTATAACAATAGTTTTCAATCAAGTATTAAGATGGCGCTTTACGAGGCCTTATGCGAGGCGTAAATGCCGTACACCATTGTTTTGGACCGAGCTCGGTGAGAACAAAATTTTGGAGTGGATTTGATTAAAGATCTTTGAGCAGAAAGTAAAAGTAATCCGTGAAAATCAAGATAGCCTCCGATCGTCGAAAGTCGTGCGCGGATCTAAAACGAAAAGACATTGAGTATCAAGTGGGAGATAAAGTGTTTCTTAAAGTTTCGCCTTGGAAGAAGATACTCGAGATTCGGTAGTAGGGCAAATTGAGCCCGAGGTTCATCGGGCCATATGAGATATCCGAACGAGTCGGTCCGATCGCGTGTCGTTTGATTTTGCCCCCGAGCTCGAAAAGATTCACAATGTTTTTCATGTCTCGATGCTTGACGATATAGGTCGATCCATCGCATGCGTAATTGCTCCATCGAGATTGAGATTCACCTAATTTGAGCTATGAAGAGGAACCGTTCGCATTATGAGGCGTGAAGTAAAAGAGTTGCGCAATAGGAAAATACCGTTAGTGAAGGTGTTGTGGCATAAACATGGAATGGAAGAAGCCACTTGGGAGCTTGAGGACTCTATGAAAGAGCGATACAGAGCCTATTCACGGTAAGATTTTCGGGGACGAAAATTTCTTAAGTGGGGAGAGTTGTGCATCCCAAAATTGACCATAGTCGGAAGTGGTTTGGGACCGCTAAACCGAGTCACCGACATGTTCGAACGTAATATTTATTGTCTAGAATATGTGAAAATGCATGTGTGAATTTTGAATTCTTTGATTTAGTTAATTTGATTGTGAATTGAAAGAAAAGGACTCATGTGAAAGGATTTAAATAGATGTGGCTAATTTTAGGAGATTAATAAAAGGATGAAGTAAAATAAATGGACTTGCATGTCAAATAGCCCATTCCTAAGGGTAGTGGCCGGCCATGTCAAGAGTGATGGGCAAGGAAAACATGTTTCAAACATGTTTAGCTAATGGATTATGCTTGAAAGAATAAAGAAATGAAATTGAAAAAAATAGGGATATGATGAAAACAAAAGAAAAAAAAAGTGTTCATTCTCTCATTTTCTCCTTGCTTGGCGGATATACTAAGAAGAAAGGGGGAAAGCTTGAGAAAATCAGCCATGGGAGCTTACTAGACTAAGGTGTTTTGATACAAGAAGGTATGTTTTATGCCACTCTTGAAAATGCATGCATGATTTGGAGGATTGGTTCAAAATTTTCCTTGAATCTCAAATCGAAACTAAGTTGTTAGGTGAGTTAAATTTGACCATGCATGTTGTTTTCCTTGGTGAGTGTTTTGATGTTGTTGTGATGAAAGCATGGAGATGAGTGAGTTGAATGTTTAACAAAAGGAAATTTTGTGCCATTGAGTTCTTGTTGTTATGTGTGTGTGTGCATGAGTATTGACCATGCATGTTGTCTTCCTTGGTGAGTGTTTTGATGTTGTTGTGATGAAAGCATGGAGATTAGTGAGTTCGAATGTTTAACAAAAGGAAATTTTGTGCCATTGAGTTCTTGTTGTTATGTGTGTGTGCATGAGTATTCGGCCATGCTATAGAATTTATGTTGCAAAATGATTAATGCTTAATGAGATGTATAATAGTACTTGTGAATGAGCTTGAGAGTATTTAAACAATTAGACATGAAAAGGGTGGTAATGAGGCTGAAAAATTGTTGGATGGTTAATTGGGTAAGGAATGAAGCATTCGGCCATATAGGGTATAAATGGGTATAGGTGTTAAATACCTTGTATTGGAAACTTTGATAAATAAGTAGCAATAAATTAAGATGAGATTGAGTAAATTTTGAGCTTAGTTGTGTTAAGTATTCGGCAATAACCATAATAATGCATGTGAATGCCGTATGTTTGTGTTTGATGGAGAGGTAAATTGTTTGATTTAGCTCAAGAGCAAAGGGAACTAGATTGGACAAAGGAAAGGAGAAAGCAAGCAGTAGCCGATTTGGAACCGTTCTACCCCAAACAAAGTAAGTCATTAAGCACATATGTTTGATATTGCTTAAATGATTGGAAAATCTATGCAATTGTGTTTAATGGAATGCTATATATGTATAAATGAAATTCTATGTGTATGGAGTGAGGATAATTGTTGAATGTAAAAGAAATAGTGGAATGTGTAGAAAGTTTGCTTTCGGCACTATGTGTCTTGAGCAATACGTGTGTATGGTGACGAGATTGGCACTAAGTGTGCGTGCTGGAAATATATGGCACTAAGTGTGCGTGCTGGAAATATAAGGCACTAAGTGTGCATGCTGGAAAAATACGACACAATGTGTGCAAGCTGGAAAAATCTGGCCTTTGGGTGTGCGAGCTCGAAGGGTATGGCACTGTGTGTGCGGGCTTAAATTGCATGGCACTAAGTGTGCGAAATCAGTGGTAAGCACTGTGTGTGCGTACTCTATATATATGGAGGTGTGTCTCCATTGAATTGAGTATGGACAGCGGATCGGGTAAGTACCTCGAGCTCATGACGAATAGAGAATACGTTCATGCTTGGGGTTGAATTTGGTAAGCCTTAAATCTATGTGATGATTGAAATTGTATGGTTGTGCTGGAAAATGAGTTAATGTGTAAAAATGCTTCAATTATCTTGTTGTGTAGAATATGAAATGTGGATGTATGACTTGATACGAGATTGGACCGAAGGTCCGAGGTACTATGGTATAGATTCGATATGGATGAGTACCTAGCCTCGTTTGTTGTACATGTTGTAGTAACTTTATCGGTGGATTGATGAATGCTTATGACTTACTGAGTTGTAAACTCACTCGGTGTTTTCTTGTCACCCATTTTAGGTCTCTCGGACTCGTATTGTTTGCGTGATCGGGACCGTCGTTGAAATCATCACACCGGCTGAAATCTTGTGGTATTGTTTTCGTTGTTGAAGAACATTTGGCATGTATAGGCTATTATATTTTGTCGAATTGTGGGTTGTAAACTTTAAGCCATGTGAAAATGGCCTATGTGGTCATCGAGTGGGATGCTAGAACCTATAGCCACGAGTCTTAGAAACTCTAATTTTGATAAGGTGGCCATAATTTGTGTCATGTATGATGGATGATTAAGGCCAAGGAAAGATTCATGAAATTGGCATAGTCTACTGCAGTAACTGTTGCGGACAGCAGCAGTGAGATGAGATTGAAAAATCACTAAAAATAGTAGAAGTAGAATTAAATAGTTAGTAAATTATGAAATTGAACCTTGATGAATCTATTTTTATATGGACGAAACGAAACGACCATATGAGCAGTATACTGAGAAATATTAAAGTTCTCGTGAGACAGGGCCAGAACAGTTTCTGGGTCCCCTGTCGCGACTTTGAAAATTTACCATAAATTATCCAGAAAGAATTAGGAGTCATTCCTTATATGTACAGATTCCATTTTGAGTCTAGTTTCATTAGAAACAAACGGAACCAGTATTAAAGCCCTGTACAGAGAGATATTCAAGTTGTAACGCGCGAAGGTCAGAGCAGTCAATCCCTGTAACAAGGATGACTTTAACTAATAAACTGTACCAATTGGCCCAACCAAAAATTCTAGAAATAAATCCATGGATGGGTATGTGAGTCTAAATTCAGGAAAAATTTACGAAACCAGTTTCCGAGTTTTGAAACTTGAGATATGATTTTTAAGCCGACGGTGACGCAGTTTTCCAGCCTGACTGGTAATGTCAAATTGGTTGGTACCTTGAGAGGATTTGGCCGTTAACCCCTCGTGTCCGACACCGGCGACGGCCACGAGTTAGGGGTGTTACAATATATGTCATGCCAATACATCATGTGCAAACATGTATACACATATAGGTGCAAGGCCGAATCTCAAGGGGTTCATACCCATCCAAACACAAATTTTTACCAATCAAGTAACAAGCATAAATCATGCTCATGAATGCACCATGGCCGAATACATCACAACCATACTCTTTCAACTTCGGTCATGGTTAAACAAAGAATTCAATGTCCTACTCAAGAATACTAAAAAGAAATTTCAAGAGTAGTCAATCCATCATTACATGCATCATCAACAAGCTTCACATTTAGCATGCAATGGCTTTAACACAATATCAACCTTGGCCAAATACCATTTTTCATGGCATAGCAAGGATTTGAACCATGGCTAACATGCACATCAAGTTAGCAACCAAAACAAGCATGAATCTCATGACACAACCTCAACATACCTTAATCTTGATGCAAGTTTAGCCAAATCTCCTTCTAGATCTCTTCTAAACAAAGAAAATGAAGCAAAAATCTCTTCTTCCTCTTAGGAATTTCGGCCAAAGGAAGGAGGGGAAAAGATGAACAATTTTTTTGTTTTTCTTTCTTAGTCTTTGCTCAAAGAAAGGATGAATGACAACTTTTTTCTTTCTTTCTCTCTAGCTACGGCACCATGGGGGGGCATCCATGCTCATTTTTTTTCTTTTTTTTTTCATTTCTTAATTCTTTCTACATAATGCACTAACTAAACATGTTGGAAACATGTCCCCTTGCCCATCATCTAGACATGGCCGGCCACTCATCCAAAATAAATGGAGTATTTGACATGCAACTCCATTTATTTTGCTTCATTCCTTTATTAACCTCTTAAAATTAGCTACATATTTTTAAATCCTTTCACATGAGTCCTTTTTCTTTCAATTCACAATCAAATTAACTAAATCAAAGAATTCAAAATTCACACATGCATTTTCCCATATTCTAGACAATAAATATTACGTTCGAGCATGTCGGTGACTCAGTTTAGCGGTCCCGAAACCACTTCCCGACTAGGGCCAATTTTGGGATGTCACAACTTGTGTCAAGATTAAGGTATGTTTGAGGTTGTGCCATGGGATTCATGCATGTTTTTAGTTGCTAGCATGATGTTTTTATTAGCCCATGGTTCAAATCTTTGCTATGTCATGGAATGATATCCGTTACCGCGTATCGATGATTTGTTCGATCAACTGAAGGGAGCCTCAGTGTTCTCAAAAATAGATTTGAGATCGGGCTATTATTAGTTCTTGAATCCGAGATTGAGATATACCCAAACGCCTTGAGCGAGATATGGTCACTCGAGTTCTTAGTGATGCCGTTTGGGCTCACTAATGCCCCTGCGGTATTTATGGATTTGATGAATAGGATCTTCAGACCGTACTTGGATCGGTTCGTAGTTGTGTTCATTGACGACATCTTGGTCTATTCAAGAGATGAGACCGAACATGCGAGCACCGAGATTAGTGTTGCAAATATTACGGGATAAGCGGTTATATGCTAAGTTCGCAAGTGTGAGTTACGGTTAGAGAGGTTAGCTTCTTGGGTCATGTGGTATCTGCATCGGGTATTCGAGTCGACAGAGTAAAATTTCAGCCATACTTAACTGGAAGCCTCAGAAATATTCTTGAGGTTCGAGCTTTTTGGGACTTGCTGGTTACTATTACCGACGGTTTGTAAAAGGATTCTCGATGATAGCCACACCCATGACGAAACTGCTTCAGAAAGATGTCAAGTTTGAATGGATGGAAAAGTGTCAGAAAAGTTTCGATCAATTGAAAACTCATTTGACGGAAGCTCCAGTATTAGTGTAGCCCGAATCTGGCAAAGAGTTTGTCATCTATAGTGACGCCTCCCTACTTGGGTTAGGTCGCGTATTGATGCAAGAAGGTCGAGTTGTGGCCTATACGTAGAGACAATTAAAGCCACATGAGAAAAATTATCCGACCCATGATCTCGAGTTGGCTGCCATCATATTCGCCTTAAAGATATGGCGACATTATTTATTTGGTGAGAAGTGCCATGTGTATTCGGATCACAAAAGTCTCAAATATTTGATGACTCAAAGAGACTTAAATCTGTGACAAAGACGTTGGCTCGAGTTGTTAAAAGATTATGAGCTTGTCATTGATTATCACCGGGAAAGGCTAATGTGGTTGCGGACGCCTTAAGCCGAAATCACTTTGTTTGCTTCTGACGATGAATGTACACTTGTCTATTCTACCCGACAATGTGTTAGTAGCGAATTAAAGGCCAAACCATCATTGATTCGTCAAATTCGTGAAGCTCGAAAAGTCGACGATAAGTTGGTTGCAAGGCGGGCTGAATGTGTTCAAAGGTGGAATCGAGTTTCAAGTTGATGATGACGATTGTTTGAGGTTGAAATCGTTTGTGTATTCCAAGAAATTGAGAACTTATTTCGATAATTCGAGCGAAGCCCATTGTAGCCGAATGGCAATCCACGGGAAGTACGAAGATGTACAACGATTTGAAATGTCGGTTTTGGTGGCATGGTATGAAGCGAGACATCTCGACTTTGTTTGAGATGTTTAATATGTCAACAAGTGAAAGCGGAACATCAAGTGCCTTGAGGATTACTTCATGATTCACGATACCCGAGTGGAAATGGGATCGAGTCACAATGGACTTTGTGTCCGGACCGCCATTGTCGACAAGTAAAAGGATGCGATTTGGGTTCTTGTTGATAGATGACTAAGTCGGCTCACTTTATCCCGCATCGTCGGACTCTTCATTGGATAAACTTGCTGAATTGTATGTTTCTCGATTGTGAGATTACACGAGTGCGATTTCTATTGTATCGGATAGAGATCCGAGATTCACCTCGCGATTTTGGAAGAAATTGCAAGAAGCCTTGGGCACCAAGTTGCATTTAGCACCGCTTTTCACCCCAAACCGATGGTCAATCCGAGCGGATAATTTAGATACTTGAGGATATGTTGAGATGTTGCATCCTCGAGTTCGGTGGTTCATGGGAGCGGTATTTACCTTTGATTGAATTAAGCACAACAATAGTTTTCAATCAAGTATTAAAATGGCGCCTTACGAGGCCTTATGCGAGGCGTAAATGCCGTACACCATTGTTTTGGACCGAGCTCGGTGAAAGCAAAATTTTCGGAGTGGATTTGATTAAAGATCTTGAGCAGAAAGTAAAAGTAATCCGTGAAAGTCGAAGATAGCCTCCGATCGTCGGAAGTCGTATCGCGGATCTGAAGCGAAAAGACATTGAGTATCGGTGGGAGATAAAGTGTTTCTTAAAGTTTCGCCTTGGAAAAAGATACTCGATTTGGCCGTAAAGGCAAATTAGTCTGAGGTTCATCGGGCCATATGAGATATCCGAACGAGTCGGTCCGATTGCGTATCGCTTGATTTTGCCTCCGAACTTGAAAAGATTCACGGCGTCTTTCATGTTTCAATGCTTCGACGCTATAGATCTGATCCGTCGCGTAATTAGTCCATCGAGGTTGAAATTCAAGCCGATATGAGTTATGAAGAAGAACCGATTCGTATCCTAGCACGTGAAGTGAAAAAGTTGCGAAACAAGAGGGTTCCGCTAGTGAAAGTGTTATGGCTCAAACACGGGATAGAAGAAGCTACTTGGGAACCCGAGAACTCTATGAAAGAGCGATACCCAAACCTATTTACGGTAAGATTTTCGGGGCGAAAATTTCTTAAGTGGGGAGAGTTGTGACACCTTAAAACGACCCTAGTCGGAATGTGGTTTCGGGACCACAAAACCGAGGCATAAAAATAATTTAATATTTATTTTATTGCCTATAATATGTGTTAACTCATGTGTGACATTTTTGATGTTTTAATTTAGAGTTATAAATGTGAATTTCACTAGAAAGGACCTAGTAGAAAACTTTGAAAGTATGATGGGGAAATGTGTGATGACTAATTTAAAGCATGCATGCAAAACAATGGACTTGCATGTCAAATTCCCCCCCCTAAATAGCTAGTAGCCGGCCATGACAAGGAAATATGGGCAAGACATGTCATGAAACATGTTTTGTAAGTGCATTATGTAAGGAGAAATAAAATAAGATGCATGGGTAATAAAAAATAAAAAAAATTGTGTGTGAAGGCTCTCCCCTCCCCATTGCCGTGAGTAGAGGAAAAGAGAAAAAAAATTGTTGTTCATCTTTTTTCATTTTCTTTGAGCTGAAATTCTAAGGAAGAAGGAAGGGTTCTTGCTTCATGCTTGGTTTGGAGGGGATTGGGAGGAAGTTTGGCCATACTTGTGTCAAGATTAAGGTATGTTTGAGGTTGTGCCATGGGATTCATGCATGTTTTAGTTGCTAGCATGATGTTTTTATTAGCCCATGGTTCAAATCTTTGCTATGTCATGGAATGATATTCGCCAAAGTGGATGTGGTGTTAATGCCATTGCATGCTAAATATCAAGCTTGATAATGATACATGTGATGGGGATTGAGGACTCTTAGATTTTCTTTTAGCATTTTTGAATGAGATACTAAGTTCTTTGTTTAACCATGACCAAATTGAAGCGGTATGGTGTGGTGGTGTATTCGCCATGGTATATCCATAAGTACGATTCATGCATGTTGCATGGTAAGTAAGATTTGAGCTTTGGATATGTGTTTATATTTGGATATAAGCAACTTGAGATTCGCCCTTGCACCTACATGAATATATGTTTGCACATGATGTATTGGTATGACATGTATACTATTTCAAGGTGTATATTTGCTTGTGATGATGTTTGGTTATGAAGGAAATGATAGATGTGTATTGAGTTACAATATGGAATCGTTAGTTAGTAAAATGTATGCTGTTTTTTTTGTGTGGTATTAAGTGTATAATTGGCCTCAACATGGACATGCATATTCGCCACATGAGGGAAATGGAGTGCATGCATTCGGTTAGAGGCAAGCATATTGATGCCTATTCTTGGCTTAGAAAATCCGGCTAAGGAGAGTACTAACTAATGTGTTGAGTTGATTCATGATTTCCGTACATATGTGACTTTAATGTCTAATGAAAATATGTGGGCTAAGTACCTTGAATTCCTCTTTCGATGCTCAAATGATAAAACCAATTTATTTGTTAAATTAAGCTCAAGAGCAAAGGGGAGCTAAATCCGATAAGGGGAAGGAAAAAGTCGTCGAATAGCCGTCGAAATCGTTCGACCACGTCCGAGGTAAGTTCTCGAGTAATGGAACTTAGATTATGATTTGATTAGATCATGCTCTTTGTGTGTGGCTATTGAGCTGAAATTGCAAATGTGATAAGTGACTTGTGTTTGAATTTTGCTAATGAGAATGAAATACTGAATGTGTCATGATTTATTGATAATTGTGCTTGGCTATTTGAATGAGGTCCGGCTAAGTCCCGAAGGCTTTGTGTTAAGTGACCATATCCGGACTAAGATCCGAAGGCGTTAAATGCGAGTTAATAAATCCGGTTAAGCAGAAGGCATTTGTGCGAGTTACTAAACACAGGTTAAGTCCGAAGGCATTCGTGCGAGTTACTATAACCGGGTTTGTCCCAAGGCATTTGAGCTAGTCGTTATATCCGGTTAAATTCGAAGGTACGTGATTCGAGAACGGCGTTCTTGCTGTAAAATTTCAGTTAATACGCTTGAAAAATTCCAGCAATGAGGTATGTTCGTATGTGCTTGAAATTAGTTGATTCCTTGAATGATATTCGCCGATCGAGTAATGAGCTTCCGTATTTGGCTAAGATGATCCCTTATGTATGAATATAGGGGTTGGAATGTGAAATAAGTATGACATTGAGAATTTGTGCATCTGAAATTATCCGTTAGCTATATGATTGCTATGCTTTTGTTGTCTTTGGAATCCTTGCTCAAACTTACTAAGCATAAATTGCTTACTCGTTTCTCTGTTTCTCTGTTTTATAGATTTTGCTCGCTAGCTATCGGATTCGGGATCATCAAGTCGAAGTCATCCACACTATCAAAGACCTTTTGGTATTCTTTTAGTTGAACTCCGGATATGGCATGTATAGGACTACCCTTTGCTGTTTTTCAAATCGTTTTGTGATTTATGTGTACTGACCATGCGAAAATGGCTCGTAAAAGTGGGGTATGGCATTAGACTATTTGTGTTTATGTATATATGTATGGTTTCATGATGTGAGCATGGACTGGAATGGAAGTGTTAGGCAAATGATCAGCCATTGGAATGGCTAAATATGAGTATATGTGGACCTATGTATGACAAAACTCTAGTTGGTCCATGGAAACCACGAAATAGGTAAAGTTTACCTTGAAAACAGATACGGACAGCAGCAGTGGTGAGCATTTGAAAAATCACTAAAATTTGTAGGAATGGAATTAAATAGTGAATAAATTATGTAAATGAACCTTGATGAATCTACTTTCATATGGAAGAAACGAAACGGTCATATGAGTTATATGTTAAGAGATATTAAAGTTCTCGTGAAACAGGGCCAAAACGGTTTCTGGATCCCCTGTTCCGACTTTGGAAATTCATTGTAAATTAACCAGAGATGATTAGGAGTCATGCCATATATGTATAGATTCCTCTTTTAGTCTAGTTTCTAAAGAAACAAACAGCATCAGTATTGAATACCTGTACCGGAAGATATCCAATTCGTAATGCATAAAGGTCAGTGTAGTCAAACCTTGGAATAGGGGAGACTTTAACTAATAAACTGTACGAATTGGCTTGACCAAAAATTCTAGAAAAAAATCTGTAGATGGACATATGAGTCTAGTTTTGGGGAAAAATTACGAAACTGATTTTCGAGTTTTGAAACTCAAGATATGATTTTTAAGGCGACAGTGATGCAGTAACCAACTTGTCTGGAAATTTTTAAATGGACAGTGAAAATGATTAAGTTAAGTTTGTGTGCACCTTGTGTTCGACTCCGGTAACGGACTCGGGTACGGGGTGTTACACCATGTGTGACACACGGCTTACACCTATGGGTGTGTGTTATGGTCATGCGTCCCCTGCACTTAAAAATTTAAAGTCATTTTAGTACACGGGCAAGCCACACGGGCGTGTGCCAATGCCGTGTCATAAAATCAGTATGTATGCTAGTGGTACACGGGTAAGAGACACGGCCGTATGTCTTGGCCGTGTGAAGGACACGGTTATAGGGCACGGGTGTGTGATTGGGCCATGTGGTTTTGGCAGAATGCCCAAGTTTTCAGACACGGGATCGAGACATGGGCGTGTGCCTAACACACGGTCGTGTGTTCTATACCCACACGAGTGTGTGGAGCCTTGATGCATGAAATTTTCTAAGTTCTTTATGAGTTCTCGGTTGGGTTCTGAACCACCCCAGATGTATGTTTTGGGCCTCGTAAGCCAGTAAATGAGACTGATTTCTTGTATAAAGAGAAGTTTTTAAATTGTTTGAGACTTCATAGCCCAGTTTTATACAGTTGGTTGAGTTTAAGTCAAGTAGCACCACGAACCCTATCCTAGCGTCGGATACGGGAGAGGGGTGTTGCATTCTCAAGGTCTCGCCACGGAAGAAGGTACTGAGGTTTGGACGGAAGGGCAAGTTGAGCCCTAGGTTCATTGGGCCTTATCGGATACTGAAGCGTGTGGGACCGGTTGCCTATCAACTTGAGTTACCTCCTGAATTGGACCGAATTCACTACATGTTCCATGTTTCCATGCTAAGGTGTTACCGCTTTGATCCTACGCACATTATCTCAACTGAGGAGATTGAATTTAAACCAGATCTGACTTTTGAAGAAGAACCAGTTTGAATTTTAGAGCATGATGTAAAGGTGTTAAGAAAGAAATCTATCACATAAGTTAAGGTACTTTGGCGTAATCCCAGCTCGAAGGAAGCCACGTGGGAACCTGAAGAGGCGATGCGACAACAATACCCTTATTTGTTTTGACCGGGTAAAATTTGAGGCCGAAATTTTCTTTTAGGGGGTAGAGTTGTAATGCCCCAAAATATAGATACTTATTTTCTGTATGTTGTGTAACACAGATGCATGTCTACTTCAGTGGTTAAGTGTCTTGGGAAGTGCCTGAGAAGTCTTAGGTTCTAACCTAGGCATTTGCAAAAACTTTGTGTTTGTAGAGGAAACCCTTGCCTTTAGTTAGTAGTCTTTTAAAGTAATATAGGTAGAGCATGACAGGAAGGGCCTGCTGGTCAGGGGGTAAGTGGCGTGTCATTGTTGCTAGAGGTCTTAAGTTCAAGTTTGTGTCGCACAAAGAATGTTTTATTTTGTTGCTGTGCCATGTAGGAAGTTGAATATCAGTAGAAATCTGATGCTGGTGGGCAGTTGGAGTGTTTGAAGGGTGAGGGGAGTGTGTGGCCGAAATTTAGGAGGATTATGGGGGGATTTGGATAGTGATCGGTGGGAGTGATTTGGGGAGGGATTTTAGGAGAGAGTTATGGGTGGTTGAGGTGTGTGGGAGTAGTTTGCCAAATGTGAGAACTCCACTACGCCAATTCAATGATAGGCTCTTGGTGCTGAAAATTGTATGGTTTTGCTCTCCATTTTTGCTAGTTTTTGCTCCTTTTGCTTCTTGCCTTTCTTTTGCTTCTTGCCTTTCTTTGGTTTTGTGGTTTTGTTTGGTAGCCGAATACTAAGTGTGACTATTTGGAAACTTGTCGTTTGGGTTTTGCTCTTGCTTTTCAGACTGACCTCCTCTATTTTCTCTACACCCTTAACAATCATTCTTCCCCTTGTTCTTTTTGTTTGGCTGAACACCCTTTCTCAAACTTGTTCGAGTTTTAGTTTTGGTTTTGATTGGTTTTTCCTCTCTTCTCCCTTTCCCTGAATCAACTTTCCCTTTAAACCGATTACACCTTCTTTCCTCTCTTTTTATTTGGATACTTGGGCCGACTTCTGCTTAGCTCCCTCTCTAACTGTTTCAGTTTTTACAGTTCTTCTTTGAACAATCGGTTGGTGCCTAGTTCTTTTTTGTTCTCTCGCTCTTTTTCTTTATGATTAATATTACTTCAAATTTCTTCCTTTTCTGCCATTTATGGCTAGAGACATGTTGGTGCTAGCCTTACCTCTGTGGTGTGGGTTTCTTTTGAGATAAAGGACCGATTGTTTTCCTCCCCTAGAATCAGCGTTGCGATTTTGGTAAGTGTTATATGTTGGTACAACTATTTATGTGAACGTTACTAATAGAGGTTAATAGATTTCAGTTTGAGTGCAGATAATCTGTAAGAGCCTATAATCAATCTTCGGTATCGATTGAAGTGTGAGGAGTCTTTTGTTCATTCAAGGCAAGTGATAAATTATAGATTGGTTAAGAGTTATTTAAGGGATTGTTAACCCCATAGATTAAAGGAATGATAGTGTATCGTGTTGATATAGGTTTGGGGACCTTTTGAGCTAGACGCACGCTTTCGTAAACAGGTGTGTAACCACACTGCTATAATTGTAAATCGGCAAAAGCCGAAAAATATGACTATTGAAGCTGCACGAGTGTGCGCTCGTTCGTGTGGTAATCCAAACGCGTAAAATATGGGTATTTGATCGTAGAGGCCACCATGAGCGATTTCATGTGCTTAGGCTGTTTTGGGATACGTTGGGCCGAAATAGGCCGTGTGGGCCCCACAGGCTCGTGGGCCCTGCATGGGTAAACCATATAGACATATGGAGATTATTGGGCCAGGTTGTGTAGTTTACACGGCCAAGGCCATTTTTGGGCTTTGTGGGCCAAACAAGCGTTTGAGCCCACATGGGTCGTGTTATGGGCTTTAGGCCAATTTTCACTGTTTGATCGTTAAGGTTGCACGGGTCACCCGATACGACTGTGGACCTACCGTTAGGTCGGTAAGTACACTTAGACCCCATACTGATAAAATGACTGTTATACCCCTATGAGGTAAAATGATTGATATACCCCTATGATATGTATGACTGTATTCGAGCACGATATTTTTGCATACACGTATGATATTATGACATGACATGTTGCATGGGAGTGGGTTTGATATATTTGGAGGAAGTGTACTGTACTGACAGCTCTGCTGCAAATACTGATTAGTGCTGCAACCGGTGTTATATTTTGGAGTGTAGGGATGGGTGGGTCGATCTTATCCCCACATGGAGTGTAGGGCTGGACGAAGTGGAGTGTAGAGGATAGATGGGTAGGACTTCTGATTGCATTTTTTTTACTATTACTATAATGGACTATGGCCCTAACTAATACTGGACTGTCACTGAAACTGTCTTAGGCCCAAACTAAATTTTCCTATTGTTTGACTGACTACTGTTAAAGGATTACACACTGAGTTTACTTAAACTCACCCTTCTGCTTTTTTGTGCAGGTAATCCTTAGGCGAATCGATGTTTCAAGAGACTCGATGATGGCCACACAACCGTTCTTGCTTCCTTTAAACTGTTAATTTATAAGTAATTTAATTTGGGGTTTTTGTTTTGTAATAAGGCCTTTTTAAATTTTTATTTTGATTTTGGGATGTATTTACTTTGAATCATATCTGTTAGAAGTAGGCCGCGGTTTTTCAAATAGATAAATGCATTTCAAAACACCATGCTATTGCAACACAATTTAAAAAGCTTCCGCAACAATCATGTTTCTAAAATGTAATAACAATCTAATATGATTAACGCTATGCTAAACCAACTTGAGTTTGAACAATGAGCAAGTTATTCTAAATTTTTTGTAAAGATCACAATGAGGTTTTAATATAGAACGGAGTTTTCAACGGAACTCACTTCAATGTGACATCGCAGATTCAGCCATAATGTTTAGGCTGGGTTTAGGGTGTTACAGAGCAGCCCAAACTTAGCTTATGGAAGATTTATTCAGAGGTCACTTACACTTGTAAAACAATTAAAAATTATCTCTAAACTTTTTCCCCAGTAAACATCCACCTCATTGTATGATTCATGCATGAATCAAGCAACCAACAACCTCCCCTATTTACAGTTCATGGCCGGCCAAGAAAATAAGAAACCTAAGGGATATTCAAGCTATCTTTTGTAAACTTCTTAGCCATCCCTCTACTATAAATACCACCCTTTACTTCCCATTCATTAACCCTTCATTATTCAATAATCCCTTAATCCCTTACTTTACATTCTATCTTCTTTTCTCTCATCTCATTTCCTTTCCCTCTCACGCTTAAACCATCCATTTTCCCCTTCCATTTAGCTAGCAATTCCTTGAGAAAATTCTCTCTTGGCTGGCCACCTTGAGGAGCATCTAGCAAAGGAGCAACAGGATCGGAAAAATCCATCGCGATCAATTTTCAAAGGATTGTTGAAATTATTCAGAGTTTCTTCTTCCTTAATCTTTATTGTTGTTCTTGTTATTCATCATGTTTGCAATTTGCTTTGTTGTTTTTTCATTAATAATGATAGCTTAATTTTGTTTAGCTAGAATAATTACATTAATTTGATGAACTTCTTTTGACTTATGTTCATGATGTTCTGTGCTTCAATCGATCATGTTTTCAATTAAAATCATTCATGTATTTCATTCACTAAAATGTGATTGAATGCATTAGAATTAGTTGATCAATCCTAGCTGGATGATGATTAGTGGACGCAATAATTGAAAGGTGCATGCTTAATTTAGATCCTAGCCCGATTAAATCAAAGGTCCGTAATAACTCGAGAGAGCTCTAGTACCTTGCATAAATTTTAAATTTGTGTGATTAAATTGTTTCAAACCTAATTCGCCTCTGTTACTTCACATAAACTCTAAGAAACCCTTAGTTAAATATGATCATGTTAGTATTCCTATTTATCTAAGTAAAAGATTCCGAAAGGACTTAATGTTGGTTTCAAAGTTAATGAAAGATCGAGTTAACATGGAATATTTTCTGGAACATTATGAAAATGATGAAAATGAACCAAGTAAAATGTTGTAATTATTTTAGCCTATTCATGTTATTGTTGTTAAAGCTTGCGAATTTGTTGCTAAATCCATCTCGTACATTTTAATAATTCATCACACTTAGGTTAATTTGCATTTAGGTTAACTTGCATCTAGATAATTAATATATATAGTCCCTGTGGAGACGATAACTCTTATACTTATTATTTGATAATGATTGTGTACACTTACACAAACCCAGTGTTACAATTGACTTCGATATGGCTCACTAAATCTCAGACTTGGGACACAAATCATGTAAATTACCAAGTGGCTCCATTTTATCTTCTGATCTCAATATTATTGACTTAAACATATTAGGTTCGGTATATCTTCCAATCTCACCTGTTAATTCGAGACTAGCAAATGAGTGCGTGACAAGATTACCTTTCAGTCTTACTTTATCTTAATATTCCCTTATGGGCGTCGCTACCTAAGTTCTTAGTTCTACTCAAATTAGTCCAAATTGTTACGATTTAGTCTTTTGTCCAAAGATTTTAGTTTATGCACATGCTCAAAGTCAAGAAAATAATGTAACAATGGAAAACAAAATAGCCATAAAAGTAAAACTTAAGAAAAATGTGAAAGTTGATATTTTTATACAAGAATACTTAAATAGCATGAAACTAAAAGCATTTAACAAATAAATCTAAAGAAATAAGTATAAAAGGAACAAGCTTTAAAAAATTTGAAGTGAAATAAATTGAAATACAATTAACTAAAGCTTAAAGAGTCTTGAAAACAAGGTATAGGAACTGAAAATGTAAATAAATTGTAGCTAAAGTGTTAACTAACTTAAATAACATAAAGAACATTAAGAAAAATAAGTAAATGCAAAAAAATAAACTCTAATCTAAGGTAGAATTAGATAAAAATAAAAACCCTAGAAAAGTGTAGAGAAAAACTAAATAAAACTTAGAGAAAACTAAACATAAAACTAAGCTAAAATATGTCTCTCTCTCCTCCCTAACAATTTGTGGCTGTTTTGAAGGGTTTTTGATGACTTTTCGATGTAAAAATTGCCCCAACATGGGTCTTGTGTGATTGGTGGATTGGGTAGACAAAGATTGCCCTTTTTGTCCAAGTTTGTCCCTTTGACGAAGGTGATATTGCGATACCCAGAAGAGGATATCGCGAACTCTCGGGAAATGTTGAACTTGGGGGTCTTCCTTGAGAAGTGGACATCATGATACCTAAGTACGATGTTGCGATACCACTGAAGGGTCTCTTTGTTCTTCTATACTACTGAAGGTATCGCGATTCCAAGAGTTGGCTATTGCAATACCTTTGCCATAGATGTCGTTCTCACTTGTTTTCGACCTCTGACACGTCCTTACATCACTCAAACACATGTCAGACCTCCCAATGGCACTTTCGGCTAATTTGGGTAAAAAATTAGATAACAATGAGAGATTTTTAGTTTTTACCCAAAAATATAAAAATACGAAAATAATGAAAAACTAGGCTAAAAACTCTATTTTGCTCAAGAAAAAGCTCCTTAAATTTGCCACATTGATTTGTGGCAGATCAATACGTCAGTTATCATACCCTTGTTATCCTTAATTGTTCATATCTAGTTAACTGAGGAATCCTTCCAATCGTTTCATAAATCTCTTGTTCCGTAATACTTTCTTAACAGAACATACCCTCAAAAACACTTCTAACAATCCATGCCTTAACCCATATTCTTATTTCAAACAGTTGTTTACTAATATTTATCTTGGGCGAATATTCAAAAATGTTTTGCGAATACTTAGACAGAATTTACTAGGGGTGTTCAGTCGATTAACCGACCTAAAATACCATTAGCCAAATTAACCAAACTTTCAAAACTTTTAATCATTAACCAAACTGAAAGTTTTTCCAAAAAATTAACCTAACCGAAATTTTTTTGGTTAATTCGGTCGGTTAACTGAATTAACTGAAAATTATATGTTTTTTTTATTTTTGGTTAAAGTAAGTATAAAATTAACCGAATTAACCGGATTACCTGAATTATCTGAATTTTATACTTATTTAAAGCACTTACTATATCAAATAAAGATCCTGTTTTGCAAAATGTTGTTGTAATTTGATACACCATTTTTACTTAATTTAACGTCTTACTGATAACAATTTATATAGTGCTGGGAATACATGAGATAAATGATTGTCTGGTATATTGCTTGGTGCTGCTATGGTTTATAAAAAGAGAAAGCACGAATTACTCTACTGTGATTGTATTTAAGGTGAAGCCATTTTTGTAATCTTGGAGTAATTAAATGTTACAAAGAATGATTTGGATTAATTCAAATGTTGGTAAAGAAATATTTTGATATAGTAAGTGCTTTAAATTAGTTCCAACAGATTAGTCAGCGAGCTGAACCCTGGTCAGATCTTGAAGGTTAGGTATTTTTTTCTATCGTTTAGACTTTTACTTTTAGAGTTTTAGTTTTTTATTTTGATTTTTATTTATTAAATTATTTGTAATTTTTATGATTGGGTTGGGTAATTGGGTTGGGTACTTGGGTTTATATATATTAAATTGGGTTTATGTTGGATTGGGTTTGGGTGAATAGTGGGCCTATTTATATATTATAATTTTATTTATTAATTTTTTTGGTTTAACAGAATTTTTTTGGTTAACTAACCGGTTTCGAACCGAATTAACCGTTAACCAAAAACTCAAAAAATTATTAACCGGTCCCCGACCGAATTAATTCGGTTAATTGATCGATTAACCGAATTTGGTCGGTTAACCGAATTTTTCGGTTTTACCCGAATTTTGCACACCCCTAGAATTTACACTCAGACAACACTAGATTCAGTACCACACATATTCATACTAATAAATCATTGCATAGACTATTCAAATGCACTCCACATTGTGTTATATTGGAATTCCATAATTCAAGTTAACATTAACTCAAATTCAGAATAATTTTAGAAGAAGATACAATACCACTCACTTTTCATACTTGTAGATCATTATGACGAATACCCTTATTAACATACAAATACACATCTCTTTTCATGGAAACCCTTGAAACTTATCTTTCTTAATCTAGAACATATTGATACCATATCTTAGGTCTTACTTATTACAAAACTAAAAGAATTTACTCATATATTACAATAGAGATAGACATTTAGATTCATATCTTTCCAGACATCCCTGGCAATTTATGCCACATAAGCCTAACAGAACATGCCACACAGGCAATCATATAAAGTATGTCACTAAGGCATTCCATTCATAATTTTCCACAAAGGCATTTCTTTTAGAATACACCACAAAGTCATTCCTTAGTTTTCGTGTTTATGATATGGATTTGTCTAAACTCACATTATGTGAGGTTTGTCCATCATCGTCTTGGGCCACGTAGAAAACCTTATTGGGAGATCACCATTCATTAGTTCCTCTTCAGAGGGTGCCATGGCCATGGACTTTCCTTCAAAGTTTCATATCAGATTTTGTGTTTTCTATCGTGATGAACTTCATGAGACACCACTACTGTGAACAGACCTAGACTCACTTTATAGACTCTTCATACA
Organism: Gossypium arboreum; assembly: GCF_025698485.1. Classification (NCBI taxonomy): domain Eukaryota; kingdom Viridiplantae; phylum Streptophyta; class Magnoliopsida; order Malvales; family Malvaceae; genus Gossypium; species Gossypium arboreum. The sequence continues at coordinate 34,826,267 of NC_069071.1, read as the reverse complement.
TTGACACAATATAAGGCCATCATTTTAATTCACTAACATACACCCAACAGAGCACACATCTCATAGCATACATCCCAAGCATACATATACAACCATACTTCAACGTTTTAGTACTCATTCACCAATCATCACATACTTGAATTTATCAAATTCCTTGTCAAATACAAATGCCGTACCTTTCATGGTTTTGGATTCATAGTTCAATCAATTACCTTTTGTAACACCCCGTACCCGAGTCCGTTACCGGAATCGAACACAAGGTGCACACAGACTTAACTATTTTCACAGTCCATTTAAAAATTTCCAGACAAGCTGGTTACTGCATCACTGTCGCCTTAAAAATCATATCTTGAGTTTCAGAGCTCGAAAATTTGTTTTGTAATTTTTCCCTGAAACTAGACTCATATGTCCATCTACATATTTTTTTCTAGAATTTTTGGTTGATCCAATTGGTACAGTTTATTAGTTAAAGTCTCCCCTGTTGCAGGGATCAACTACACTGACCTTCGTGCGTTACGAAATGGATATCTCCCTGTACAGGGCTTCAATACTGATGCCGTTTGTTTCTATAGAAACTAGACTCAGATAGGAATCTATACATATATGGAATGACTCCTAATTATCTCTGGTTAATTTAAAATAAATTTCTAAAGTCGGAACAGGGGATCCAGAAACCGTTCTGGACCTGTTTCACAAGAACTTTAATATCTCTTAACATGTAACTTCTATGACCGTTTCGTTTCTTCCATATGAAAGTAGACTCATCAAGGTTCATTTACATAATTTATTCACTATTTAATACCATTCCTACTATTTTTAGTGATTTTTCACATCCACATCACTGCTGCAGTCAGCATCTGCCTTTAAGGTAGGCTTTACCTATTTCATGATTTCCATGATTCAATTGGCCCTTTTTGCATACATAGCACCAAGTGTGATCATGATTAACCATTCCAATGGCTAATCGTTTCAAAACAATTCCATACCCCATAATGATCAACATACAAACGATTATAGTATTATACTAAAAACATATATAAGCCATTTTCGCATGGCTATCCAAGTTTACACAAAACCGAACGGTACATGACCTTCAACAAAAGGGTAGTCCTATACATGCTATTTCAAAGTTCAACCAAAATTATACCAAAATGGAGGCTTTGATAGTGTGGATGACTTCGACTTCAATGATCCCGAATCCGATAGCTAACGAGCAAAATCTATAAAACAGAGAAACAGAGAAAACGGAGTAAGCAATTTATGCTTAGTAAGTTTGAGCAAGAAATTCCAGCACAACAAAAGCATAGCATTCATAAAGCTAACGGATAATTTCATATGCACAAATTCTCAATATCATACTCACATTCCAACCCCTATGTTCATACATAAGGGATCACCTTAGTCAAATACCGAAACTCATTACTCATTGAGCGAATATTATTCAAGGAATCAACTAATTCAAGCTCATATGAACATACCTCATTGCTGGAATTTTTTTCAAGCGCATTAACTGAAATTTTACAGCAAGATCGCTTATTCTAGAATCACGTACCTTAGGAATTTAACCGGATATAACGACTCGCTCAAATGCCTTTGGGACGAAGCGGTTATAGCGACTTCGCACGAATACCTTCGGGACTTAACCCGGTTTAGTAACTTGCACAATGCCTTGGGCTTAGCCCGATTTATTAACTCATACGAATGCCTTCGGATCCTAGTCGGATATAGTCACTTAGCACAAAGCCTTCGGGACTTAGCCCGACATCATTCAATAACCGAGCACAATTATCAATAAATTATGACACATTCAGTATTTCATTTTCAATAGCAAAACTCAAACACAAGGCACTTTTTACACTTGCAATTTCGGCTCAATAGCCACACACAAAGAGCATGATTTTAATTTGCTTTAAACATGATCTAATCAATTTAGAATTTAAGCTCTATTACTCAAGAACTTACCTCGGACGTGGTCGAACGATTTCGACGGCTATTCGACGACTTTTTCCTTCCCCTTATCGGATTTAGCTCCCCTTTGCTCTTGAGCTTAATTTAACAAATAAATTGGTTTTATCATTTGAGCATCGAAAGAGGAATTCAAGATACTTAGCCAATATATATACTCATTAGGCATCAAAGTCGCATATGTACGAAACCATGAATCGAACTCAACACATTAGTTAATATTCCTCTTAGCCGAATTTTCTAAGCCAAGAATAGGCATCAATATGCTTGCCTCTAACCGAATGCATGCACACCAATTTCCCCTCATGTGGCCGAATATACATGTCCATGTTGAGGCCAATTATACACTTAATACCACACAAAAACAACATACATTTTACTACTAAGCATTACATATCGTAGCTCAATGCACATCTCTCATTTACTTCATAATCGAGACATCATCACAAGCAAATATACACCTTGAAATAGCATATATGTCATACCAATACATCGTGTGCAAACATATATACATATATATATATGCTAGAGCCGAATCTCAAGTTGATTGTAACTAAACATGAACAAAATTTCAATACACAAATCTTACTTTCCATGCAATGAGCATAAATCACACTTATGGATGTACCATGGCCGAATACATCACAACACCATAATTTTGGTCATGATTAAACAAAGAACTTAGTATCTCATTCAAAATGCTAAAAGAAAATCTAAGAGTCCTCAATCCCCTATCACATGTATCATTATCAAGCTTGATATTTAGCATGCAATGGCATTAACACCACATTTACTTTGGCGAATTTCATTCCCATGACATAGCAAAGATTTGAACCATGGGCTACCAAGAACATCAAGCTAGCAACTAAAACATGCATGAATCTCATGGCACAACCTCAAACATACCTTAATCTTGATGCAAGTATAGCCAACCTCTTCCTAATCCTCTTCCAAAACAAACATGAAGCAAAATTCCTTCCTTCCTCTAGTATTTTCGGTCAAGAGAGAATGAAAAGATGGATGAACAATTTTTTTCTTTTCTCTTCCACAATGCACTGCAATGGGGGTTTCACTCACACACACACATTTTTTTTTCTTTCTTTATTACCCATACTTATTTGTTTATTGTTTCTCCCTAATGCACCAACAAAACATGTTTCATGACATGTTTAGCCCATGATTCCTTGTCATGGCCGGCCACTACAACTTGGGGGAATTTGACATGCAAGTCCTCCCTTGACTACATGCACTATTAGGTCCTTATAGATTAGCCTTTCACTTTTCAAAAGTGTCACACAAGTCCTACTAACTGAATTCACATGCAATCGGCTAAATCGGAACTTGAAATTTTCACACATTCATAATTACATATTCTAGACAATAAATATTACATTCAAACATTTCGGTGACTCGGTTTAGCAGTCCGAAACCACTTCCCGACTAGGGTCAATTTTGGGCTGTCACAACTCTCCCCCACTTAAGAAATTTTCATCCCCGAAAATCTTACCGGTAAATAGGTTTGGGTAACGCTCTTTCATAGAGCTCTCGGGTTCCCAAGTAGCTCCTTCCATCCCGTGTTTGAGCCATAACACTTTTACTAACGGAACCCTTTTGTTTCGCAACTCCTTCACTTCACGAGCTAGGATACGAATCGGTTCTTCTTCATAACTCATATCGGATTGAATTTCAACCTCTGATGGACTAATTACGTGCGACGGATCGATCTATAGCGCCAAGCATCGAAACATGAAAGATGTCGTGAATCTTTTCAAGTTCGGGGTAAAATCAAATGATACGAATCGACCGACTCGTTCGGATATCTCATATGGCCCGATGAACCTCGGGCTCAATTTGCCTTTACGGCCAAATCTGAGTATCTTTTTCCAAGGCGAAACTTTAAGAAACACTTTATCTCCCACTTGATACTCAATGTCTTTTCGTTTCAGATCCTCGCATCGACTTCTCGACGATCGGAGGCTATCTTGATTTTCACGGATTACTTTTACTTTCATTCACATCTTTAATCAAATCCACTCCAAAATTTTGTTCTCACCGAGCTCGGTCCAAAACAATGGTGTACGGCATTTACGCCCGTACAAGGCCTCGTAAGGCGCCATCTTAATACTTGATTGAAAACTATTGTTGTGCGAATTCAATCAAAGGTAAGTACCGCTCCCATGAACCACTGAACTCGAGGATGCAACATCTCAACATATCCTCAAGTATCTCGAATTATCCGCTCGGATTGACCATCGGTTTGGGGGTGAAAGGCGGTCTTTGAAATGCAACTTGGTACCCAAAGCTTCTTGCAATTTCTTCCAAAATCGCGAGGTGAATCTCGGATCTCTATCCGACACAATGTAAATCGGTACCCGTGTAATCTCACAACTGAGAAACGATAATTCAGCTAGTTTATCCAATGAAAAATCCGTGCGACACAGGGATAAAGTGAGCCGACTTAGTCAGTCTATCAACAACAATCCAAATCGCGTCCTTCTTACTTGCCGACAATGGCAGTCCGGACACAAAGTCCATTGTGACTCGATCCCATTTCCACTCGGGTATCGTAATCGGTCAAGTAATCCTGAAGGCACTTGATGTTCCGCTTTCACTTGTTGACATATTAAACATATCGAAACAAAGTCGGAGATGTCTCGTTTCATACCATGCCACCAAAATCGACGTTTCAAATCGTTGTACATCTTTGTACTCCCCGGGTGTATTGCCATTCGGCTACAATGGGCTTCGTTCAGAATTATCGAAATAAGTTCGAATCTTTGGAACACAGACGACTTCGAACCTCAAACAATCGTCATCATCAATTTGAAACTCCGATTCCTTGTTCGAAACACACTCAAATTTGTTTTGCAAGCAACTCCTCATCAACTTTCGAGCTTCACGAATTTGATGAGTCAACAATGGTTTGGCCTTTAATTCGCTACTAACACATTGTCGGGTAGGATAGATAAGTGTACATTCATCACTCGTAAAGCAAACAGTGATTTCCGGCTTAAGGCATCCGCAACCACATTAGCCTTTCCCGGGTGATAATCAATGACGAGCTCATAATCTTTTAACAACTCGAGCCAACGTCTTTGTCGCAGATTTAAGTCTCTTTGAGTCATCAAATATTTGAGACTTTTGTGATCCGAATACACATGGCACTTCTCACCAAATAAGTAATGTCGCCATATCTTTAAGGCGAATACGATGGCGACCAATTCGAGATCATGGGTCGGATAATTTTCTCATGTGCCTTTAATTGTCTCGACGCGTAGGCCACAACTCGACCTTCTTGCATCAATACGCAACCTAACCCAAGTAGGGAGGCGTCACTATAAATGACAAACTCTTTGCCGATTAATTTGCACTAAAACCGAGCTTCCACAAATGAGTTTTCAATTGATCGAAACTTTTCGACACTTTTCCGTCCATTCAAACTTGACATCCTTCGAAGCGGTTTCATCATGGGTGTGGCTATCATCGAGAATCCTTTTACAAACCGTCGGTAATGTAAGCAAGTCCCAAAAGCTCGAACCTCGAGAATATTTCTCGGAGGCTTCCAGCTTAAGTATGGCTGAAATTTTACTCGGTCGACTCGAATACCGATCTGAGATACCACATGACCCAAGAAGCTAACCTCTCTTAACCGAACTCACACTTGCGACCTTAGCATATAACCGCTTATCCCGTAAAATTTGCAACACTAATCTCGGTGCTCGCATGTTCGGTCTCATCTCTTGAATAGACCAAGATGTCGTCAATGAACACAACTACGAACCGATCCAAATATGGTCCGAAGATTCGATTCATCAAATCCATAAATACCGTAGGGCATTAGTGAGCCCAAACGGCATCACTAAGAACTCGTAGTGACCATATCTCGCTCAAGGCGCTTTTGGGTATGTCGAATCTCGGATTCATGGCGATAATAGCCCGATCTCAAATCTATTTTTGAGAACACCGAGGCTCCTTCGATTGATCAAACAAATCATCGATCGTGATAACGGATACTTGTTCTTTATTGTCACTTTATTAAGGACGATAGTCGATGCACAACCTCATGGTTCCGTCCTTCTTTTCACAAACAACACCGGTGCACCCCAAGGTGAAAAACTCAAGCGAAAGCAAAGCCTCTATCCACCAACTCTTGCAATCGAGCTTTCAACTCCTTTAATTCCGTTGGTGCCATACGATACGGAGCTATCGAAATCGGTGTGGTCCAAGGTACAAGCTCAATGCCAAACTCTATCTCCCGAACAGGTGGCAAACCCGGTAATTCTTCGGGAAAAACATCCGGGTATTCACAAACCACCGGCACAGATTCGGGTTTTATTTCTAACTCCTTATCATCAAGTACATACGCAAGGTATGCTTCGCACCCTTTCTTACATATTTTGGGCCAACATTGATGATATTACACCGGCAACCCTTTAAGTCCGTAGACTCAACTCGGATCATCTCGTTATTTGCGCACCTCAAATCAATAGTCTTGCTTTTGCAATTTACAACCGCATCATGCACGGTCAACCAATCCAACCCAAGAATAACATCAAATTCATCGAATGGCAAAAGCATCAAGTCTGCCGGAAAACAGAACCTCGAATTACTAGGGACATTTCTTACACACTTTGTCGACCAACACGTAACGACCCAAGGATTTGACACCGAATTACGAACTCGATGAGACTCAATAGGTAAAGTCTTCTTGGATGCTAAGGTTTCGCATATATAAGAATGAGTAAAACCAGGGTCAATCAAAGCAATCACATTAGTATCAAAGAGAGTGAAAGTACCGGTAATAACATCTGGCGAGGAAGCATCCTCACGTGCGCATATAGCATAAGCCCTAGCAGGAGCGCGAGCCTCGGATCTGGTCGTAACATCTCTAGATCCTCTCTGACCACCACTAGCATTGCCCGTATTTCCAGATGGTCTACCTCAAGCAGTGGTAGCACCCGGTTTCCCACTCTGATTTGTATTCTATTCGACAACCTCGGGCAATCTTTAATAAAGTGGTCGACCGATCCGCACTTGTAACAGAGGCGGTCACGGAACCTCAGACTTCGAATGCCATTTGCCACAATGTTGACACTCGCCTCGTCTCGACGTTCATTCCCAACATCGGCGGCAAAGTGCCTCGTGTACCCCGGGGTCGATCACGATCTCGTCTAAAAGGCTGAAGCGCCTCTAGACCGCCCACATCATCTCTAAATTTCTTTGATGCATGTTGAAGAGACTTTCCGAGGATCTTTTTGAAACTCTCCAGTTCCCACATCAACTTTTTGTTTTTCTTTTCTAAGCTCTTGACTTTACAAGCTCGCTCAACAAGTACTACTGAACTTTCGTATTTCAAGAATGCCAACGAACATTTTATGTCTTCATTCAGCCCATCCTCGAAGCGTTTACACATGACCTCGGACGAAACACATTCCCGAGTGTATCTACTAAGTCTAACAAATCTTCGCAGAATCGATGGCGACATAGAACCTTGCTTAAGCTCAAGAAATTCCTTCCGCTTTTGATCAACAAATCTCGATCGATATACTTTTTCGAAACTCGGTTTGGAAAAACTCCCAATTTACTTGCTCTCGGGGCTGTGAAGTCGAGTGCTCCACCAATAGTAGGCAAAATCACGTAGCAAGGAGATAGCACACTTTAGGCATTCATCGGTGTACAAGATAGCTCATCGAAAATCGGATAGTGTTGTCCAACCAAAATTCAGCTTGCTCGGCATCGTCGCTATCCGTAGCTTTAAATTCAGTAGCCCCATGTTTTCGGATTCTATCAACCGGGGGCTTATTCGACCTTATTTGGTCGATTCTGGGAGGCATTGTAGGTATGGGGGCTGTGTTTGTTGGGAATGGAGGTTGTGGAACAGCCGTATTAGTTCGAATGTATTGGTTGAACCAATCATTCATCACGCTATAAAAGGCTTGCCTAGCCTCATCATTCGGATTGCTAGCAACAGGTTGAGAGTCCGCCGGCGCTGTCCCTTGTGCGGGAGCAGGCGCCACACTCTCCACATCATCAGCTATCGCTCGGTTGGGATCGGGATCCATTACTATAATAAACACAAATTCAAACGTCAGAAATATCCACACTATCAAATAATCACAAAAAAATGGCATGTATAGCTAGACCCAAACGCATTACGGTAGTCCTAGAATCGACTAAACCGTAGCTCTGATACCAATAAAATTGTAACACCCGTTACCCGGAGTCCGTTACCGAATCGAACACAAGGTGCACACAGACTTAACTATTTTCACAGTCCATTTAGAAATTTCCAGACAAGCTGGTTACTGCATCACTGTCGCCTTAAAAATCATATCTTGAGTTTCAGAGCTCGAAAATTTGTTTCATAATTTTTCCCTGAAACTAGACTCATATGTCCATCTACAGATTTTTTTCTAGAATTTTTTGTTGAGCCAATTGGGACAGTTTATTAGTTAAAGTCTCCCCTGTTGTAGGGATCGACTACAATGACCTTCGTGCGTTACGAAATGTATATCTCCCTGTACAGGGCTTCAATACTGATGCCGTTTGTTTCTATAGAAACTAGACTCAGAGAGGAATCTATACATATATGGCATGACTCCTAATTATCTCTGGTTAATTTACAATAAATTTCTAAAGTCGGAACAGGGGATCCAGAAACCGTTCTGGCCCTGTTTCACAAGAACTTTAATATCTCTTAACATGTAACTCCTATGACCATTTCGTTTCTTCCATATGAAAGTAGACTCATCAAGGTTCATTTACATAATTTATTCACTATTTAATACCATTCCTACTATTTTTAGTGATTTTTCACATCCACATCACTGCTGCAGTCAGCATCTGCCTTTAAGGTAGGCTTTACCTATTTCATGATTTCCATGATTCAATTGGCCCTTTTTGCATACATAGCACCAAGTGTGATCATGATTAACCATTCCAATGGCTAATCGTTTCAAAACAATTCCATACCCCATAATGATCAACATACAAACGATTATAGTATTATACTAAAACATATATAAGCCATTTCGCATGGCTATCCAAGTTTACACAAAACCGAAAGGTACATGACCTTCAACAAAAGGGTAGTCCTATACATGCCATTTCAAAGTTCAACCAAAATTATACCAAAATGGAGGCTTTGATAGTGTGGATGACTTTGACTTCAATGATCCCGAATCCGATAGCTAACGAGCAAAATCTATAAAACAGAAACAGAGAAAAGCAGTAAGCAATTTATGCTTAGTAAGTTTGAGTAAGAAATTCCAGCACAACAAAAGCATAGCATTCATAAAGCTAACGGATAATTTCATATGCACAAATTCTCAATATCATACTCACATTCCAACCCCTATGTTCATACATAAGGGATCACCTTAGTCAAATACCGGAAACTCATTACTCGACTGAGCGAATATTATTTGAAGGGAATCAACTAATTCAAGCTCATATGAACATACCTCATTGCTGGAATTTTTTTCAAGCGCATTAACTGAAATTTTGCAGCAAGATCGCTTATTCTAGAATCACGTACCTTTGGAATTTAACCGGATATAACGACTCGCTCAAATGCCTTCGGGACGAAGCCCGGTTATAGCGACTCGCACGAATGCCTTCGGGACTTAACCCGGGTTTAGTAACTTGCACAATGCCTTCGGGCTTAGCCCGGATTTATTAACTCGCACGAATCCTTCGGATCCTAGTCCGGATATAGTCACTTAGCACAAAGCCTTCGGGACTTAGCCCGGACATCATTCGAATAACCGAGCACAATTATCAATAAATTATGACACATTCGTATTTCATTTTCAATAGCAAAACTCAAACACAAGGCACTTTTTACACTTGCAATTTCGGCTCAATAGCCACACACAAAGAGCATGATTTTAATTTGCTTTAAACATGATCTAATCAATTTAGAATTTAAGCTCTATTACTCAAGAACTTACCTCGGACGTGGTCGAACGATTTCGACGGCTATTCGACGACATTTTCCTTCCCCTTATCGGATTTAGCTCCCCTTTGCTCTTGAGCTTAATTTAACAAATAAATTGGTTTTATCATTTGAGCATCGAAAGAGGAATTCAAGATACTTAGCCAATATATATACTCATTAGGCATCAAAGTCGCATATGTACGAAATCATGAATCGAACTCAACACATTAGTTAATATTCCTCTTAGCCGAATTTTCTAAGCCAAGAATAGGCATCAATATGCTTGCCTCTAACCAAATGCATGCACACCAATTTCCCCTCATGTGGCCGAATATACATGTCCATGTTGAGGCCAATTATACACTTAATACCACACAAAACAGCATACATTTTACTACTAACGATTACATATATCGTAGCTCAATGCACATCTCTCATTTACTTCATAATCGAGACATCATCACAAGCAAATATACACCTTGAAATAGCATATATGTCATACCAATACATCGTGTGCAAACATATATACATATATATATGCTAGAGCCGAATCTCAAGTTGATTGTAACTAAACATGAACAAAATTTCAATACACAAATCTTACTTTCCATGCAATGAGCATAAATCACACTTATGGATGTACCATGGCGAATACATCACAACACCATAATTTTGGTCATGATTAAACAAAGAACTTAGTATCTCATTTAAAAATGCTAAAAGAAAATCTAAGAGTCCTCAATCCCCATCACATGTATCATTATCAAGCTTGATATTTGGCATGCAATGGCATTAACACCACATTTACTTTGGCGAATTTCATTCCCATGACATAGCAAAGATTTGAACCATGGGCTACCAAGAACATCAAGCTAGCAACTAAAACATGCATGAATCTCATGGCACAACCTCAAACATACCTTAATCTTGATGCAAGTATAGCCAACCTCTTCCTAATCCTCTTCCAAAACAAACATGAAGCAAAATTCCTTCCTTCCTCTAGTATTTTCGGTCAAGAGAGAATGAAAAGATGGATGAACAATTTTTTTCTTTTCTCTTCCACAATGCACGGCAATGGGGGTTTCACTCACACACACACATTTTTTTTTTTTCTTTATTACCCATACTTATTTGTTTATTGTTTCTCCCTAATGCACCAACAAAACATGTTTCATGACATGTTTAGCCCATGATTCCTTGTCATGGCCAGCCACTACAACTTGGGGGGGGGAATTTGACATGCAAGTCCTCCCCTTTGACTACATGCACTATTAGGCCCTTATAGATTAGCCTTTCACTTTTCAAAAGTGTCACACAAGTCCTATTAACTGAATTCACATGCAATCGGCTAAATCGGAACTTGAAATTTTCACACATTCATAATTACATATTCTATACAATAAATATTACATTCAAACATTTCGGTGACTCGGTTTAGCAGTCCTGAAACCACTTCCCGACTAGGGTCAATTTTGGGCTGTCACACCTTTAGGTAATTCTTGATATAAACAATATACATCTAGGAGTTAACATAGAACTTACTTAACACTCACTTATAACCGCTCTGCTCCAAACCAAACATCTATCAAGCAAATCAGCAAAAAACACTGCCAAAAAGCATAGAAACACCATTAAAACCTGTTCACATGCATTTTACCATCATCATTAACATTGACAATCCCCATGCAAAGCCTTATATCTTTATCTTACTGTTTAATTGTAACATCCCGAATTAGGGTCTAATCAGAATAGTGGTTTCGAGACCATAAATCCAAAGTATAAATAATTATTTTATGATTCTTATGAGGTCTATGATATGATTACATGCTTGTGTGAAAGTTTCATGAAGAAATTCTATTGCTAAAATGTCCAATTTGACATTTAGGACTAAATTGCAAAAGTTGCAAATGTGAGTTCTAGAAGCTTTAAGCATGAAATTTCCATGGATTATTAATTAGAGATCCTTAAATAGTAATTTACCCAATTTCTATTTTTATGGATAAAAATGGGGATGAATAGGAAAAATTTAAAAGAAAGGCCTTAAGGGCATTTTTTGTCATTTGGTTAATAAAAGAATAAAAAGGGAAAAATAAGTCAAAATTGTGTTCATCTTCTTCATATGTGTGCCAAAATTTTGAAGAGCCATAGCTAGGATTTTTCTTCAATTTTCAAGCTCGATTGTAAGTACTCCTTTGCCCCGTTTTTAATGTTCTTTATGTTTTTGAGATCCTTGAAGCATGAACTTGCTATTTCTATCATTATTTTGAGCTAGGGTTAATGTTTAAAAACTTACCTATGTGTGACATGTATTTTGGTGTTTAATAGAGGAATATAAAATTTTGATGCATGATAAACATCTTTTACTAAGTGGTTTTTCATGAAAACACCTAAAAAAGACCTTCTTGTAAAAGTTATAAAATAGGTGGTTAAAAATCTGATTTGAAAGAAAATATGGGCTGATATGAGTATGATATAAGTTCGTCTAGGCTTGGGTATCAAAGAAAATAAACACATTTCATTTTACAAGCCTAGGGGCTAAGTTGTAATTATGTGAAAGTTTAGGGGTAAAATTGTAATTTTGTCGAAGTATGATTTATGGACTATTTTGAACAATGTGATAATTAAATAAGTGAAATTTGCTATTATAGATCAAGAAAAATGGAGTCCGAACCTAAACTAAGGAAAGAACAATGTTTTGGACTAAATCAAATAGTAGCCATATTTTGGGTACCGAGGTAAGTTTGTGTGTAAATAATGCAATGTTACATTATTATGTATTTAATGTTTTAATGTTGCATGAATTGTATAATTGTCTTTATGGATTTAATTAATGATGACTCGATGACGATTCGATGAGTTCGATACCTTAAAATCTCGGTTGAATATTGGGAATAGTTAGGATACAAATGTCGTGACATTAGGGTTATGTACGATCCCATGTAAGACCACGTTTGGGACATGGCTTTGGCATCAATATGTAATTTCGTGTAACACCATAGCTAGGCTATCGGCATCGATATGTGATCCCATGTAAGACCATGTATGGGACATGGCATTGGCATCGATATGCGATCCCATGTAAGACCATATCTGGGATATGGCATTGGCATCCTACCATGTGTATGAGAGCTCCTGAGTATCTTTTAGTATTCCAAGTGGTTCAACGGGTAACCCAACGATTATGTCAAAGAGATGACAAGGTATGATAATGTTAAAAGAATACAGGTACGTACACAAAGCTCATAAACATTGAGATTATGGATCGATGAGACCTCGGATGTAGTGAATGAATGAATTATGATCATGAGTTTTATTGTACATTGAGTAAATGGCACGACTAAAAAAAAAGAATTATACCTATGATACTTGATGACATTATGATAAATATTATTGTGTTATGTGTATAATATTGCATGGTTAATGTTGCTAATTATCTACATGCAAACTTACTAAGCTTTATGCTTACTCCCTTTTCTTTTTCCATTTCCTTATAGTGTCGCCAAGCTAGCTCAGGGATCGAAGGACGTTGAAGCTTGATTCACACTATCAAACTAATCTTTTAGGTATAGTGAATTTAAGTATTTTGAGTATGGCATGTATAGGGACTTGGTCTTTTTGTTATATGTCATATTTGTGTAGCCAAATGTGTTGACTTATAATGATTTGATGATTCATTTTGTATATGGCCATGAGATATAGCCCATATTAATAATGGGGATGTAATCCTATTCATACATGCATACATGTGCTATGGTCACTCATGTTGTGGTTAAATTCATTTGGCATGGATGAATTGTGGATATGATTATGGATGTTTGGATGAATTGTGGATATAATCATGGATGTTTTATGATGGAAATTGAGTAAATGGCATAATAACAACTAGGGCATGAATGTATGAAATGGAAGTAAGTTGATGTTTCATATTGCATGTGAATTTGGTAAGCTTGGTCTAAATAAAATATGAAGTCTTAAGCAAGTATAAATTGATAAGAAGTTGACTTGCATGAGCCATGACTATGAATGTGTAAGTGTGCATGTGTCATTAAGGGTGACAAAAGGCTTGGAATATAGCCTCAAAGTTGTCCACACGGGCAGGCACACGAGCACGTGTCTAGGCTATGTGTGACACACGATCTATCCTATGGGCGTATGCTCTAGCCGTGTGTCCCCTGCACCCTATTAAATGCAAAACAGAATGCTCAGTAGTAAACACATGGGTAGAGACACGGCCGTGTGTCTCAACCGTGTAAAGGACACGGCCGCATGACATGGATGTGTGCCAAGCTGTGGAAGTCTGCACTTAATTTTTGGAATTTAAATGCCACATGGCCTAAGCACACGGACATGTGTCTTGGCCGTGTGACCTTAATTGTATTGATGATGTCCCAAGTAGAAAGTTACGTGGGCTGAGTACACAGGCGTGTCCCAAGCCACATGGGCATCTGTTACCACACGGCCTACCCACACGGGCATGTGACCCTGTTTCATGAAAATTTTCATGTTTTTCCAAGTTTTTCTAAAGTTTTTGGTTTAGTCCTAAACTACCCCCGATGTATGCTTTGGGCCTCGTAAGCCCATATAAGGGACAATTTGCATGTGTATGAATGAATTTTATTTGAACAAAATTTTATGGCTCGATTTTGTATGTTTACTCATGTTTAAGTCTGATAATGCCTCGTATCCAGTTCTGGCGTTGGACATGGGTAAAAGGTGTTACATCAACTGCTTCTAACATGCTTACACTTTCAAAACTCAACATGCAAAGTCATAAAACTTTCCCAGACATGTAGTAAATACTAATAAGATCTAGAATTATTGTTTCCAACTTAAAGAAGAAAAAAATGCGTTTGGTTTCAGAAAGAATCAGATAGTAACATTTTAGAATAATGAATAAGAAGAACAATTCTCCCCCTCTAATCTTATACACATATATATAGTCCAATCTCACTTACATAGCTCAACACATGTTACCTGAATTCAGAGCTTGTCTTTCATAATGGCCTATAAAATTTAAGAATAAAATAAATGAAAATCTATTATTTTAAATACCTTGACTTCTAACTAGATTACCTTGTATCATAACTGGAACAGTACTTCAGACATACTAACATGCTATACTTCTGGCATGAACATATACCATAACTACCTTTTTACTTTGCTATCATTATAATCCAATTAACATAGTAATCTGATAAAGAACCATCATTAATTTAAATGTTTATTGGAATACTTCCATCTTATACGCCCAACAGAAATACTTTGGCAGATAATACTTTACCATATAGACTACTTTGAGACTATGCATCAAAACCTTGCATTCGCCAGAACTAGGGTGTTACACTGAGGATGTCGTGACACTGTTGCAATGTGGCCACTTAATTTGCTGAGGGTGTTTTCATCCGTACAACTTCAGTCAATTATGATTAGTTAATTGTATTAGGTTTAAATGAGTCATCTAACATAAATCTTATAAATGCTATTGCTCAGGACCTGATTGGAGAGCTTTTTCTTAGTTTTTACTTTCCAGTATTAGATTAGGATTTGTTATTTTTGGATTTTTCTATTCAAACTTTGTTAACTTGAAATTCAATTCTAGTTTAGTGTATTTCTTCAATCATTATTGTTCTTTGCATCCAATTTCCAATCGTTCAATATCTGTTACAAGATTTTACATTTCTAAGTGTAATCGATATCTTTGGGTCCAAATCTCTATACTTTATGTTTCTCTTTTGAATATTTATTGTTAATATTTGAAATCGAATTAGAGATGATTACATTTAGATCCATGTGTAACTAAAACCCTAGGGAGATTAATGAGTGGATGTGAGATTAATTAATGAATGTTTTAGGGTTTATTTTAAAATTATTTGGATTATGTTGAGTGCAATTAAACCTTAAGATTGACGACCCTAGGAAGTTATCTAGGAAGATGAGGTCAAAAGAATTGTCTACTAAGCATCCTTTAACTTGTCCCAGTTTCAACTATGAGGTTGAGAGATAAGTACTTCCTCTGACTAGTTAATTTAGTTAGAGGCTAAGAGGTAATAACTAGGTGAATTACTTAACCCTGAATTGGTAGTTAATTATGGACATTGAAATGATTTAGTTTTCTGTTTGTTTATTTGAGTGATTTACAATTGTTTCTGCTATTTTCTTATTTCGCATCTTTAACTTTAGACTATTTTTATTATGATCTATCGTACTATGGTTCAATTAAGTACAATTTAGACTTGTTAGTGTAGGAATTAATTTCCATTTAATCTAGCCTCCATTGGGTATGATCCTCAAAATACTTTCGTGTTCCATTGTAAAAATATATTACAACCTGACCTATATACTTGCGGACACCACCTAATTTATATCTTTAGTTGCAGTATTTTCTAGCCCCGACATTCATACGTCGAGCGACAATCACTAGGTCATCAATATAGGGCTCGGGATCATCATCCTCTATCATATATTCCTTCTCTTCATTGGCTCCTTCCTCTTGCTCTACTTCTCATTGGAAAAATTTAACACGTGGCTTTACCGACTATTGCAGGTTGAACAACCCATGTCACACCATGTAGTGGTCAATGTACGGCTGCATTTCTGCCATCCACTAAATGTTGTACCACATAGCTTTGATCAGCATGTCTAGTTGGATTTTCTTGCCCCTAGATGCCTTCTTTAGAATGGTTAGATGCATCTCCATTTTGTGCTTGTAGTGTTGATTCCACTATTGGATTTGCTTTTGTTGTAGCTTTCTAAATTATTGGAGCATTGAATTGTTGATTTTACTTTGGGTGAGGCGATGGAATTGCTAGTTCTATAACTAACCCGACTTTATGGCATAAATCCATAACTAGGTGCAGAAAGTAGATTTCAACCTTGCCTCCAACCACACATTTTTTCATTTGCTTATTGATCTATTTCCCCATGTAGACACGTTTACACTGTAAAATAAAATACAACAAAGAGCTCAAAAAACGTTAACCTTGTTAGTGTTAAGCATAGAGCTAACACTGGTACAAATTAGTTGCATCCATATCATCACAATTGGGAACATAATGGCTTGATTGAATGAAAGAGGACAGTTAGTGTGTGGTTCTCGTGCTTCTGATTTCTATTCTCCTCTATTTTTAGTTAAATAGGGTTTTAAGTGTAGGTTGGTCCACATGGTCTTAGAGAGTTACACGTTCTGGTGACATGACTGTGTGACATTACTTCGAATGCACACTGTAACGCTCCAAAATTGGGCTTAGAAGTATTGGGCTTTGAGCATGGGAGTGGTTAGGAGACTACTCATAAATATTTTAGTTAGGCAAGAAAGTGATGCAAATTTCATGTTTGCTTTATTGGCTAAGTGTGTAACATCCTAATTTTCGGGTTTTCCGTGATTTTCAAGATTTTGGTAAAGTTTTTAAAATTTGGTATTTGGTTGGGAAATACATAATTGAAGGGTGTAAATGGGCTAATGGAAGGCCCATGTATTGGCCAAAACCCCGTAGAATTTTTGAATTTTGGACTTAAGAGTTAGGGGATTTGGATAGGTGGTCTTATTAAAAATTGTGGGTTAAATGTATCACAAAAGAGCCTCTGGTAAAGTGGCTAAGTGACGCCACTAGGGAGCTAAAAAGGTGGCGTGTAAGTGGTTGGGGGAAGACCTGGGTTAGATTCCCTGTGATGGCAAAGGTGATGTTAATTTTTATGCTTTGAGCAGGCAGGAGTTGTAGCCGAATGGAACTCTGTGGGAGAGAGTTTGAATCAGTCAAACGCATCAATTAAGGAGGGATAAGGGGAGAGATTTTAGGGATTTGAGAGGGAGATAGAGTTAGCCGATTAGAGGGGATAGGGAGGGGATTTCGGCAGAGGGGTGTTAGGGTAGTATTTTCGGCATTTAGGAATTTAGCTGTGCCGTTTTCTTCTGTAAACCATAGTTTTATTCTTTTCTTTTTTTTTTCTTTCTTCTTCTCTAGCCGAACCACCACCCTTCCATCCACTTTTCCTTCCTTTTCTTTTCCAAAACCTGTTCACTATTCCCTCCCGTTCATCTACTACTTCTATCTTTACTTTTGCCGAAAAGTCACAAAAGCCGAAACCTGTGGTGTCGATTTCTTGTTGATCAGCAACTCTCTGTTTTCCTTCACTTTTTGGTGGCCAATCCCTTTATCTTCTAGGCTTTAAACTGAGTCAATAAGAGAAACTGTGGTAAGTATTCGTACTCTAAATTGATTTCAATAGTAACTGTTGACAAATGCCGAAACCCCTATAGTTTAGGGAGTGGCCGATTAGAGATATAAGCCCTATTCGGCTTCTTCATTTGTTTTATGGGTTTTATGGTAGAGTAGATACGTTGGAGGAGCAGCAAGGCATAGGGTGTCGATTTGGATAAGCTTGGATCATCGGAGTGACTAAATCTAGATCTAGTCATCAATTTCGGCAAAGGTATGAATTCTAGGGCCATTATAGATGGTGGCCGAATATGTAAGTGTTAATGGGTAGTCTTCGATTTGGTTTAATTACTAGCATGATCTAATCTATAAGTGGTTGATTATAGGAGAAATTGCGTAGGAGATCTCGTCAAGGAATATCGCAAATCAGGTGTGTAACGAACCCTCTTTCGTAGCTTAACTCGATATTTGCCGGAAAGCTGAAATGCTGAAATTCTGGCATTTCGAGGACTTATGAGCAAGCGAACGCTCATTGGTTGTTAGATTCGCTAAGTTGATGATCAGGGTCATTGGAACAAGTGAGAGCACGATTTTTAGTATCACGGTAAGTTGGGCCTCGAGGGGCTGAAATCGGGCCCAATGGGCTTCCGGGCCCATTTGGATATATTTGGTAGAAATTGGAATCTTGTCAGATTGCGCGTTAATATGGCTAAGATCGTTATAGAAAAGGGCTAAATGGGCCTAGATGACTAATTTGGCTATGTAAGGCCATTAAGGGTTTTTGGCCCAATAACTCGGTTTCGCTAAGAATGGGCTAGAATCGCTATCAAAACACATGAAATTGTTAGTAATTGATAATGAACATGGAGAACCCTAATATTTGGTAAAATTATGAAATTACCCTTATAATATGAAAATGACTATTTTGCCCTTAGGTATAAAGGACCATTATACCCCTAGGGTTTAATTATGAATTTGATGCATGAGATTTTGATATACATGATTTGACATGATATGCACATGATATGTATGTTATGTACATGATATGTATGATATGCACATGATAAACTCATATATGCATAGGTTGGGTTTTGATATGGATGGAGGAAGTGCAAAAGGGCTTTGCCCCAGTTTACCAAAAATGGCTTTGCCCCAGTTTATCAAAAAGGACTTTGCCCCAGTTTATCAAAAAGGGCTTTTCCTCCAGTTATATGATAAAGCAGCTCTGCTGCTAGTGGAGAGTTTGGTTGGGTGGGTTGAGTTATTCCCCACATGGAGAGCTTGGTTGGTACGGGTGGAGAGTAGCGGTTGGTGGGTTGAGTAGTCTCCCCAAATGGGCTTGCATTGGTTCATTGATGTTGCATGTATTATTGAACAGTCCCACGGGCCATATCGTTTACAGTAAAGGCTTCGGCCCAGTGATATGATTTATGAAAAGGCTTCGGCCCAGTAACCGTTAAACAAAGGCTTCGGCCCAGTATATGTTAAGACTGAATATGGGCTTAGGCCCGGCAGGCTGATATTGTTTTGGGCTCAGAAAGGGGCTTGTTGCACACTGAGTTTCCAATCTCACCCCTTTTCCTTAACCTTGCAGGTGAGCCTTGATTTGGGGACTTGGAGCCGGAGGGGATTCAGAGTGGCCACATTGATCGCTTTTGGGCTTTGAAACAAGTGACTGGTTTTCTTTAGTTATCTTATTTATTATTTATTTTTGGGTTGTAATAAGCCCATTTTAACTTATTTTCTTTCCTTTTCTGGATTATTTTATTTTTTTAATAACTTTAATCTGGTTGATAATAATTCAAATGGGCTAGACTTAGGATGAGTTTTCAAAACGATACTTGTTTTCAAAATAACACAACGTCACGATTATTCGATTTATCAAAGATATCTACTCAAAGAAATTTCAACTCGTTATAACCAAGTGTGGTAATGGTTGTGGGCATGTCTAGGATTGGATCCAACCGAAGAGCTTGGTACTTAAGTAGCCTTCATGGCTCACCTCCTCTGTTATGGATACCTACCTGGTGCCCAGCTTCCATTCACTTTGTTAACTTAACAAAAGTCAGTTTTTAAAACACTAAAACGAAACATGGATTTTTAACTTTAATGTGGCACGTCGGAATTGGCCTTAACGTCTGGGCCAAGTTTGGGGTGTTACATTTAGTGGTATCAGAGCCTAGGTTGCAACAACTCGGCTGTGGATCAAGTCCGAAAATCTTTTCAAAAACTTAGGCCTAAGAGGGGTGTTTTTGGAAATGGTTTTAAAAATTTCTTTTCAAAGATGTTATACAAGGTATACGTGTTAAAATGGTTTAAGTTTTTCTGGGTTTCTAAAATTTGATAATCGAAGAAGTGGCACACTGAATCCCCAGTACCAAGTCTGTAAGTATACTCTCTTTTTACGTTATGTGATATTGATATGATGCTGAGACCCTACTATGATACTTTAGATAGGGTAGAGCTATAAAATGATAGGAATGAAACTATAGCTAGGCTACGACGTTGCGAAAACAATCCTTGAACTGCTATATTTCCATAAGACATCTCGTAATAAACAATTGAACATTATACTAATATCATAAAATTCGTAATCAGATAATTCGATATGAGTACAAGAGGAGCTCGTGGACGAGGCCACAGATGTGGTCGCAGAAGGGTGCAAGCTGAATCTTCATCCTCAGGGCATAGGCCAGCTGAGGAGGCATCCGTGCCACAGGTAACTGAGACTGGGTCATATGATCGGGCTGCGGGGGATGATGCTTTGTCCCAAGCAATGTTAAGGGTTTTGGAGAGGGTTGCTGGAGCTAGCACCGGACGATAAAAGGGATCCATTTCAAACGACTCCTGCTAACTGAGCGTAAGTTTTAAGGCGTATCTGGAGTAGCCCCAAATGTGGCTGAATATTGGCTAGAGGAAATAGAGTGGATTATGGATTATTTAGATTGCTCTGTGGAGCAAAAGCTGAAGGGGGCTGTGTCGTTGCTATGAGACGAGGCATACTGGTGGTGGATCACCGTGGGGGAGAGTACCCCAATTGAACGAATAACCTGGGAATTTTTCAAGACTGCTTTTAAGGGGAGGTATGTTGGAGCTAGTTATGTGGATGCCCGTCGAAAGGAATTTTGAATTTGACTCAGGGTAATAAGACTGTTCCGGAGTATGAGGCGGAATTATTGAGGCTGAGTCGATACGCCAGCGGGATAGCTGCGACTGAATATGAGCGCAATGTTCGATTTGAGGATGGCCTCCGCGATGAGCTTAGGATACTGATAGCTCCAGAGGGGGAGCGTGATTTTGCTGCGTTGGTAGAAAAGGCTAAGATAGCCGAGGAAGTAAAGAGAACTGAACGGCAAAATCATGAGAAGGATCGACCCAGATTTAGGAGGGATTCTGGACCCTAGAGGGCTACAAATAGATATGTTAAAAGAGCTAGAATGGAGGAACTGGTTCGAGTAGTTCCAGTGAATACTTTTAGACCTCAGGCTTGCAGGGACTATGGTAGGGTGCATATGGGGGAGTGCTGGAAACGTACTGGAGCATGTTTTCGTTGTGGGTCAAAGGAGCATAAGTTCGAGAATGTCTTGGAGAGCGACTTAGGAACTAGTCATGAGCAAAGGATGTCCAACCACGGTGAGGAGGACCACCATCACGAGAGGTCGTGGGCAAGGTAGAGGTGGCAATGGAAATGGGCGAGGACGTGGGGCACTGGTAGGGTGCTTGGACATCTTTGAAGCTCGACAGCCGGTGTTGGTTTATGCTGCACGACGTCGTGAGGAGAGTGACACTCCTGATGTTATAATCGGTACGTTCTTCATTCATAGCACGCCTTACACTACTTTGATTGATGTGGGTTCCACACACTCGTATGTTACTTGTGATGTATCTGGGGCTTTGGGTGTGCTTTCCGGGGAGACGGTGAGTGGGGTATCGGTGATAAGCCCTTTAGGGCACTCGGTTAAGGTAGATAAACTCTTTAGGGCGGTGCCTTTAGAGACACAAGATAAGATATTTGTAGGAGATTTGATGGAGCTGCCATTTGGGGATTTTGATCTTATCTTGGGAATGGACTGGCTAGCTAAGCATAGGGCGACGTTGGATTGTGCTGCTAAGAGAATGGTACTAAGAACTGCCAAAGATGAGGAGATAATGGTCATAGGGGAACAAAGGAATTATTTTGTCCAATGTTGTTTCGGCTTTAAGAGCCGAAAAGCTAATTCTAAAAGGTTGTGAGGCGTACTTGGCATTTGTAAGTCAAGTTGAACCTGAGGGGATAATTGTGGAGTCGGTTAGGACCATTAAAGAATTTCAAGATGTATTTACAGATGAACTTCCTGGATTACCTCCAAACAGAGAAGTCGAGTTCGTAATCGACTTGTTACCTGGAATAGCTCCTGTGTCCATTGCGCCTTATAGAATGGCACCAAAGGAGTTGGTAGAATTGAAAGCTCAGATTCAGGAACTGTTGGATAGAGGTTTTATAAGACCAAGTGTTTCCCCGTGGGGCACACCAGTGTTATTCGTAAAGAAGAAAGATGGGACCATGCGAATGTGTATTGACTATCGGTAGTTGAATAAATTGACGATCAAGAACAAGTATCCATTACCAAGAATCGACGATCTATTCGACCAACTAAGAGGAGCCTCGATATTTTCTAAGATCGACATTCGATCAGGATATCATCAGTTGAGAGTCAAAGAAGTGGATATTTACAAGACGACATTCAGAACTCGATATGGTCATTACGAGTTTCTGGTTATGCCCTTTGGTTTGACTAATACACCGGCAGCATTCATGGATTTAATGAATCGGGTGTTTCAGCCATACTTGGATCGGTTTGTGGTCATATTTATCGATGATATCTTGGTGTATTCAGAAATAGAAAAGAAGCATGATGAGCATCTTCGTGTTGTGCTGCAAGTGCTAAGGGAAAAGCAACTTTATGCAAAGTTTAGTAAGTGCGAGTTTTGGCTGAAGGAAGTCACTTTCTTGGGGCATGTTGTGTCTGCTAAGGGAATCAAGGTGGACCCTCGAAAGATTAAGGCAATTCTAGAATGGAAGCCACTGAGGTCAGTAACAGAAATCTGATTTTTTTGGGGTTGGCAGGTTACTATCGGAGATTTGTGCAAGGATTTTCTGTGTTGGCAGCACCATTAACGAAACTTATAAGGAATGAAGCACCATTTGTTTGGACAAATAAGCAGTAAGAGGCTTTTGAGAAGTTAAAGAAGGTTCTGACAGAAATGCCAGTGTTGATTCAGCCAGAGTCTGGTAAGGATTTCACTGTGTACAGCGATGCATCACATATAGGATTGGGCTGCGTGTTGATGCAAGAGGGTAAAGTGGTCGCTTATGCTTCACGACAGCTTAAGCCTCACGAGGTAAACTACCCTACGCATGACTTAGAGTTGGCAGCAGTGATTTTTACGATTAAAATATGGAGGCACTACTTGTATGAGGAGAGATGCATTATTTATACGGATCACAAGAGTCTTAGGTACTTGTTAACTCAAAAGGAGCTGAATCTTAGACAGCGAAGGTGGATAGAGTTGTTAAAGGACTATGATTGTTCGATTGAGTACCATCCAGGTAAGGTAAATGTCGTGGCTGATGCATTAAGTCGAAGGACTGTGGCGGAATTGAAGGCAATGTTTGCTCGTTTAAGTTTATATGACAATGGAAGCTTATTGGCAGAGTTACAAGTGAGACCGACTTGGGTGGAGCAGATTAAGAAGCAACAGTTGGAGGATGAGTCATTGGTTTCTCGGTTTCAGCAAGTTGAGAAGGAGGAGAATCCAGATTTGGGGTTAAATAATGATGGGGTTCTTTATTTTCGGGGAAGAATTTGTATGTCGAAGGACTCTGACTTAAGATTGATGATTTTAAAAGAGGCACATAATGGACCTTGTGCTATGCATCCAGGAGGGAGTAAGTTGTATCGAGACTTGCGAGAGCTATATTGGTGGCCTGGACTTAAGCGAGAAGTGACAGAATTTGTGGGGAAATGTTTGACATGTCGACAAGTAAAGGCGAGCATCAACGCCTTCGAGTTTGTTACTGACCAAGAAAGATACCACTTTGGAAGTGGGAAAGGGTAACTATGGATTTTGTAAGTGGGTTGCCATTAACACCTTCCAAGAAGGATTCAGTTTGGGTAATTATGGATAGGCTCACAAAATCTGCCCATTTCATACCTGTCCGATCTGATTACTCACTTCAGAAGCTGGCTAAGTTGTATGTGGCAGAGATAGTGCGGTTGCATGGGGTGCCAGTATCGATAATTTCTGACCGAGACCCAAGGTTTACATCTCGATTTTGGCAGAAGTTGCATGAGGCGTTGGGAACGCGATTGGATTTTAGTACGGCTTTTCACCCTCGATCGGATGGGCGATGAGAGGGTCATTCAGATTTTAGAAGACATGCTGAGGGGTTGTGTTATTGAATTTAGGGGCAGTTGGGAGGATTACTTGCCATTGGCGGAGTTCGCGTATAACAACAGTTACCAAGCAAGTATTCATATGGCTCCTTATGAGGTACTATATGGGCGAAGGTGTCGTTCGCCTACGTGTTGGGCAGAGTTGGGGGAAAGGCAAGTACTTGGTCTAGAGTTGGTAGCAGATATTGAAGACAAAATTAAAGTGATCAGGAATCGGTTAAAGGAGGCAGCGGATCGACAAAAGTCTTATGCCAATCTGAAGCGTAAGGATATTGAATATGCTGTGGGGGATATGGTCTTTTTGAAGGTATCGCCTTGGAAGAAGATATTGAGATTTGGTAAGAAGGGCAAGTTGAGTCCACGGTTTATTGGGCCTTATCAAATTATTAAGCGGATAGGGCCGGTGGCTTATCAGCTAGAGTTATCTCTAGAGCTGGATTGTACTCACGACGTTTTTCATGTGTTTATGCTAAGGCGATATCGTTCTAACCCAACTCATATCGTGCTAGTTGCAGAAATCGAAGTACAGTCGGATTTGACCTTCGAAGAAGAACCTGTGCAAATACTTGATCATGACGTCAAAGTGCTGAGAAGGAAGTCAGTTCCATTAGTGAAGGTACTTTGGAGAAACCATGGCAAAGAATAAGCTACTTGGGAAACCGAGGAAGCAATGCGTCAGCAATACCCTCAACTGTTTGGATCAGGTAAAATTTCGAGGCCGAAATTTCTTTAAGGAGGGTAGAGTTGTAACATTCTGATTTTTGGGTTTTCGTGATTTTTGAGATTTTGGTAAAGTTTTTAAAATTTGGTATTTGGTTGTGAAATTCATAATTGGAGGGTGTAAATGGGCTTATGGAAGGCCCATGTGTCGGCCAAAACCCCGTAGAATTTTTGAATTTTGGACTTAAGAGTTAGGGGATTTGGATAGGTGGTCTTATTAAAAATTGTGGGTTAAATGTATCACAAAAGAGCCTCTGGTAAAGTGGCTAAGTGACGCCACTAGAGAGCTAAAAAGGTGGCGTGTAAGTGGTTGGGGGAAGACCTGGGTTAGATTCCTTGTGATGGCAAAGGTGATGTTAATTTTATGCTTTGAGCAGGTGAGTTGTAGCCGAATGGAACTCGTGGGAGAGATTTTGAATCATCAAGCGATCGATTAAGGAGGGATAAGGGAGAGATTTTAGGATTTGAGAGGAGATAGAGTTAGCCGATTAGAGGGATAGGGAGGATTTGGCGGAGGGTGTTAGGGTAGTATTTTCGGCATTTAGGAATTTAGTCGTGCTGCTTTTCTTCAGAAACCATAGTTTTATTCTTTTCTTTTTTTTTTCTTTCTTCTTCTCTAGCCGAACCACCACCTTTCCATCCACTTTTCCTTCCTTTTCTTTTCCGAAACCTGTTCACTATTCCCTCCCATTCATCTACTACTTCTATCTTTACTTTTGCCGAAAAGTCACAAAAGCCGAAACCTGTGGTGTCGATTTCTTGTTGATCAGCAACTATCTGTTTTCCTTCACTTTTTGGTGGCCAATCCCTTTATCTTCTAGGCTTTAAACTGAGTCAATAAGAGAAACTGTGGTAAGTATTCGTACTCTAAATTGATTTCAATAGTAACTTTTGACAAATGCCAAAACCCCTATAGTTTAGGGAGTGGCCGATTAGAGATATAAGCCTTATTCGGCTTCTTCATTTGTTTTATGGGTTTTATGGTAGAGTAGATACGTTGGAGGAGCAGCAAGGCGTGGGGTGTCGATTTGGATAAGCTTGGATCATCGGAGTGACTAAATCTAGATCTAGTCATCAATTTCGGTAAAGGTATGAATTCTAGGGCCATTATGGATGGTGGCCGAATATGTAAGTGTTAATAGGTAGTTTTTGATTAGGTTTAATTACTAACATGATCTAATCTATAAGCGGTTGATTATAGGAGAAATTGCGTAGGAGATCTCGTCAAAGAATATCGCAAATCAGGTGCGTAACGAACCCTCTTTCGTAGCTTAACTCGATATTTGCTAAAAAGCCGAAATGCCAAAATTCTGGCATTTTGAGGACTTGTGAGCAAGCGAACGCTCATTGGTTGTTAGATTCGCTAAGTTGATAATCGAGGTCGTTGGAACAAGTGAGAGCACAATTTTTAGCATCACGGTAAGTTGGGCCTCGAGGGGCTGAAATCGGGCCCAATGGGTTTCCGGGCCCATTTGGATAAATTTGGTAGAAATTGGAATCTTGTCAGATTGTGTGTTAATACGGCTAAGACCGTTATGGAAAAGGGCTAAATGGGCCTAGATGACTAATTTGGCTATGTAGGGCCATTAAGGGTTTTTGGCCCAATAACTCGGTTTCGCTAAGAATGGGCTAGAATCGCTATCAAAACACATGAAATTGTTAGTAACTGATAATGAACATGGAGAACCCTAATATTTGGTAAAATTACGAAATTACCCTTATAATATGAAAATGACTGTTTTGCCCTTAGGTATAAAGGACTATTATACCCCTAGGGTTTAATTATGAATTTGATGCATGAGATTTTGATATACATGATTTGACATGATATGCACATGATATGTATGATATGCACATGATATGTATGATATGCACATGATAAACTCATATATGCATGGGTTGGGTTTTGATATGGATGGAGGAAGTGCAAAAGGGCTTTGCCCAGCCATCTAGAAGGGCTTTGCCCGGTTTATCAAAAGGGCTTTGCCCAGATTATTAAAAGAGGCTAGGCCTCGGTTATATGATAAAGCACTCTGCTTGCCGAGGGAGAGTTTGGTTGGGTGGGTTGAGTTATCCCCAACATGGAGAGCTTGGTTGGTACGGGTGGAGAGTCGCGGGTGGTGGGTTGAGTAGTCTCCCCAAATGGGCTTGCATTGGTTCATTTATGTTGCATGTATTATTGAATGGGCCTACGGGCCATATCGTTTACAGTAAAGGCTTCGGCTTAGTGATATGATTTATGAAAAGGCTTCAGCCCAGTGGTTTGATTAGTGAAAAGGCTTCGGCCCAGTAACCGTTAAACAAAGGCTTCGGCCTAGTATATGTTAAGACTGAATGTGGGCTTAGGCCCGGCAGGCTGATATTGTTTTGAGCTCAGAAAGGGGCTTGTTGCACACTGAGTTTCCAAACTCACCCCCTTTCCTTAACCTTACAGGTGAGCCTTGATTTGGGGACTTGGAGCCGGAGGGGATTCAGAGTGGCCACATTGATCGCTTTTGGGCTTTGAAACAAGTGACTGGTTTTCTTTAGTTATATTATTTACTATTTATTTTTGGGTTGTAATAAGGCCATTTTAACTTTATTTTCTTTCCTTTTCTGGGATTATTTTATTTTTTTAATACATTTAATCTGGTTGATAATAATTCAAATGGGCTAGACTTAGGACGCGTTTTCAAAATGATACTTGTTTTCAAAATAACACAACGTCACGATTATTCGATTTATCAAAGATATCTACTCAAATAAATTTCAACTCGTTATAACCAAGTGTGGCAATGGTTGTGGGCATGTCTAGGATTGGATCCAACCGAAGAGCTTGGTACTTAAGCAGCCTTCATGGCTCACCTCCTCTGTTATGGATACCTACCTGGTGCCCAGCTTCCATTCACTTTGTTAACTTAACAAAAGTCAGTTTTTAAAACACTAAAACGAAACATGGATTTTTAACTTTAATGTGGCACGTCGGAATCGGCCTTAACATCTGGGCCGGGTTTGGGGTGTTATGAAGTGATTTAGTTGTGTTTGGGAGTGTTTGAGAAGCCTGGGTTACGCAATGGAGTAATTATTTTACTGTTTGAGCAGTTTAGGTGGTGGAGTTAGACTGAGACTCTGTGGTTGAATTGGTCATGAGTTTGAATAGAGTTTGAATGGGATGTTGGAGTGATTGGTGAAGAGAATCATGGAGCATTATTAAGAGAAAATCAAGGAATTTGGGTTGGGGAGAAGAGTTGTGCTGTATGGGGGCTTTGGGCACTCATACATTCGGTTATCAGGGGTTCCTTTCTATGTTTTTTGGTAGCCATTTGTTGCTGAGGACCTTGGCTTCGATTTTTCCTTGCGTTGGTTTTTTTCTCTCTCTAAAGCCAAAATTAGCTTTTCGTTTTAAGGTGTTTTACTATTAGATTGTTTCGATTTTGCACTCTTCTTTATTCTGTTTTGCTGAATCTCTACATTTTCCTTCTCTTCCAATATTGGCCGAATACATCCCTCAAACGCTGTCGAGATTGTTCCCCTTCTGTTCTCTATTTTCTTCCTTTTCCCCCTATTGTTATTTCCACTACATCTTGGCCGATTTTTCTAGGCTGCTCTCCCTCCTCACGATTTTATTCTTTCTTTTCGAGTTTTCTTCAATAGCCGAGTGTCCCACTGCCTTTCTCCATTTTCTTCAATTTTCTCTGTTATTGGGTATTCTTGGTTGATTATTACTAAGCCCTATGGTGAGGGTTGATTAACTCAATTTCTACAAGAGTTCTTGACATAAGGTATGTGTTGGATCGTCTTCTATTAGTTCAGCCTGTTTTCCCTCATTTTGTTTCTTAAAACCGAATACCCTTTTCTCCTTATGCTTTGACGACCGATTGTTGGTTTCTTATGTGGATCGTTGGGTTTCTAGGTTCTCACAAGAAATGGTGGAGTGCAAGTATTTTGGAGGCGATCAAAACATTTTTCCAAACTATTCTATAAAGTTGTCCGATGAGAAGCGTGTGATCGTTTTAGTCATCGATCTATGTGTATTTAGCCACACTACTTTTGGTCAAGGTAAGCGGGAGTACTGATTTGGGGATGTAGTGTTTATGAACACTAAAAAATGAAAGATTGACTGTATGTGGAATTGAATGTAGGTTGGGCGCTTGAGGAATTTGGAACGGTTGCATAAACAGGTGTGTATTCCAACAAATCGGACTGTAGATCGGCAAAAGCCGAAAAACCAAAATACGACGTTTGATGCCACACGAGCGTGCAATCACACGTATGGTGTTTCGAGCCTACAAATCTTAGGCATAGGACTGTAGAGGCCGTTATGGGCCTCGATAGGCCGAAATGGGCCGTGTGGGCCCAATGGGCTCGTAGGCCCCACACAATTAAATCCACGGTAAGTGATAAATATTGGACTGGGCTATGTAGGTCATATAATCGTAACTAAATTTGGGCTAAATGGGTCGCACGAGCATGTAGGCCCACTTGGGCCGAGTAATGGGCCTTGGGCCCATTTCCACTGTTATGATCAATTAGGTGATCTATGTCGCTCGAGGCAACTGTAGACCTTCGGAGAGGACGTTATCTGAGCTGAAACCCCAAAATAGGTAAAATAACCATAATGCCCCTATAGGGTAAAATGACCATAATGCCCTTGTAGGGTAAAATGACCATAATGCCTCTGTATGGTAAAATGACGATTATGCCCTTATGTTTAGTATGACTGATGTGCTTATGATTTACATATATGATTGTACTGAGTTTGACTTTGCATACACATAATATTTATGACATGACATACTGCATGGGGTTGGGATTTTGATATGGAGGAAGTACTGTACTGGTGACTATGTCACATTCACTGTTGCTGGTGGCAATGCCACAATTACTGATACTGGAGGCTTTGCCACACTTACTGTTCTGGTAGCTATGTTGCATTATTATTACTGGCAGCTTTGTTGCGATATCGATGTGCTAGCTGGGTGGGTCAATTTACATCCCCACGTGGTGTGCTAGTTGGTATAGTGGGTGGGATGCATAACTGCATTACACTGTACTATACTGTATTGGGCTTAGGCCATACTATTACTGTATAGGGCTAAGGCCCAGACTGTACTGATACTGTATAGGGCTGTGATAGCCCTAATGTGACCCTAGTCGGAAAGTGGTTTCGGGACCACAAAACCGAGTCATAAAAATAATTAACCGACATATTTGATGCTTATTATATGTATATATGCATGTGTGAAAATTTCGTGTTTGAATTTTGTTAATTGTAAGTGAATTTTATTAAATAGGACTTGTGTGAGAAAATTTAGAAATGTGCTAGGCAAATGTTAAAGTGGCCTATTGATGCATGATAGAAAATGCTTGTACTTGCATGTCAAATTGGCCAAATTCTAGATGGTGGCCGGCCATGTTATGGACTAAAGCATATTATAATTATTTTGTGCTAATAATTTTATGTTACACAATAAAATAATGAATTAAGAATAATAGAACATGAGGTGAGTGGGAGGAAAAAAAACAAAAGTTGTCTCCTCCTTGTTCCTCCTTTGCCGTGACTTGAGGGTGGGAGAAGAAAAGAATTCCCTTGTTTCATGTTCAGCTTGGTTGATGTTTAGGAAGAGGTAAGTACTTTGAAATCCTTGAAAATTTATGTATAAATAAGGTATGTAATTCATGGTAGCTTTTGAAATTGTTAAGTGTATTAAGCTAGTTACTAAGTCCCTTAGTTAGCCCATGTCCAAATTTTGAATCTTGTTGGTAACATGAGTAATCGGTTAAGAGAAAATGTTCAAGAAATGGTGCTGTTCATGTTATTTGGATGAAAAAAAAAATGGTAGTTAGGTGAAGTAGAGTCTAACAAATGAGCACATATGTGCATTAGTTGCTAAATGGAGAAAAATCGGCTAACAAGTTGTGTACTAAGGCCGAATATGATTTTGGATATTATTGGGCAATGTATGTGTTTTGAATTGATGGAATGGAGAGGATGCTTTAATTGTGTTATGAACAATTATATGTTAAATTAAGGTTTGCTAAACTAGCTATTGAGGTGAAATGCAAATGTTAGTATTTGATTTGGTAATAATCTGCTTGGGGACAGCAGCAGTAAGGTGATTTTAGAAAATCACCATAATTTTTAGGAGTTGAGTTAGAAGCTAAATAAATTATGTCATTAAAGCTTGAAGAGTCTAGTTTCTTACAAAAGAAACTATAAAAACAAAAGAGTTACCGATCTTGAGATATTTGAAGTATTGTGGGGCTGAGTCAAAATGACTACTAGATTCCCTGTTCTGTTTTTATAAAATCAGTATAAATTGTACAAAAATGGCCCTAAGATAAAATTTATATGCTTAGACTCCTTAATGAGTCTAGTTTTAAATGAAATAAACGAGAACATATTTTGAATTCTGTACAATGAGAAATTTGATTCGTAGTGAAGAGTAGTCAGTTTAGTCAAACAGTGAAACAAGGTGAACTTTAAGAAAAATCTGGTATTGTTGGGCTAAACTAAAATTTTGAAATTTTATGGATAATAGGTAAATGAGTCTTCTGTCAAGAAAAATTAACGGCAATTGATTTGGAGTTTCGTAGCTCCAGTTATAAAAACTTTAGTGACTGTTGCTCAGGAAGTCAGCTTATAGGGAAATTGTAATTATATTGTAAACATTAATGAAAATTTGCTAATGAATTATTTATTGATTTTATAAAGCTTACTATAATCTATATGTGTCAAAGTCGAATCTATATGTATTATATTCTGAAAGTAATACTTGAATAGTCGATTAATGACTAGTTTAAAATTTGTTGAACTTAAGCTCAAGAGCAAAGGGGACTAAATCCGATAAAGGGAAGGAAAAAGTAATTGAATAGCCGTTGAAGTCGCTTCGACAACATCCGAGGTAAGTCTTGAGTAATGAAACTTAGTTTATGATTTGATTAAGTCATGACATATAAGCATAACGAATAAACGGAGATATAATGACTTTACTTGAATGATATATTGAGGTGATTAGTTTATACCTATGACGGGTATCCGATAATGTGTATAGAGATCATGTTATAAAGCCACTCAAATCATGCTCTTTGTATATGGCTATTGAGCCGAAATTGGTAAGGTTTGATAAGTGTCTTGTGTTTGAGCTTTAGTAATGAAAATGAAATATGGATGTGTCATGATTTATCGATATATGTGCATGATTATTCGGATGACATCCGGCTAAGTCCCAAGGCATGGTGCTAGTGACTATATCCGGCTAAGTCCCGAAGGCGGTTGTGCTAGTGACTATATCCGGCTAAGTCCCGAAGGCATTTGTGCTATTGACTATATCCGGCTAAGTCCCAAGGCATTTGTGCTAGTGACTATATCCTGCTAAGTCCGAAGGCATTTGTGCGAAGTTGCTATATCCGGCTAAATCAAGGTACTTGGGTTTGGAAGTGAGCGATCTTGCTGTAATAATTTCAATTAATACGCACATAAAATCCAAACGATAAGGTATGTTTCAGATATGCATCGGAAAGGTTGATTCCTTTTAAATAGTATTCGCTCAATTGATTAACGAACTTCCGACCTCTAGTTAGGTTTGATTCCTGTATGAATATAATGGTTGAAGCATGAAGTAAGTATGATTTGAGAACATGCATATATGCAATTATTCATGTAGTCATATGAACGTTATACCTTAGTCGTGAATAATTTCATTACTTGAACTTACTAAGCATTAAAATGCTTACTCGCCATTACTTTGATTCTCTGCTTTATAGATTTTGTTCGTCACTATCGGACTCGGGAGTGTCAAAGTCAAAGTCATCCACACTATCTAAGCCACTTTTGGTACTCTTTTAGTTCAATTTTGAAAATGGCATGTATAGGGCTGACCCTTGTTGTTAATTAAGTACCCTTTGGTAATGTGTATTCGTATAGCCATGCGAAAATGGCTCGTATATTTCGAAGTATAACATTATGGTCTTGTGATATGGTTATTAAGTGGTGTGGAAATGTTTGGTAATGACTAGCCATTGGAATGGCCAATCATGGTCCTATTGGTGCTACGTACGTCATGGCTAATCGGGATTACCCTTGATAATAATGTATGTCAATTTACTATTTGATTCATGGAAAATTATGTAATAGGTAAGGTCTACCCTAAAGGCAGATGCTGACAGCAGCAGTGGTGTGAATTTGAAAAATCACTAAAAATAGTAGGAATGGAGTTAAATAGTGAATAAATTATGTAATCGAACCTTGATGAATCTACTTTCATATGGAAGAAACGAAACGGTCATATGAGTCGGATTTTAAGAGATATTTAAGTTTTCATGGAACAGGCCCAGAGCGATTTCTGGATCCCCTGATCTGACTTTGGAAATTCATTATAAATTAACCAGAGATAATTACAAGTCATGCTATATATTTATAGATTCTTTTTTGAGTCTAGTTTCATTAGAAACAAACGGAATAAGTATTTAAGCCCTGTACAGGGAAATATATAAGTCGTAATGCATAAAGGTCAGAGCAGTCTAACCCTGAAACAGGAGAGACTTTAACTAATAAACTGTACTAATTGGCCCGATCAAAAATTCTAGAAAAAAATTTGTAGATGGATATATGAGTCTAGTTTTAGGAAAAATTTACAGAACTGGTTTTCTAGTTTTGGAACACGAGATATGATTTTTAAGGTGATAGTGATGCAGTTAGCCAGCTCGTCTGGAAATTTAAAATGGACTGTGCAAATAAGTGAATTAAGTCTGTTAACCCCTCGTGTCCGACTCCGGCAACGGTCTCGGGTACGGGGTGTTACAAGGGCTAAGGCCCAGACTGTACTGATACTAAATAGGGCTCAAGCCCAAACTGTGTTATTCACTGTTTGTTTAATATTGGGATTACACACTGAGTTTTCATAAACTCACCCCGTTTTTAACTATGGAGGTGATCCCCAGCCTTAGACGATTTGGTGCCATGAGGGACTTGGAGGTGGCCACACGACTACTGTGTCTTGCATTTGACTTTATTTAATTTAAATTTCACTTTTGGGTTTTTATTTTATAATAAGGCCATTTGTGGGTTTTAATTTTTAATTAGGCTTTGGATTATATATATATATATATATTTAAAACTGCTAGTCTAGGTAAAGACGAGTTTTTATAAAAATAGTGTTTTCTAAAACACGCGTTTTAAACTTCATCGACTTAAAAAGCTTTCACATTTTTAAATCAATTTAATATAACATTGAAGTTTAATAAGTTAAACACTTTGACGAGAAATTTTTTTAAATAATTTTAAAAGGTTTTAAATTCAGTAACGGATTTTTACTTTGAAGATCAATTTTCGAAAAATACTTCGATGTGACACGCCAGATTCGGCCATAACGTCTAGGCCGGGTTTGGGCGTTACACACATACAGTCTGACATACAGGTTGGGACATGACTTTGTGACCCATACTTCGAATTGTACTTGGTTAGCCACATGACCATGGTCCTGAGCCACATAGCCTAGTCACACGGCCGTGTGACCCTTGTTTTCAAAATTTTCAGATTTTCTATAAATTGTTTTCTTTCAAATTAGTTCCTGATTGTTTTCAAACTATTTTTACGGCCTCGTAAGCCCAATTTAAGGCCTGTAAGAGCATTTATGCTATAAATGAAAATCATAAATGAATGTTAGTATTTAAATTTAAATGATTGTTTCTGTATGAAGTTATGTGTTTTGATTTGTACTATAATACTCTGTAACCCTAATTCCGCGATGGAGACAGGTTAGGGGTGTTACATTGGTATAGAGGAGTAGGTCGGGTGTAACACACCTTGCCTGACCCAATGTCCGAGTTCGAGTTACAAGATGCCACATCTATTACTGGAGCAACTACAAACATTTAACATTTAAATCAAAACATATTCCATGAAAATTTAAACATTTCAAACCATAGACATGATATACAAACTTTCTCAAGTCTTATATAAGCCTACATATACTCTAAAGTTAGCCCAAAATATCAATTCTTAAAAGTTTCAAATCATCAAGTTGACATCACTACGTGAAAGAGTTACTTGTCACGACGTGACATAATGACTTGGCCTTCCTGTAACAACAGAGTTCCTTGTCACGCTATGGCTTGAAGTCCAGAGCTCATCATGATAACCATTCCTCCACATAGCGATGTGGACTCTGTTCTTGGTACAAATTTAGCCACTTGGTACCTTTCTCATGCCACTAATCAAACTTACCATATGGTGCATATTTACACAATCTTGGCTGCACCAAAAACGTTCCAAACACATACCAATACATGTATAAACATCCACAATCATCCTTACATCAACCAATGCTATCAAGTAAACCATTAAACATATCATTCCAATATTATGGCATTCAAACTTAATCATTTGAAAATTACCAATCTTTTACCTATTTCAAGCTTCTTTTAACATGACTAAACACATCCAGTTATACCATTTCATTTTCCATAAACACATCTCAAACCATTTACCAAAGCATACTATTTCAACGAGAAATGCCATTATGCAAAGTCATGCACAAAATAGGTTCCAAGCTATGTCAACATTCAAAGGAAAAAAATACATAACACCTATATACATGTCACAAAACTAAACTTTAAAATGATTAATAAACTACCAAATCAATAATGGGATAGTGTGAGCTTCTCAACGATCCGCTTGACACGTTCTGAAAGTTGGCAATCTATAAGGAAAGGGAAAATAATGGGGTAAGCATATTGAATGCTTAGTAATTTCATAGGCATTAAACAATAAATTACCTCAATTTATAATTTAATATAATAAGCCACTAGCTTGACAAGTTTGCCTAAACATGACAACCACATATCGACAATGAGAGCTCAATATATAATCGTATCATATCGTAATTCAAACATATAACATTCCAATTCACTTATAAGTAACATTTCAATGCCATTCACATTGTCAATCTACATTTAATCAATTCAATATCAAAATTATATCATTTTAAATACATATATGCTCAAATCCATATTCTCATTTCAATAATTTCTGAGTTTGATAACTCTTTCATATTTATTCGACCCATAGGGCTATTTTTCAACTCAATGCATTCGTTATAATATTTCACATTTCTAAAAAATTATATTTCATTACCATTTAATCAATTCATGTATTTTTAACCCTGTTAACCAGATACAAACTTGGTATGGATACACGATCTATCACCCCAAGTTTCCCAAGAAGGATGGTGTTATAACAATACATAATACCACCCCAAATTGCTCGACAACAATGGTTTTCTCATCTCAATCTATTTGTCATCCCAGGTTGCCCAGAAATGATGACTCAATGTACAATATATACTACCCCGGATTGCTCGATAATGATGGTTTTACTCAATAACATGACCTTATGGCATGGCAACTATATCCGACTCAGTTTGGATAACTAATAGGGTAATCAATTTCAGATTCATTACAACTTCAATTCCCATTCTTTCGATCTCAATATCATCAATCCATTGGGCTGTCATCAAATGTAGTATTTATTTTGGTCAATTTCTACATTTAAGGAGCTTGTTTTTGTAACACATCCGTCGCCGGAATAGGGTACGAGGCGTTACCGAACTCAAACGCATGCATACAAGCATTTCTAGGTCATAAAATTTCGTTCAAATTTAAAAATTTTCAATTTCTATCTTAAAGTCTCTCATATGGGCCGACGAGGCCCAAAACATACATTGGAGGTGGTTAGGGACTAAACTGAGAACTTTTGAAACTTTTGAGACACTAAGAAAATTTTCATATTTTGGAGAGTCACACACCCGTGTGGGCAAGCCGTATGGTCAAACATACTCGTGTGGCTCAGGACACACCCGTGTCCTCCACTCGTGTAACTCTCTGCTTATGACGTCATTGCTCATTTAAAGTCACACGACCATGTCACATGCCCGTGTGCTAGGCCGTGTGGCCATCCGTGTGGATGATAGTTAGGCTATTTACCAAGCCCTTTTCCATCCAATCAACACACAACATGGCATTTTTAGGCATCCCAATAACCAAACCATGGCATTCACACACTATTTATAAATCAAATTCATCACGCACAACCACACACACACTTAACTAATTATAACATGTAACTTACTTAACCATTCACATTTAGTATTTTCCATACATAATTATCACACATTCAATCATCCAATCTAAACAAGCATGCACATCTATGTAATGCTTCATCATAGACTTATAACATAGCAAATATTGGCCACACTAAATGGCCTTATACAACAATGACCTTCAATTAGCATAGGCCAATATTCTAGGCCAACTCATAATATCATGTATAGAATAACCAAATCCCTATACATGCCATACACTTAAAATGCTAGAAAATCATTGATACCCATCAATAGCTTGTTAGTGTGATAGGATCTCCGATGACCTCCAACTCGAGCTAGCATCTGTGACACTATAGGAAAAAGGAAAGGAAGAGAGAGTAAGAATATAGCTTAGTAAGTAGGTATGTAAATAATAAACAAATTATTAACATGCTTTTAAAAATCCTCATAATATGTTCTCAAGATAATGCAATCATAATTGCACAAAGTTCCACTATTCACTTATGTTTATATCAAGCTGCGTTATAGTCACTAAATTATTTATATATTGAGATAGAGAACTCCAAATTAAGTTTTTCTAATTTTCCCTAAAACTAGACTCACATATATCCTTACCATAAAATTTAAAGAATTTTTGGTTTAGCCAATAAGTACAGTTTATTCTTTAAAATCGTCCCTATTCTGCTGTCTGACAGTTTTGATACCTCTTCACTAAAAATTAATTATCTCCTCGTACGGGACTCGGATGATGTTCTCATTTGATTCTCTTGAAAATAGATTCATTAAGAATTTAAAAAAATATAAATTATAACTCATAATTATTTTTATACTATTTTTAATGATTTTTCAAAGTCAGAATAGGGGATTCCAAATTCATCCTGACCCTATCCCACAAAAATTCGAACATCTCATAATATGAAATTCTTTTGCATACACTGTTTATTCTATGTGAAACTGGACTCAATAAAATTTAATTTCATATCTTATTCAACCTCAAATTCAATTTTTAGAATTTTTGGTGATTTTTCAAAGTTATACAATTGTTCTTGTCTAGAACTATTTTACTGCTAAATTTACTCTTTCACGATTTCTTTGTGTATAACACTAAAGCATGTCCTTAACTAGCCATTCCAATAGCTAGTCATTATCAAATATTTACATGCCATTCATTGGCCAATTTAACCTATACATTAACAACAAAACTTAAACTTATCATATCTCAATTTAATTTGGCCTAAAAGCCTCACACATGATCATCAATCAAATTTACCACCTATTTATACATCATAAGTATAGACTTATAATCACAAAGTCATCACAAGATCATTTTAATAGGTAGGACTTACACATTTACATTCTTACCAAATGTCCCATATACATCGAATTTATTACTCATGAATTTTGCGTACATACCTGTACCCTTTCAACATGATTATACCTTGTCATTTCTTTGACATAATCTTTTAATTTACCCGTTGAACCTCTTGGGATACTAAGGATACTCGGGAAAACTCATACATGATATATCGTACCAATGCCATGTCCCAGACATGGCCTTACATGGAAATCTCATACTGATGCCAATAGCCTAGCTATGGTCTTACACGATGGCTCATGCCGATGCCATGTCCCAGATATGGTCTTACACTGGCTCACATAACGATGCTGATGTCATGTCTCAGACATGGTCTTACACTGGCTCACGTAACAATACCGATGCCATGTCCTAGACATGGTCTTACACTGTTACACATATTGCCATGGTCCAGCCATGATCTTTACCGTCAATTCATAACATGTCGTAATTCGATCATAATCAACCCTGCATTTCTCTTAATTTGATCTTTCAATATGATCTCGTATTTTTATATTATTCATGATCCAATAATAACATACAAAATAATACATGATATCGATTAAGCATTTAAACATATCAAATTTAATGCTTATTAACATACGAACTTACCACGGTATGAAACGACGAAATAAGTCAATTACTCGATTATCTTGCTTTTCCCCCGATCTAATTCCGAATTTCATCTTCCTTGATCTATAACAACACATATAATTTATTTATTCATCATGCTACACAAATTAGCCCAATTTCACATTTTTGGTAAAATTACATTTTTACCCTTATACTTTGTCATATTTACACTTTTGCCCCTGGGCTCGTAAAATAAAATGTGTTCAATTTCTTTACTGCCCATGTATAGCTGAACCTTTTTCATGCTTAGAGAAGCCCACATTTTCCATTATTTCACACATTTACCTATTTTACAACTTTTACAAAATGGCCCATTTTAGGTGTTTTCATGAAAATCATTTTACAAAAGTTGTTTATTTAATAACCAATATTCATTTTCTTCCATAAAAAAATGTAGCAAAAAACATGAATATTCTCATGGAAAAACCTTAAACTTGCAACCATTTTGCAAAATAGTCCCCTCATTGGCTAGATTAAGTTATAAGGGTTCCAAAAACATAAAAATCAACAAAAATGACCATCAAAATCACTTACTTGCAAGGGTCTAAAGTTGCTGAAAATTTCAAGCTCCCATGGCCATTTTTCTTAGAGAAAATCGGTGGAGAAAAGAAGATGGAAAAAAAAAGATGATAATTAGGCTTTTTATTATTTTTTATTCATTAGTCAAATTTTGTCACCTAATGTCAACTAACCATTAACTTTTCATGATTATTGTCTCCACATCTAGCCACCATATTAATATTTGTCTATTTCCTTAATAAGGACCTCTATTTTAACTTTCTATAGCTAATTAACACCTTTAGCTAATAGAACAAAACTTTTATACTTCATGTGATTTTGTCTGTCTTTCAAAATTAAGCATGCAATTGCTTAAATTAATTCACCAAAATTTTCAAACATCCATATAATCATGATATAACACATAAATAACATTAAAATAATTTCTCAACCTCGGATTTATTGTCTCAAAACCACTATTCCTACTAGGCCCAAAATCAGTATGTTACAGTTTTCTAGAACTTTTATTATTAATTATTGCATTTTCATTATTTAGTAGTTAAGTAGTAAAAGTTAATAAAATAAGTATTTTTACACATTTTATGAGGTTTTGTGAACTATTAGGCTAAAACAGGCCTTAGGTAGTTCTAATTGGTTTAATTGAGTGTGTATGATGATGAATTATAGGCCTAATGGACTTTGGAGCAAGGGACGAGTGATACAAAAGCTTCTCAAGCCATTAAAGCATGAAACAAACCAAATGAGGCACAAAACATATGTCGTTCGTGCCATAGGCCTTGCATTGTGCGACATATATCTAACGTGGTGCCCAAGCATTCTGGAGCTATTTCCGTTCGCACAATCAAATTTATATGAAGATGTAGGATGTGTTAAAGACCTAATTTGGGCTGCCAACACTCCTTTAAATAAAACCTTAGGGATTTGGTGTAACTAAGTCATCTTAAACGCATCCAAAAACCCTCGTAGTTTAAGAGTAGGATTAGGTTAAGTTTTCTTTTATTTTCTATGAACTCTTTGTTCATCTTTCTTGGGATCAGTTTTGATCCAAAAGTTATTATATAATATCGAAATGTTCAGTTTATTTCTCTTTCAGAAGCGACAAGACTTGATCTCCAATCAAGAGTTTCATTACTTCATGCTTCAATCGACATCAAATTAGGATTATTCTAATATCTTTTCTCTTTCAATTTATTTGTGCTATTTAACTATTTAATTCAATTGAGTTTGAAATTATGAATACTATGAAAATTTAAATCCCTTAGGGGAGATTAACAAGTGGACGGGGACGTGATTAATAAAGGATTTAGGGTTTCTCGATAAGATTAGTTGGTTTAAATTACGCGTTCCTAAACCCTAGGCTTAACAACCCTAGAAAGTAATCATAGGTTAAACGAGGTCAGGAGATAAGTTTTCCCGAGTAAATCGTAATTTATCTTGTTTGAGAGAGTGAGATTGGGATATAAGAGAGTATCAATCAATTTATTAATCAGTTAGAGGCTGGGAGGTAATAATTGGTTAGTTAATAGCTAATC
Organism: Gossypium arboreum; assembly: GCF_025698485.1. Lineage (NCBI taxonomy): Eukaryota > Viridiplantae > Streptophyta > Magnoliopsida > Malvales > Malvaceae > Gossypium > Gossypium arboreum. The sequence continues at coordinate 34,784,929 of NC_069071.1, read as the reverse complement.
CACCCTAATACCCTAATTCGAAGTTAATTAAAACCTCTTAAACGAGTTAATCTTCTTGATTGGTTTTATCTATTTAACCATTTGTTTATTTTATTATTTATTTATATTAGTTATTTACTTTATAATGTTCATTTATTTTATGATCCGTTATAAAATAGGATTTAAATATTACTATTTAGACTTGTTATTGTAAAGAGATTTTCAATAGATTTATTTCATCTTCTCTTGGGTATGATCCTCAAAATACTTCCATGTGTTTCATTGTGATACTTTACTATATTACAATTTGACCCGTGTACTTGTGGACACCACTGGTTTAATTTTATATATTTTTAGTGCGATACTCATCCTATAAACGATAACACCTTTATAAGCAGTCAGTGATAACTGTTGAAAAGAGTTATATTTCACGCCTTTAGATCTAGCTAATTGCCTATACTTAGGTACATTTAGTTGTATTTTAGGATATTCCATTAGTATTTTATAACATTAAATTAGGAGCTTGACTATACTTAAATATTAGTTATGTTTAATTACTTGTGGAAGGGTTGTGTGTGGTGGGGGATTGGCAGGTGCTGGATGAGGAACAAGATGTAACAACCTGGCTTAGACTCTAGTTGGAACAGTAGTTTCGAGACCACAAATCTGAGTGAGAAAAATATTTTAATGTTATTTTTCGTGCTTATAATATGTGAATTAATATGTGTGAAAGTTTCGTATAAAAATTTGATCGTTTGTGTGTTTGATTTAGAAAAAGGACCTAATCGCAAAAGATGTAAAAGTTGCATTCTATTGATAAAAGTGTCTAATTGGTATGACTTAGTTAATGTGAGGCCCTTATATTGATATTTGACCTTTGAAATAATGGATGGACACAAATGCCTAATGTTAGTGGAATTTTAATGTTATGAAACAAGGTTAATTTAGTAAATGTGTAAATTAGTTAATAATTTAAGAAAAAAAAGACAAAATTTGATTGATTCATATTAATGGCCACCGAAATTGAAGAATAAAATTAGGGTTTGAAGCATAAAAATATTCGGCACTTTGAAGATCTATTAGGTATGTGATTTTTGATCCGTTTTTGATAATTTCTACGTTTTTGTGATTGTTGATTTGTGTTCTATTAAGCCCATGCCTCAGAATTTGATGATGATTTTGAGTTATGCCATTGTTGATTCGTGAGCTTTGTAATATTGATGAAATATGGAAGCTTGATGTTAGATAAATATGTTTTATATTGGGATTTTTGATGAATTTGATTATTATGGGCTAAATTGTGAAAATAAGATTTTGAGAGACTAAAATGTGAAATAAATGAAATATATGGGCTTATATGGGTTAGAGGAAAATTCAGCCTACCATGTGTAATATGAAATTATGTGTATTTTGTGATTTTATGAAATAGGGACTAAAGTGGTAAAATGTGAGGGCTAATTTGTAAAATGCCCTAAATATGTATATATGGATTGAATTGAATGATTTTTTGAATAAAAGAGTTAAATTTGAATTTATATAGACCAAGAACCAAAGAAAATAGAATTAGATTGGGGAAAGTCGAAAGTTTTTGATTAGCTGATTTCATTCGTTTGAATAAGTACGAGGTAAGTCGATATACAAATAAATGTGTTTGAATTGAATTATTACTGCTTATATGTTAATGAAAAGTGATGAATGGCTATTGGAGTTGAATATGAGAAATCCGAGAAAGTTCTGATAATGTGACGACGTTCGAAAAGTCCCGTACGAACCATAGGAATAGTTAGGATACATATGTCATTACATAGGATTCCGATATGAGATTTACGTGTAAGACCATGTCTGGGACATCGACATTGTATTTGATTTCATGTAAGACCCTGTCTGGGACAGTGGCATCGATATTTGATTACATGTAAGACCATGCCTAGGACGTCGGCATTGTACGAGCTTTTCGAGCTATCCGCATATCCTATTTGATTTCGTACGATTCAACAGGCACTCGGAGAAATGAATAAATATATGAAATATGTAATCAATTCAGGTACGTTTAAAATGTGTGTAAAGTTGAGAATGAGAAGAAAGTATATGTTTAATTGTGATTAAAAGATGATATGTCATCTTCATGAAAGTGAAGTATACTATATGTGTAAGTGAAATGAATTGGGTTTATATGATTTGTATATGAACAAATGAGTATAATGTACTTCATAAAATGTATATGTGAAATGATTATGAATCCCAAATGAATGTATTAAATTATACTTTATTCATGAGTTGTAATTATTTGTACATGGCTTACTAAGCTTTGGAAAGCTTACTTTGTGTGTTTTTCAATTGTTTTATAGATTATCGAAGCTACCCGAATTAGGGCCTAGTTGGAACAGTGGCTTTGAGGCCACAAATCTGACACAATAAAATTTGTTTTTATTATATTTTTATTGTCTACAATTTCATGGGATGATTTCGTGAAAATTTCGTTCGAAAATTTTAACGTTTGGGCACTCAATTTGGTCAAAAGGACTAAATTGTAAAAAGTACAAAAGTTGAGTTCTACATGTTAGAGGTGACTAATTGTTATGAAATTTTAAATTGGAGGCCCTTAAATGGTAATTACACCAATGGTTAATTTTTTGGACAAAAATGGACATGAAATGGGTCAAATAGAATATTTTTAAGCTAAGGGCATTTTGGTAATCTAGTAATTAAAATAAAATAAAAATAAAATTAAAAGCCAATCTTTGTCCATCTTCTACTCCATGGCCGAAACTTGCATGGAGAAGATATAGCTAGGGTTTTTCAAGCTTCCAAGCTCGATTATCAAGGAAAATGAGATTCGAGCATAGATTGGAAATGAATGAGATTATGGACTAAATCAGAATATATAGTCGTACTCGAACCCGAGGTAAGTTCATGTGATTTTAATAATGCAATATTGTATTTGAATGCTAATGCTTCGATATTACACAAGTTGTAAGTATATATATGTGAATAATTTGATATTATGTGGTTATTTTGATGATATAACTTATTCTTGATGTTTTGCTATTATGATGAAAATGTTGGAATGCCATGTGATTATGAGATATTACTATGTGAATGAAGCCACAATTCGGGTACGTCCGGTAAAGGTTTGGAAGTTTGATGGAATATGATGTTTCTTTGAAATGAGTAAGTTTGTATGTAAATAATATTTCGATTCTTTTTATGTTATTATCTTTTGTTATTATATGAGATGTGGCTGCCTATACAATGATCAATTGATGTATACTATGAATCGGAATTGACTAAGAACGAGCTAGTAAAATGTTGAAAAGTGAAGAATTTCCCGATTGAACCTTCAGAATAGAAGAGATACAAATGATCTATTGTGTGTAGTACTAAGTGTAGGCTACTACGTGTACCAGATTGATAGGTCACATGTATAGTACTATGTGCAGGCTACTATGCATACCCGTTAACTTCAATCATGTGTGTAGTACTAAGTGCAGGCTACTACGTGTACCAGATTGATAGGTCGCGTGTGTAGTACTAAGTGCATGCTACTATGCATGCCTGTTAACTTCGATCATGTGTGTAGTACTAAGTGCAGGATACTACGTGTATCAGATGGTTAAGTCATGTGTGTAGTACTAAGTGCAGGCCACTATGTGTACCAGATTGATAGGTCACATGTGTAGTACTAAGTGCAGGCTACTATGCGTACCAGAGAGCTTCGGTTACGAGGGTGGTATATGCATAGGCCACCGGGTATCTGTTGTTATTCCGATGAGTTCAACAGGAAATTTACTAAGTGAAAATACATATATACATGACTATGTGATGAATAAGTGCAAGTACATCTATGTGAAAAGTTGTGAGCAATGTGCTCGATAGTTGAGCGAATCTTTTGGTAAGATAGAATGCAGTAAGTGAAATTATGTAAAAGTGAAATTTTGTAATAAAACAATTTTGGACAGCAGCAGTTGTGTGATTTTGAAAAATCACCAAAAACGGTAGAAATTGAACTAGAGGCTGAATAAGATATGAAATTAAATCTGAATGAGTCTATCATCTCATAAACGAAACGGTGAAGGCAAAAGAATTTCATATTCTATGATAATTGGATTTTCTGTGAGACAGGGTTAGAATGATTTTAGAATCCCCTATTTTGAATTCTGAAAATCATTTAAAATTTAAAAAAAAATAATTATGGGTCACAATTTGCATTCTTAAAATCCTTAATGAGTTTAGTTTTTGGGAAAATTAGCAGTTCTCAATTTGGAGTCCTGTACCATGAGATAAATAATTTTTAGTGAAGAGAGGTCAGAACTATTAGATAGTGAAATATGGGTATATTTAATGAATAAACTATACTTATTGGCTAAACCAAAAAGTTTGAAAATTTTATGCTAAGAAGATATATGAGTCTAGTTTCATAGAAAATTAACTGATCTTAATTTGGATTTTCGTAGCTCTAGATATAACTAAAATAGTAACTATGACTTAAGAAAACAGCATGACCAGAAAATCAGCAAAAGTGTAATTATGATTACATTTTCATGGAATCATGTTGATAATTTGCTTATTATTTTCATATGGACTTATTAAGATTTTAGCTTACTCCCTCCTCTCCATTTCCTTAGTGTTCTCAAGTCAGCTCGGGGTTAGAGACCGTCGGAGGTAGCATCACACTATCAAGCTAACAACTCCGGAGTATTGTCATATGTGTATTAAATACTTTTAAGTGAGTGGCATGTATAAGGACTAGTTTTTATGTTAGATGTTGCTATGATTAGCCAAATGTATCGGCTTATATTGATTTATTGTATATGGCCATGAGATGTGGCTTAAATGGTTATGGCTTGTAAGCCTAATTATTCTTGCTATGTGTTAATGTTTGTGATGTGTTTATAATTGGTTGTTATGAATGATTAATATAACACATGTACATGATGAATGCTCTAAGACCATTTGAGGTGGTCGTGGTCGTGGCCGTGGAATGAATGTATGGCATGGTAGTAAGTTGATAATGATTGAATATGGACAACTGTAGAATGTGAATTGAAATGTTTAACTTGGTGTAACATGAGTATAGTTAATAAACACATGTATGGCAACATGCAAATGCTTTAACGGAATTTTACTAAAGAATTATTAACCATTAAATTGATGTTATAATGTATGTCTATAATGTGTATAAGTATGGGAGAGAATTAAGGACAACATAAGGCTTGAAAAATAGCCTAAGTGTTGGCTACACGAGCAGAGACATAGCCATGTGTCTCAGCCGTGTAGAGGACACGGTCTAGCACACAGGCGTGTTGAAGACACACGAGCGTGTCCCTGTGTCCACACGAGCGTGTGACCCTATTTCATGAAAATTTCTCTAAGTTTTTCCAAAGCTTTTTAAAATCCTCGGTTTAGTCCTGAACCACCCCAATGTATGTTTTAGGCCTCGAAGGCCTGTGTAAGGGACGATCTACATGTGTTTGAAAAGTTTTAATTTGGATGAAATTTTATAGCCTGATTTTGCATGTTTGTGAATGTTTAAGTCCGATAACGCCTCGAACCCTGTCCCGGCTTTGGATATGGGTAAGGGGTGTTACATTCAGTGGTATCAGAGCTATGATTTAGTCGGTTCTCGGACTAACCTGGCATGAATGAGAGTGTAGCTATACATGCCACCAATCAATGATAGTGTGATTTCTCCCGACGCGAATGAGAACCATCTTATTTAGACAGAGGTACTCTCCAACCGAGCTACACCGACCATGTTAAATGTGAAGCTAAGGTATTCGGGTAAAGTACAGTTATGATGAGCCTAAACTCAAAAAAGTATGAATAAAAGTTCATGATATGTATGTATGAATAAAAGTTCATGATATGTATGTGATAACATGTGAGATAAAACTTTATGTTACGAGGAATACTCATGCTTGTTTGATATTCATATAATGTTGTGCACTTGACTTGTTTGATTAAATGAATATGATAAAAAGAAATTCATAAAGGTATGAATAAAGGTTTATAATATCATGTTACGAATAAAAATGTCATTTTCTCGATTGGACATTAAATGTTGATGAATTTTAACGATATATTTAAATGAGATAAAGGATTATAATGTAATGAACTTATTTACGTTAAATTGACGGATTGATTCATATGAATGTAATGATATGTATATGATGAAGTGCCAGATAAAAGTTTTGATTGTGACATACTTATCCATGTTTGTTTGGCCCTCATAAGATGTTATGTGCATGACTTGTTTGATTGAATGAATGGGATAAGTAAAGTTATTTAGAATCCATAGAATGCGTGCATAAATGCACTGGTTTAAATAAGATAACTGAAAAGTTCATGTCATACAAACGTGAATAATAGTTTGCCTGAAGTGGATGATATGCTTGTGAAATGTTATTATGATGATGAAATAGTGTTATATGTATATGTGTATAAGAGATGAGTTAGGGACCTTACGACCCCACCCCCTTACCAGAGTGGTGTTTTGTAAAGGATTTTATAAGATCAGTGTTGAATAAGCTCACAAGTATGAGACCAAAGAGTTTAGCTGTAGAATGATTATAACTATGATTAGAGATTAATTGGATTGATAAGTAAAGACAGAGCTAGTATAGTGTGATGTCGAGAAGCGTTTTAACTGGAATTTCTTCAGAACCAATCTTCTTCAATGAAAATCATAATGTGGGATTTGTAATAACAGAAATAGTTCGAGGAATAAATCTTGACATGTAAGATATCAGAATGTGGTAATTATAGTAAGCAGATTATGACTGTCTCTCTTGAGGTACTCTATGAGTTCATTTACTCTCGAAAGTATTACTGGGGCTATCTATTTTCAGATAAATTGTTATCGTGTGAAAATGTTTTCTAATCTTGGAATAAGACGAAAGTATTGATAGTCTGACTGGTATGTAATCTGTATTGCTCTATTTTCCCTCTAGCATTCTATTATGTTCCGTCTATTGGGATTTTATGAGATAATGTACATGATGTTATGATTCTGTTCCTTCTAATAGATGCTCTGGTCGATATATATATATATATATATATGGGAAGGTACATTATCCTTGTTGCATTTAGTTCCAGTGGGCTTGAATGATGTATTCTTCTGGACTTCTTTCTTCTGGAAAATTATCGATATCTTCCATATTTTCTTATGAGCTTTGTTCTAGGTCTTTCATTATGATATTGTATCTTAGATTTCCTTATGTTGGATTTCTCTATCTTAGAGATCCTCATTTTCTTGTTATCTTATCCGAAATTTATCAATCACGATTCATATCTACAGTGTGTTCTTCGATTGTGATAATCATGTCAAGTGTGACTATGTTTCTGCTTTGATCATAGTAATGTGGTAATTCTAGTATCTGGATTTCTCTAAATCTTCGTGAAGGATTTGACATCGGCAAAGGCATAAGTGGTGAAATTGCTAGTATCAGCTTGTATGATGGGTTTCTTTTCTCAAGAAAGTTAATCAACTTAATGCCTTCGATTGGGAACATTTATACTACCTTGAGCTAATGCAATTGAAATGAACTTTGATTAGTATGATGAGTGAATTTTTCATGATTACATGTTAAATCATTTTGACAACTGAAAGGAAGGATTTCTTGAAACTTTATCAAGTAATAATTAAGACCGACTTGGTTGTTCAATTTGTATGGGTTATTGTTTGACAGATTTAAAGGGATATTTATGTCTGAATTTTTTTCCCAAGTCTGAGAATAAGATTGTATCTCTCCAGGTAAAAGACAGGTAGTCTGAATGAAAGTGTAAATATCTCAAAAAACTTTGACATGATTTAAAGTTGCTTTGAATGATAAAGTTTTTGTCTTGTGAAAGTTGAATGGTCTACTACAAGTTGGTAACAATTTGAATATGCGAGAATATTGTTAACTGAAGCCTTGAAACTGGTTTAGTCTGCATTGAGCAAAGACTTCTCGATTTTCAGTGATGTGTTTTAAGATAATAAGGGCAATGTGATAGCTTAAAGTATCTGCTGTCATAGAAAGACTTAAGTTGAGATAGTGTAGCTGACTTGAATTGTTAAAGGATGATAAGATAGTTATGGTATATCTCTGAGAATGAGATTACTATAGATTTCATATTAGAATTATTCCTATCTTTGAAAGAGAAAGATGTCATATGACTTGTTGTTAAGTAATTAATTAATCTGCAAATCATGTCGGTAAGTACTGAATTTCTGCTCATCAGACTTATGGGATTAAGTATCTTTGAGATTGTTGAATTTCTTAAAATGCTAGTTTTTATTAATCGGAATGAGATCCGTGATTTACATCTTAAATTATTGAAAAAGCTAATTGAGGCTCTGAATTTTAATGATGACCAGAGGTCGAACTAGTGAACTGTCGGGTTATATAAAATGATAGAGAACTTAAGGCCATGATGATTGGGCTAGCTACACCATTTGAATCCGAGAGGATTCAAGTATGATGTGTATATACATATTCTATGACGGTATGGGTTCAACCCTTGTATACATGAGTTCTTTGATAGAAGTCAAGATTCGATTGATGCGTCTATAACACAGAATTGTTCATGACTTTAGTATGAAAAATTAAAGAGCTAAGCATTAAACATAGCCTGAGTAAAGGTTCTTCAACAATGATTATGAGATAGTGGAGTTTATGTGAAAACCGAACCACTCTTCTGGTAAGATTTTCGAGGACGAAAATCGCTAAAGGGCGAGAGAGTTGTAACATCCCGAATTTGGGCCTAATCGGAACAGTGGTTTCGGGACCACAAATCTGACACAATAAAATTTGTTTTTATTATATTTTTATGGTCTACAATTTCATGGGATGATTTCGTGAAAATTTTGTTCGAAAATTTTGACGTTTGGGCACTCAATTTGGCCAAAAGGACTAAAGTGTAAAAAGTGAAAAAGTTGAGTTCTACATGTTAGAGGTGACTAATTGTTATGAAATTTTAAATTGGATGCCCTTAAATGGTAATTACACCAATGGATAATTTGTTGGACAAAAATGGACATGAAATGGGTGACATAGAATATTTTTAAGTTAGGGGCATTTTGGTAATCTAGTAATTAAAATGAATTAAAAACAAAATTAAAAGCCAATTTTTGTCCATCTTCTACCCCATGGCTGAAACTTGCATGGAGAAAACATACCTAGGGTTTTTCAAGCTTCTAAGCCCAATTATCAAGGAAAATGTGATTCTGGCATAGATTGGAAATGAATGAGATTATGGACTAAATCAAAATATATAGTCGTACTCGAACCCGAGGCAAGTTCATGTGATTTTAAAAATGCAATATTGTATTTGAATGCTAATGCTTTGATATTACACGAGTTGTAAGTATATATTTGTGAATAATTTGATATTATGTGATTATTTTGATGATATAACCTGTTCTTGATGTTTTGCTATTATGATGAAAATGTTGCAATGCCATGTGATTATGAGATATTGCTATATGAATGAAGCCACAATTCGAGTACATCCAGTAAAGATTTGGAAGTTTGATGGAATATGATGTTTCTTTGAAATGAGTAAGTTCGTATGTAAATAATATTTCAATTCTTTTTATGTTATTATCTTTTGTTATTATATGAGATGTGGCTGCCTATAGAATGATCAATTGATGTAAAGTACGAATTGAAACTAACTAAGAACAAGTTAGTAAAATGTTGAAAAGTGAAGAATTTCCCGATTGAACCTTCAGAATAGAAGAGATGCAAATGATCCATTGTGAGTCACGTGTGTAGTACTACGTGCAGCTACTACGTGTACTAGATTGATAGGTCGCATGTGTAGTACGAAGTGCAAGCTACTATGCGTACCCGTTAACTTCGATCACGTGTGTAATACTAAGTGCAGGCTACTACGTGTATCAGATGGTTATGTCACATATTGTAGTACTAAGTGCAGGTACCAGATTGATAGGTCGCATGTGTTGTACTAAGTGCAAGCTACTATGCGTACCCGTTAACTTCGATCACGTGTGTAGTACTAAGTGCAGGCTACTAAGTGTATCAGATGGTTAAGTCACATGTGTAGTACTAAGTGCAGACTATTATGTGTACCAGATTGATAGGTCACATGTGTAGTACTAAGTGCAGGCTACTATGTGTACCAGAGAGCTTCGGTTACAAGGGTGGTATATGCACAAGCTACCGCGTATCTGTTATTATTCCGATGAGTTCAACGGGAAATTTACTAAGTGAAAATATATATGTACATGACTATGTGATGAATAAGTGCAAGTATATCTATGTGAAAAGTTGTGAGCCATGTGCTCGATAGTTGAGCGAATCTTTTGGTAAGATAGAATGGAGTAAGTGAAGTTATGTAAAAGTGAAATTTTGTAATAAAACAATTTTGGACAGCAGCAGTTGTGTGACTTTGAAAAATCACTAAAAATGGTAGAAATTGAATTAGAAGTTGAATAAGATATGAAATTAAATCTTAATGAGTGTATCTTCTCATAAAAGAAACAGTGAAGGCAAAAGAATTTCATATTCTATGATAATTGGATTTTTTGTGAGACAGGGTCAAAATGATTTTGGAATCCCCTATTCTGATTTGGGAAAATCATTGAAAATTGTAAAAACATAATTATGGGTCATAATTTGCATGCTTAAAATCCTAAATGAGTCTAGTTTCTGGGAAAATTAGCAATTCTCAATTTGGAGTACTTTACCGTGAGATAAATAATTTTTAGTGAAGAGAGTTCGGAACTATCAGACAGTGAAACAAGGGTATATTTAATGAATAAACTGTACTTATTGGCTAGACCAAAAATTCTGAAAATTTTATGGTAAGAATATATATGAGTCTAGTTTCATAAAAAATTAACTGATCTTAATTTGGAGTTTCTTAACTCCATATATAAATAAATTAGTAACTATGACACGAGAAAACAACATTACCAGAAAATCAACAAAAGTGTAATTATGATTACATTTTCATGGAATCATGTTGATAATTTGCTTATTATTTTCATATGGAATTTCTAAGCTTTAAGCTTACTCCCTCCTCTCCATTTCCTTAGTGTTCTCAAGTCAGCTCGGGGTTGGAGATCGTCGGAGGCAACATACTATCAAGCCAACAACTCCAGAGTATTGTCATATATGTATTAAATACTTTCAAATTAGTGGCATGTATAAGGACCAGTTTTTATGTTAGATGTTGTTATGATTAGCCAAATGTATCAGCTTATATTGACTTATTGTATATGGCCATGAGATGTGGCTTGAATGGTTATGGCTTGTAAGGCTAATTATTCTTGCTATGTGTTAATGTTTGTGATGTGTTTATAATTGGTTGTTATGAATTATTAGTATAACACATGTACATAATGAATGCTCAAAGACTATTTGAGGTGGTTGTGGTCGTGGCCATGGAATGAATGTGTGGCATGGTAGTAAGTTGATAATGATTGAATATGGACAATTGTAGAATGTGAATTGGAATGTCTAACTTGGTGTAACATGAGTATAGGTAATCAATACATGTATGACAACATGTAAATGCTTTAACAGAATTTTACTAAAGGATTATTGAACATTAAATTGATGTTATAATGTGTTTCTATAATGTGTATAAGTATGGGAGAGAATTAAGGACAACATAAGGCTTGGGAAATAGCCTAAGTGTTGGCTACACGGGTAGAGACACAGCCATGTGTCTCAGCCGTGTGAAGGACATGACCTAGCACAAAGGGCGTGTGGCTTGGCCGTGCCCGTGTGGCTTGGCCGTGTGGATCTATTTGTTTTGCTGACGTCATAAACAGAGAGTTACATAGCCTGAGGACACGGGCGAATTGAAGACACACGAGCGTGTCCCTGTGTGCACAAAGGCGTGTGACCCTGTTTCATAAAAATTTCTCAAAGTTTTCCCAGAGCTTTCTAAAGTCCTCAGTTTAGTCCTGAACCACCCCAATGTGTGTTTTAGGTCTCGAAGGCCTGTATAAGGGACGATCTACATGTGTTTGGAAAGTTTGAATTTGGATGAAATTTTATGGCTCGGTTTTGCATATTTGTGAATGTTTAAGTCCAGTAACGCCTCGAACCCTGTCCCGGCTTTGGATACGGGTAAGGGGTGTTACAAAGGATCATCGTCACACTATTGAATGATATTTTGGTACTTTTGAAGTTGTAAATATTAATGTAGGGCATGTATAGGCTGGTGAATATATGATATATTTTGTGTTAAGATTATGGGCATGAGATTTGGCTTACTTTTGGTTGTAAATGTTGGTATGTTTTAGCCATTTAAGTTGGCTTATAATATGTTCTTGAAAGGTTAATAATGTGATGTATTTGATGTCTTATGTGTGGCTTGTTTATGTGATGTTGAAATGGTTGCATTTAGATGGCATGATATGTGTATGTTTTGATGAATTTGGCTACCTATAAGTGTATTGAAATGATGTTATTTTTGTTGCTTTGCATGCTTGAGATTAGGGTGGCAAATTAGCTTTGCAAATGGCCTATTTTTGTCCCCACGGGCAGAGACACAGGCGTGTGTCTCAGCCGTGTGCGACACACGATCATGTTATACGGCCGTGTGTTCCCTGGGGTAGTCCTACAATTTAAAGTCAGTCTCGAGCACGGCCTAGACACATGGGCGTGTCTGGTGGCCGTGTGAGGCTCATAACCTTGGCACATGGACGTGGTTATATGTGATCGGTTTAGTCTCGAACCACTCTTAAGCATGTTTTAAGGTTTCGTATAACCTTGTAAGGGACAATGTGAATGTTTGTGAATAGTTTATGATAATGAATGAATAAATGTTTGTGAATGACGTGTAATATCCAGTAATGCCTTGTAACCCTATTCCGGCAACGGATATAGGTTAGTGGTGTTACACAAAAAGTAAATGAATGAAGTTTTTTCAGGGCAAAGGGTTGGACAGTTTGTCAACATGAATGCCATGGCAATGCCGAGAAGATGTCCAGTTAACATTCAAAGTGAATCAGTCTTAGGCCCAGTTGAACTAGTACCAAATATAACTACCTAAAAAAGAAGAAAGAAAATTATAGACTGTTTGATTTACCCTAGGGAAAACGATTATAAAAGCCAAATGAGGAAAACCTAAAAGGGGTAGACAAGTTAGGCAAAAAATAAAGGGTAACAGTTGAGTAGACACAGGAAGAGGAAGACAAAGGTAGTCACTTTCAGCCACCATAGGACACTACATCACTGGAGTGTGGGCTGGATAAGTAGAAGCTATCTTCTCGAAGTTCTTTCGTTATTTCTTGATTACTCTTCGTTCATTGATTTGATGAAAACGATATTGAATGTTACTTTGATTTGAATTTTAATTGCCAACCAATGAGCTAAATCTCATAGGGTTCTGATTACTTGATGAAACTTTTATTTTCTTTAATGACTGAAGCATAGATCTACTTTAATACGCTATTTCATTCAATTTTTCTTTTTTTACAAAATTGCATCTTTGCAAACTCTAGACATAGATGGATGTACAACATGTTCATTAAATTAATCTAATTCTGACAAGGTCAGGTTAATGAGATTGAAATTGAATGATATGAGCAAGTGTTTGACTGAATACTTGTACTAGCCTCTAGACATAGAGCAGCATTCATATGAAAAGAAAACATAATAGTGCAGGGTACCGTGCTAAATGCCTATAGAAAATTTTAGAACTCATCGAGCAGTAGATTGAGTATGGTTTTACCGAGGCATTACTATCAGTAAAGGTAAATTCTTAGTAATCCTGACCTTTCAAATCAACATCGTAGACCCTCTATCCTTTGCTATAGTATCTTCGCCATAGCATTTTAGTTGTTTACTTGTTCATTTGCATATTATTCATGTAATTATTCTCGACTTTGCCATTGCATTCTTACTATTGTCTTGTAATAGCATTTTTCATTATTTATCAGTTGCAAATATTGCACACATCATTATTTCTTCAAATTACCACTGCATTCTTATCATTATTTTTTTCATAACATTAATCATACTCATTATAATAACTCGACCATTTTATACCTAACCGGTCCTTGTGGAGACGATCTCATTTATTACTTTATTACCTGATTCGACGTGTATACTTGTACAAGTCACATATCATTCATTCATCAATCAAGATATCATTTTGTACATAACATAGAATGATTTGTCTCAATTCCAAGCCAATTTCATAATTTCACCAAGTTATAATATTTTCAATTTTATTCAATTTAGTTGTCTATCTCAATAATCAATCAAATTCCTACTAATATGATTCGATCAGTCATAATCAACTATCAATTCAATTTATCAAATCAAAAAATCTTATATCATCTTATTATATGCATATGTCAATTAAATTTTATTTTCCGAATGCTCCCTAAGTTTTGTATTTTATTCAATTTAGTTCCTAAAATCGAAATTACCATAACTTTTAGATTTGAGCTCCAATTTTGAAACTGGTCTCAATTAAATCCTTATATAACCTTCTATTATCAATAATTAATTTAACATCAATTTCAAAATTTACACACTTAGTCCTTATGGTCAAAAAGTAGCAATTATACTTTCAAACGTAGTCCTTTTTCATATCTAACCTTAAAATCTAACAATTTATCACTAATTTCTTTAAGAATTCATCAATAAAAATTTTTAAAAACTGTAACAGTTTTGTAAATTGGTACATGGGCTAGCTAAATCAAGCTCTCACGCCCTAAAAAATATAAAAATTATAAGAAAATGACTAAATTGAATAAACATACCAAATGCCGAAAGTTTGGAAGCTTTAACCCTAAATTTTCTTTCTTTTCATTCATGGAGAAGAAGGTGAATAGGAAGAAATTTTTGTTTTTCTTTTTTAATTTTTCTGATATACTTAATTAGTCTAGTAATTAATTATAATTAACTCAATTAATCTTTAATTAATTAAACTTAAACTTAATTAATATATTTGGTGGGATACAAGTAGTCCTTACCACCGTTTGGCTATAATAAAATAGTCCAATTGATTAATTGGTCTTTCAATTAATTAAAATTCCATAGAGATTAACTTTTACAAGTTTTACAATTTAGTCCTTGAACCTTAACTAACTATCCAATTGACAAAATTAAGGGACTAAAATTTAATTGAACTTTATAATAACCTTGTAGATATTAAATAATAATATTTATGGACTCAAACATCGAAAATGGTTTTCAAAACTGTCATTTTTAATACCACTAAAGAACAGGCTATTACAACTCTTCCTCCCTTAAGAAATTTCTTCCTCAAAATTTTACCTAAGAAAAGGTTAGGTTATTATGATTTCATAGTTTCTTTTGGATTCCACGTAGCCTCTTTTGTACCATGATGATACCACAACACTTTTACTAGCAATACTCAACTAGTAGCTAAGTTATCCACTCTGATTGTACGTTAGTTTGAAGATGGAATTTTGTACTGAAATTTAGTTTTGTGCCTAGGGATTTGTGTAACTTACCCCAAAATCTAGAGGTAAATCTCGAGTCTTGATTTGAAATGATTGATAGTGGCACACCGTGTAACTTGACAATCTCTTAAATGTACAACTTAGCTAATTTTTCAAGCTAGTAATCTGTTTTTACAAAAATAGCGTATGTTGACTTAGTCAATCTATCAATTATTACCTCGATTGCATCTTTCTTTTTCAGTGTCAAAGGTAAAATCGATACAGAATCTATTGTAACTCGTTCCCATTTCCATTCTAGAATTGTCACAGGCTGTAACAAACCTAACAGAACTTGATGCTCGACTTCAACTTGCTAGCATACCACTTATTTTGTCACGTATTCTGAGATTTCTCCTTTTATTCTTGGCCACCAGTATTTCAAATCATTATACATTTTAATACTACTCGAATGAATCAAATAAATACCACTGTGAGGCTCGTGTAAAATGTCTCGTCTCAAGTCTGAAACTTTCAGCACACATAATCGATTTTGAAAAAACAAATTTCTATTTCATCAACACTAAACTCAAAATTCTGACTGCTTTCAATAAGGTTTTGTTTTACTAACAACTTTGGATCATGTTTTTGCAATTCTTGAATTCTTTGAAGGAATGCTAGTTTAGCTCTCAACTCGGCTAAAATAGACCTGTCAAGTTCTAGAGTCAAATGAGTATTCATTTCTTTCAAAGAAAATAGAGGCTTTCGACTCAAAGCATCAACTAAAATGTTAGCTTTACATGGATAATAGTAAAAAATCCTTTGTGATTAACTTTTACAACTTTTACAATTTAGTGCTTGTATCTTAATTAACTATCAAATTGAAAAAAAAATTAAAGGAAAAAACTTTAATTAACCTTTATACTAACCTTGTAAATATTAAATAATAATTTTTGCAAAATTGAATATCGAAAATAGGGTTTCAAAACTGTCATTTTCGACACCATTAAAAAATAGGTTGTTACATTGGGGCTGATTGAAGTTGTTTACTCCTTGATTAAAGGGAACCCCTTAGTTCCATCCCCACCTAAAGATGGGGTGATTACACCACCTCAGGTTGTAGCTGTTGGAGTAAGGATTGTTTCCCCTATTTCCCATATAATTTACCTCAGCATAGGAATTCTCGTGGTGGTCACCCTAGCTCGAGTTGTAGGTACTGGCATTCTGACAGCCACTAGAGCTAGCATAAGAATCCGTCAAGAGTAGTATCCGTATGTATATCATTCTAAGCAATTTATCCAACTTCTATCTTCAAAGAGATTGTGAGATAGAATCTGCAATAAGGTGTAAAGCGTGTGATCTGCCAATCGAGTGAAATGTGTGTAAGGGGCAGGTAAAGTGCAAAGGTTGATGTATAGTTATCCACCAGGAATTAGAAAAGTATTTGCCAAAGTCTGAAAGAAAGTTTAGAATCTTCAAGTCGAGGAATTCAACAACAATGTTTAAAGCTAATATTGGTTGAGACTCACTATGTTCCATTGAACTTACAGACGTCTAATTGTAATTCAGATTCTTAGAATTGAACTAGTACACCAGAAGAGACCAAGCCAGGAATGTGCCAAGGTGACAGTTCGAAGAGTGGTATTATGCATACAGAGGGGCACTCTTGGAAATATGACGAATATTACTCTACGCCATGATTAAATCTATTTTAACAAAGATTTAAGTTGTAATGTCTTATACTGATTTTGAGAATCTGTTGTAATTAATAAATGTTTCCTTCAAAATCTTTTGGCTTAGAAAATAAAATAAATAAATAAGAAGTATGTGCAGTATGATTTTTGCCAGTTGTAGATTTTTGTTAAGTATTTAAGTATTGTGGCATCCTATATCTGGGTATGATAAATTGGGTTAGGTATAAGGTGTTACAACCCCATAACCAACCTAATTGCGAAATCCAAGCTACAAGATGCCACATTCGTTGCCAGAGCAACTACGATCAAATACTTTAGTTTACACCATTATACATTTAATTACAAGCAATTCATGCATATAATATGATATACGATCATTTCTGATTTTAAACAAGCTTACGAAAACTCTATTGTTAACTCGAGGTCGAATTACAACCAAATTTTAAAGTTTTCAAAATCTCAGGTTAACATCACGGCTTCAGGGGTTCTCAACGCAACATAATGACTTGGTGTTGTCGCGACAAGAAAGGTCCAATGTCGCGATGTAACCGTCTGTTTCTAAATGGTCAAGTTTTACTACCTATTTGCAATCACCTAAACATCTCAAACACATTTGCAATTATAATTTCAGCCAAATAGACACATCCAATGAATTCAATTATAGTTAAAGTACCTTTTATACATATATACTTTACATCCATTTCAAAAATTTCATTTAAGTACACAATTCATTTCATCATACTCGTCATTGAACTATTTGACATATATGCCCATGTATATAGATACATTACCATATAAACTAATAGCATACCACAAGTTATGCCAAACCAAATATTGTGACATTCTCAATTTCATATACTTAAACATATGACCATTTCCAAAATACCAATTCCAACTTCAAAAGTTCACATGATCACATATTATATCAAAAACTGACTCAACCTAGGTACATGTTATATAATGAACAAAAAGTGACTATACAAACATTGTTGAGTCGGGGATCGCTTTCTGGATGTTGGAATCACTTCTCAAGACCTCAAACTGAACCTATACTTGTGCAAGGGAAAACAAGCCCTACACTAAGCAATAATACTTAGTGTTATTTCCATGATTAAAAACAATATAAAACAAGTTTATATCAATTGTATATATATTCAATAACAAATTCTAACATCAAGTAATACGTATACAATTCATACTAATTCTCAATCCACATATCAATATGTATATGCTACAAGGTGTACCATTCATGCCAAAAGAATCAATTATTCATTACCACAATTAACAAGCTATTTGAACATATTCTACCAATGTCATTAATGTTCACATTTCTATTCCATTTAACATATTCAATCCAAAATTTTATTTCATTTTCGAATCAAAATAATTCATTAGCCATCTTTCCATATCAGCTCTCAAGCTCGTTTAACTGGACGCATGGTCTTTTGTATGCTATAAATATTCATATATCACAATTTACTTTTGAATCGTCAAATCATGATATCAATTTAATTCATATTTCAATTAACTTATTCACATGTTATAACTCTATTAATTTAGCTTGGGCTCGAGCCAAATACATAGATTAACCAACCTACATCCCAATTTAGCATCATAATGCATTATTGGATAAACCAAAGAAAATATACTAGCACATATAGTGCGTTATCAGATAAACTGAATCAATCATATTGGTACATAAGTGCATCATCGGTTAAACCGAAGTAAGGGAAACTAACACATATAGTGCATATTGGTGCACAAAGCACATCCTGGCCCACAAGCGCATACTAGTGTCACGGGGCTAGACCTTTCGTCTCGCAATCCGTGCGGCCTTAGGCAATTTGCTCGTCCAAACTCGCCCAAGTCAGCCTTTGCACCCAAAAATGAGGATTCCTTAAGAACTCCTCTAAGGCAGCAATTTGTATAGCGGAAGCAATTATGCCAAAAGAAACTATAAATAAGCAAAAGAAAGCCAAAGAAATAATGCACACAAGGTGTTTGAGTAAATGCCCAAGAATTCTATTACTCTTAAGAATTCAACATAAAATAGATGGTTTACAAATGAGGGGGAGGCTCTCTATTTATAGTTGAGCTCCCCCAGAACCGACAGTCAAGATACATTTACATCGACGGACGAGATTAACGATATCCCATGAATTAAGGGATTTACAAGATATGCCTTATCAAATCTAATCTAATCTTTACAAGATATGATTCTCTCTATCTTTTAAGATTAGTTGCCTAAAATAGCCTAAGTTTCCATATCTTCGCTATTGGGCCATCCAGGCTTTAATCTGACAGGCTTTTCTAACAATTCTTTGAATTGGGCCAGTTCTTGTGGTCTGAATGATCCCCATCTAATTGATCGACCTCCATGGGTCGCATCCTGTGCCATGGTCACGGGCTTGGAACTTTGGCCCGTGACATTTTCCCTCACCCATTCTCGCATCGCCTTCGTTGCGACTTCCGAATGGCACTGAATTGATTCATCTCGAAACTCTCTCGTTGCCTTGGCTTCTTCTTGACTTGCCTTGTAATCGGGTTGTCCCTTTCTTCGGAACCTTTGCCTCGACTTTCATCTCCTCTTAACTTGAACCGTTGCACTCGTGGGTACATCTCGTTGGCAAGAAGTCTCCACTTTAACTTGCCCCAATTCTAATTTGGTCCCATTGGAATCCCCTCGATTCGCACATCTTGGCTTCGTTCCACCCACAGTCCCTCAGCCTTCTTGCTTATGAACTTTAAAAGGGCCCCTACGATCTTGCCAAGCCAACAAGTCAGAAATCATAACACTATCAGTGTGTTTGCAATATACCTTACTCGTGGTATTCACTCGTCTCGACTGCTTTCGCATGACTTCTTTCTCCTTGAAGTCTGATGCGCAATCCACCTTCCCCAAAGGTGGCGCTTCCACAGTCGACTCTACAGGTCTCATATCAGACTCACGCTCCACTAACTTTTTCAAAGGTTCTGTCGAGTTAATGCTTCCCCCATATGAAACATCTTCGACTAGTTGAATTGACGAAAACACCTTGGTCCCAACCTTCACATCCTAATGTACTGGCACAACAATCTTTGAGGACGGACCAGTGACAATATGGATTTCATCAGCCTATGGAAACAGTACTGTCTGAATCCTGTCAAGGAAGTTCAAGCCAAGCACATAATCATAATCATCTAATTGGATTACTTCAAAGTCTTCCTTGCCTTTCCATTCGCTGATTTGTAGCTCCACATTACGAGCTACTCCCACAGTTGGGGCCTCCTCGGAATTTACTGTCTTGATCTTTTTATTCGATTTCCTAATCGATAGACCAAGGTTCTTGGCAGCCTTTTTTGATATGAACAAGTCTGACGCTCCCGTATCAATAAGAGCACTCAGCTTCTGACCTGCAATGTTGGTGTTCACAAACATCAACCCCTCTCTACTATTCCTTTTGTTAGGAATAAGAACCATCGAACCGACCCTCAATGTTCTTCCCTCCATAGGCTTCGCCTCTTCTTTCGGCTCAACTTTCATTTGGATAGCCGATATCATCGATCTCTTCGGACATTTACGCAACATGTGTGGTCCTTGACAAAGAAAGCATTTTATTTTCTCCCCCTTGTCCCTTGGGTTGTTGGATCCCCGCTTCACATCTTGTGGTCTCTCATTGCCACTTGTGCTATCAGTTCCTCGCTTCGTATCTCGTGGTTTCTCATTGCCACTTGTGCTATTAGTACTGCAGCCATCATCGCTATCTCCCTATTCATCTTTCTCATAGTTTCTCTTACCATTTCCCTTTTCATTGGGCTGAAACGATTCAAACTTATTTTTTAGACCAAGTTCAACAAAGGACTTTGCTTCAACCATGGCTACAGTAAGTTCGGTGATCCTTTGCCTATGCAACTCTTGCTTTGCCCACGGCTTTAACCCATCCTCGAACTAATAGAATGCTTCTTTCTCGTTCAAGTCGGAGATTTGAAGCATCAACTCACTAAATGTCCGAACATACTCCCGAACAGCGCCTTGTTGCGTGAGACGGCGCAACTTAGCCCAAGCCTCCTTCTCGGCATACTGTGGGTAAAATTGCTTCTTCAACTCTCTTTGGAACTACTCCCAAGTCCCAATTGCGTTCCTCCACGTTTCTCATCCGTGGACCTATGACGCCACCACAAGAGAGCCACATCGGTAAAATAGATTGAAGCAATGTTTACCTTAATTGCATCATCCTCGATGCCCATTGCTCGGAAGTATTGCTCCATTTCCCACAAGAAGTTGTCCACGTCTCTCGCGGACCTTGCACCTTTGAACTTCTCCAGTTTGGAAATATCCATTGCTTGTTGCTTCGGCTTTGAAGACAATATCCCATTACTTAAAGTAGCTTTGTAAATCGTGAGCTCCCCCTTAAGCTCTTCGATTTCTTTCTTCATGGCTAACATCATTTCCTCGAGATTCTCATCCCTCTCTGCCAGCTTTCTCATAGTGGAGTTCACTAACTCATTCAACTTTTCTGCATTGGCCCCGAGAGAATCCAACACAAAATCTCTGAGTTGCTCCTCTATTGAGTCGAACCCATCTGTGCGTCCCTCGACCAATTCACGCGTCTCCTTCATGTTCCCTACGGACTCCTTAAGTTTAGCAACTCGATCTTCCAACGCCGACAGCATATCCCTCAGCGACTTGCTTTTCTACCCCTCCCGTGGGTCTACATTGGCTCATTCTGATCAACAACTTCTTTTGACATCCCAACAGTGCCTTCGAACCAATAGCTCGGATACCACTTGTCACGGGGCTAGACCTTTCGTCTCGCAATTCGTGCGGCCTTAGGCAATTTGCTCGTCCAAACTCGCCCAAGTCAGCCCTTGTACCCAAAAATGAGGATTCCTTAAGAACTCTTTCAAGGCACTAATTTGTATAGCGGAAGCGATTGTGCCAAAAGAAGCTACAAATAAGCAAAAGAAAGCCAAAGAAAGAATACACACAAGGTGTTTGAGTAAATGCTCAAGAATTCTATTACTCTTAAGAATTCAACATACAATGGATGGTTTACAAATGAGGGGGAGGCCCTCTATTTATAGTTGAGCTCCCCCAGAACCGACGGTCAAGATACATTTACATCGACGGACGAGATTAACGATATCCCATGAATTAAGGGATTTACAAGATATGCCTTATCAAATCTAATCTCATCTTTACAAGAAATGATTCTCTCTATCTTTTAAGATTAGTTGCCTAAAATAGCCTAAGTTGTCATATCTTCGCTATTGGGCCATCCAAGCTTCAATCTGACAGGTTTCTCCAACAATTCTTTGAATCGGGCCAGTTCTTGTGGGCTGAATGATCCCCATCTAATTGATTGACCTCCATGGGTCGCATCCTGTGCCATGGTCACGGGCTTGGAACTTTGGCCCGTAACACTAGCACACGAAGTGCATACTGGCGCATAAGCGTATTCTTGCACACGAAGTGCATAGTAGCACACAAAGTGCATATACCTATACAACTAATAGGATACCAATAATATAATCATATCATATAACCCATTCATATATCATCATTCTTAATTCATTTCATTCTCAATCCATATAACATATTATCATCAAATTCATATCATCGCATATTCAACACCATTGTTCCATACCATTTCTATCATCAATTCCTAATATAAGGCATTTATCTAAGAGTTTCCATTACCATTTATCCTTCGTTTGTTGACATGGGGACACCCATGCGTTTATTTTGTATTTTTAAAACAATGGTTAAATTTTAGTTTTGGTCTCTCTATTATGTCTAAAATTGAAATTTAATCTCTATAGTTTTATTTTTAACATAATTTGGTCTATATATTTTTATAATATAATTGATTCATCTAAATAGTTAATATCGTCAACTTTTAATTAAAATATTACGTATTTAGGAGTCTTAAAATTGACATATGGTTTCCCATTTCTTTTAGGTTTCCATTGTCTTATATATATATATATATATATATATATATATATATTATAAGACAATGGTCAAATTTTAATTTTGACCCTTAGACTATACTAAAACTTTATATTTAATTTATATACTTGAGTTTTTGACATAATTTAGTCCATCTACTTTTATAATTTCATTAGTTAATTTAAATAATTAATATTACTAACTATTTAAATCAAAATGCTAATGTCAATTTTTAAGAACACTATTCTAGTAGAAAGAATTTATTTTATCATGATGAATTTGAATTGGTGCTTTTAAGGAAAAAAATCTTAATCAATATTTTTAATGTTGTTTTTATTATTACATGACTACTAAATGAATATATATATATATATATATATATATATATATATTTTAAATTTTAAAATGTCACGTTAGAGAATTTAATTGAAGAAATATAATGGTGGTAACAATAGGCTTGAAAATTTTAAATCCAAAAGCAAACAAATTAAATTCCTAAAAATAAAAAAGAGGAAAATTCCAAATGTACAAAATATAGAAGGACTTAGAACATATTTTAACTTTCAAATTTTAACTTTGTAAATTAACAAATATATAATCTACCCAACATGAAGCATAGGGTGAGAACCATACTAGTTATTATAATTTGAGGTTTTTGGTCAAATATAATTTGGGTCTATTATGATTTTTTTTGTATGTATCATAACTTATAAAATTTTTTATGAATATTTTTTTTATGTATGTATCATAATTGATAAAAATACCTTAATATTAAGAGTTAGGTTGCGCTTTCCCCATTTACTCAAAAATGTAAAATTAGTCATTATTGTTAGATCAAAGAGTAAACGAGTCTTTTTGTTAAAATATTTATTAATTTTTACGGTTGAAAACTAATTCTTATACGGTAGTATGACGTACACGTAACATGCCATGTGTAATTATTGAGTTATTTTATTAACCACGTCAACTTTTAATAATAGAAATTAATATAATTTTTAATAAAAAAATCGATTATTAAGTTACAAAAATTAATTCACATTTTTTGTGTAGAAGATGGAAAATGTGAGTTTCGATGGTCGATTTACCACCATAACCCCCATCATTCAATCTGAAACTTGTAAAATTATAAATAGATAAATAACAAGAAATACGGATGAAATACTACCATAAAACTAGCTCGTTGAAGGCAGAATCAAAAACGGTTGCCCAAAAACTAAAAACTAAAAACATAACCAAACGGTCCAAAGACCAAATTCCAAATCAAACCTCCGTCTTTGTTCTCAGAGTCAAACGCAAGAAAATTAAGAGTAGTTGTGAACATGGGCATTCTCCTACAGCTTTTGTTATGCCTGATTATACCCATTTGTTATGCCCAACATCAACACCAAACATCCTCCTCCTCTTCGCGTAGAACAGTTATAGATGTAAAACACGGTCCGGATTCAGTTGTATGGGCTGTTCAACTCTCTGATCTCCATTTCAGTGTTCACCATCCTCAGAGAGCCATCGACTTTCGGAACCTTGTTCCTCCTGCTCTTTCCATGATTAACCCTTCTCTTGTCCTCATCACTGGTGATCTTACAGGTTTAAATTTCATTTCTAGCTTGATGAGATTTTCATGTTTGAGTGTTTCTTTTATGAGAAATCATGATCCTTAATTTTGGGCTTGTGTTGATTTTTTTTAAATGTCTTGATTTCGCGTTCTTTTGTCAAGTGCTGGGTCATGGGTTTAGTGGCATTATATGATGCCACTAAATGTGCTTATTTTGGTCATTGACTTCATTGGCTTATTTATTAAATTTGGTTGGAACGGGGTAGTATTTGGTAAAGAGCCTGTTAATGTATATTGTGCTTGTAAATTAGGTGTTTGTTTGATTGAACTGGGAACTGTTAAATGACTTTTCCTATAAATTAAAATGCTCAGTTTAGAAATTTTATGTTCATGTATGACTTTCCCACCTCTGTTTATAGTATTCTACTTTATAGATATTGCTGCTATTAAGGCAAAATGTTGGAAAAGACAACACTATGCCACAATTTTCTTGCTACTTTGTTATTATGTCTATCTACTTGCATCCCTCTGTCTTCTGTTTTTACCCATTTACAGAAAATTATACGAGATCCTTCCCCGGGGGAAGGAACATCTCTATGTACTTCAAATTAGTAGTTTGGTTTCTATTGTTTTCTCCCACTGGAATTGAGTAACAAATGGTCACAGAGCCCAGAATTTGCATAGTGTAGGTTTTTCCTGATCCTGTAAGCTCAAATCTGTTCCAGCTTTTTCAGGCCCCTTCTGTCTATTCTAATATTTATCTTGCTGATGTTAGATCTTAAGGTCACAAACATGCATCCAAGGTGTATAGGATGGTAAATTCATGAACTTTTGCATTAATCAGTATTATGACTTATGGCATCACTGACTTGGTACAATATGAGTGGAGTATGAAATATGTTATTTGGTATGTATGCTTATGGTGTTCTCACCAACTTTAATGTTGTTAAAGGGTGCAAAGCATATTGTAGGTGCTAAAACTAAGATGTATAATTATGATAATAAACTTTTTGGTCTAGTTCATCCTGCAAAGCAGGTAATGTGATACCTCACACCCGTTTTGACATCCGGTATGGATGGAAGATGCCACCGGAGCACAAACCAAAAGGAAATCTTGAAAATAAATAAGATTTAAATCTTTGAATCAATTTCATAAATTCAGATAAATGAAATAAAATCAATTTAGAGGTTTTAAATTCAAGTCGAAATCATTTAGAAACAATTCCTGGGTGATTGGAGGTGTCCAGGACCAATAACAGGATTTAACGAGTCCAAAGTTCCAAAATAGTGCAGGGGTACTGTCTAGGGGCTAGGTATCAATACCTAAGCCCCATGTTCCGATACCCTTGGGCAAAGTATAAGTACCTGGGTGTTAGGTATATCAGCACCTGGTTCCAAGTACCGTAGTCTTTAGCTACTGACTTTTTGGGATCCAATTCTTTAATATATGTACTGGAACCTGGATCCTTGGGACCAAATTTTTGGTCACTGACTTGTAAAGTTCTGATATCCACACCCTAAGTTCCGAAACCTGGATGTAGGGGGCCAAAATTTCACAAAGAAGCAACCTCAAACACACTTCAAATCACCCTAAAACAATCCAAACATAAAACTTTCACGAGGGATCAATTCAAGGCATATAATAGTAATCCCAAACACATTCTAACTTACCCTAAATTTAACTAATACTGAAGACATTTAAAAATCATATTAAGACTACCAAAATGAGTATCATGCATAGCCACAAATAGCTCAAATCAAGATAATTAAGAGCACGCATGCTTTTTTAGTATTGGTGATCATCTAAGTTTTTAAGCCAACCAAATGTATACTACAAGGTAAGCATCAAAATCATCCAAAATATCAAGACTCATAGTAAGATAAAACTAGTCTATATGCATACAATAAGAATGACCCTCTAGTACATGCCACTAGGAGGCACTTATACAAATAGACAAATTTCATACTCTTCGAGCCTAGCTAGTGGTGATGTGATTTGGAAAGGACGTGTTGGCGTCACGAACGCTTCTCAAAACCTACTCGCAAATAAGCAATAGCGCGTTTAGCTTAAAGCTTAGCAAGAAAATAGAAAACACTCGCTTACCTTGCTCTGAGAATGAAAGGGCTTGCAAAGACAAATAAAGCTATAATCTTGTCATTAACAATTCTAATGGCATGAAAGTTCATTAATCATAAACAAAATCAAATAATAAAGATTTGTTAATACATATCTTAAACAAATAGTTATACCACAACACTTTTAACGTCATCTAATTACAAATTCCAAAATTTATGTGTGTAAGAGATCTCATGTCAACATTTTCATTAATAACCAACAATTATCTTGACACATTTGTCAACTCAAATCATAGTATCATCAATACATAGCCCTCAGTAATCTTAGTGAACTATGATTTGGACACTTAGGACTCCCACCCTGACTCCACATATATTGCACTTCAAGTGCATTTCCATCCTCAACACCAACATCGTTCCATATCATATCGTCGCCACAATGCACGCAATCTAGTATGTATTGGCATGCCAACCATAACCTAGCTATTTTATAGAGTTTACAAGGGCAAAACTTTCAATAATTAACCAATTTAAATTAGCAAGACCCTTGGCCCTCCAAGTCATGTATACATTCATATACATGTACCATTAAAATTGTTTATTCCACATATCAAGCAATATGTGAACTTCATGACTCATGTCACATATATCCTATTCCCATTATGCACATTTCGTATCAACATTTGTTTCTCACATAGTTCATATCATTTCACAATCAAAATCCCATATGTTACATTTCTTGTTAACTATTATTAAACTTCACCTTAAAAGAAATAATGTTTCATGCCATTTAATAACCATTTCACTACATATATACATATACACACACCCATCTCTCTCTCTCTCTCCCCCTATATATATATATATATATTAAAAAGAAGTAAACATTTTCCTTGAGATTCTTACCTTCCAAAATGTACATAAACAGAAGGAAGGCTTCTTCCTTTTTCTTCAACCGTCAAGCCCCTCTTTTCCTTTGCTTGAATTTCCACCTTCAAGCTTTTTCTCTTTGATAATATGAATATCCATAATAAATGCAAGAATCATAAATGACCATATTAATGGCTCAACCACAAGGAATGCACAAAAGTGATAAGTGTGCCAAGATGAAAAATGCCAGAGCTCTTACCTTACTATAAGTTTTCTCACTCTATTCAAGCTTCCTCACTCTAGATATTTAAACCCTAAGTGGTAGGTGATGGGAAAAAGATGAAAGGATTGGCTCAAATGTGTGTTTTATAAGCAGATTTCAAGAAAGAGTGAAGAGAAGGGGTGGATTTGAATGGATTTAGAGGAGGAGATCAAAGAAATAAAAGAAGGGAAGGTTTTTTTTTTTCTCACCTTGCAATGGCTGGCTAGGAGGGATGAAAATGGGGGTCTTCTCCCTTTTTCTTGTATTTTTAAATTGTAAAGAAGAGTCAAAGTCAAGTTAGTAAACAAGTCAAAAAGAAATGCGTGGTTAATATTTGTTCTTAATTAAGAAAAATGATCTAATGGCTCATAGTTCATCCCATCACCACCATAAATCATAATTTCCAATATTCTAACATGTTCTTATACAAAATATCTAAAATACCCTTGTGGGAAAAATTACTTTTACCCCTCACTAAAATCTTACCCAACCAAGTCCAAAAGCTTAAAACATATCACTATATTGTCTCATCATACAATAAATGCTCAAATCTCATTAAATTCAAAGAAATCATAATTCTACAACCAAATTATGGATAGAATTCTCAAAATCAAATCATATGGTAAACTGGAAAAATTTTAGGGTGTTATTTGCAAATATTTCTCCTGTTGTTGGCAAATATGCATGATTTTCTTATAGTCATGTCTTTTGTTGAATAGTCAAAACATTGAGCGCTAAAATGCTTGACATTATCCTCTTTTGTTACTGATAAAAGTACAACTAATAACAATATAAAAAATTAAAGTAAAACTTCAATTAGATGGACATATTTTGTGCCTACCGCCTTAGAAAGGAAGCGTGCCTAGGTGGCTAGGCATGCGGCTAATCAAATGAGCTTTAATTGAAAGGTTCTGAAACACTTTTATTGTTTGGCACTAAGGTGTGATATCTAGGCATGTGTCTAGACACATGCCTTTTGACCAATTTTATGATCACAATGGATTATTCATCTTAAATAAAATATTTTCTATCAACAGATGGGAAAAGCAAGGATTTGTTAGTAATGAAGCAAAATGAAGAGGAATGGGTAGAATACAAGAATGTAATGGAAGATGTTGTGAAAAGAAGTGGACTCGATAAGAACATCTTCTATGATCTTAGAGGGAATCATGATAATTTTGGCGTACCAGTGATTGGTAACTCATTAGATTTCTACTCAAAGTATAGCATCAATGGGCAATTGGGAAGGAGTGGACATGTAAATGGTGTCACACTCACTCTTCAGGTCACTTGCTCTCTCTCTCCCATTTTATGTGTGATTTATGGTTTTATCTGGAAAGACAATGTTAGATTTTTAACTGGAAATATAGGTCTTGTTTGTTTTCATATCTGAAAATTTGTTCAGATTTTGTGCTGCCTGACTGATTGGCTCTTTATTTTTTTATTTATTCATTCGTGTTGCTGTATTTCAGATTAGTGGTTAAATTTCAAATTCACGTAAATATTAATATTGCTGGCTTTCATATATGCAAATATTTTCTTTAATCCATGACTGGCTGCAGTTTTCTCCACTCATCTGCAGACAATTAGTTAAAATCTGCATGAGAAAAATGCATGGAACTCTAGGTTTTCACTTTCTGTTTCCCATGATGCAAAATGATGAATGATGATGAGATTGAAAACTTCTATCATGAATTCTGAGGACAGGCTCAAATGCTTGTTAATCCATTCATCCTATTTTAAACTTAGGAAATGTTTTGGTTATTTATCTTATTAGTTTGTGACATCACCAGGCTGGTAAGCAGAAGCATCTGTTCGTGGGGTTGGACAGCACCATGTCTGTTGGGTTACGAGGTCCGACTAATCTTTTTGGGCATCCAACTGACCAACTCTTGGCTGAAGTAGATTTGGAGCTATCGCAATGGGACTCTCAACCACTTAAACCAGTAAGCAAGATATCTTTTGGACATTTCCCTCTTTCATTTTCAGCATCCTCTCAATCTGGGAAGACCCTGAAAGATATTTTCCTAAAGCATTCCCTTTCTGCTTACGTATGTGGGCATCTTCATTCAAGATTTGGAAAGAACTTAAAGAGGTACCACTTGTCAAGTCATAGATTTTTATCTTCTCAGAAGTTTTTCCAGTTTAATTTAAATCAAAATCCTTCAGAAGGCAGTAAGAATTGTTCATTTGGAGCTCCTCCGGTTCAAGAATTTTGGGAATGGGAAATGGGTGACTGGAGGAAGACTAGAGCCATGCGAATCTTGGCCATTGATAGAGGTCATGTTTCGTTTGCTGATATTGACTTTCAGTCAGGGTCCAAAAAGACTATTATATTACCCACATTTCCACTTGACTCACGTTTCATGTCAACATCTTCATCGCACCACGAGTACGAATGTGAACATATGCTCCCTTCATCTTATGAGACAGTGAGAGCTCTTGTGTTTTCTGTTTCTCCAATTGTGTCAGTTGTAGCTAGAATCTACGATACAAGATATGGAAATCTTGACATTGTTGTGGATGCACCAATGACCAATCTTGGAGATGCGTCCTCTAGGGGAGATCTTTATGCAGTTCCTTGGAACTATAAGGCATTCCAAGACCCATCTGCTGATAGATTCTGGCTGCAAATAGAAGCAACTGATATCATGGGCCGGACAACTATAACTGAACTAAGACCGTTTTCTGTAAATGGGCTTCATGGTAAGGTATCGTGGACTTGGAAGGAGTTTTTTGTCATGGGTTGTCAATGGGAAGCCTTGTATTACCCAATTCTTTGGGTGTCTCTGTACTTTCTACTCTTAATCCTCCTTATCCCTAGAGCTTTTCTCTTTTTCTCTAGGAAACAAATAACTTACAAGAATGTTCTTGCTTCAAAAGGCTTCATAAGTGGCGTAGGATTGGTTTTGCAAGAGCTCTGCAATGTTCCTATAGCATGGTTTGGTTTCCTGGGATATTTATTCTACCTGATTATGTTTCCCTGGTTTACTGGACAAGTTTTTACTGATGGTGAAGATAAGGGATACATGACATACATGGGCTGGGTAGTGAAATTTTCTGATAATAAGAGCAACCATGATTATATTGGATCTCCTGATGTCATGGTAGTTGTTCTTCCTCATCTCATCTTTGTGGTCTTGCCGGCTATTTTATCCTCTGGAGCTCTGGCAGCTGAGAGAGTTGTCCATAGAGGCAAGTTTCTATCAGTTTCAGGAAAGAAAAAGGATGACTACAGCGGACTGGATCAGAGATCTGTTAGGTATGATTCCCGAGGCAATAGAAGATCAAAATTCCATTTTGGTGGGCACTGGATTCGGTTAATTCTATTGGTTCTTTGCTTGGTTATCTGTTGGAAGCATTTCAAGGTAAATCGTCTAACCCCTATCAGGCTAATATGGAACAAATTGGATTTTAAGATACTAGATCCACATCAGTTGGTACCATTTCCTCTAAAAAACTGTGGGAATGAATCACATAAACATGGTCTCACACGTAATTGTGGGTATTATATTCTTCATTCTATAATTTGAAAAGATTGCAGCTAATGACTTAGTTGGCTAACCATTTATATCTTGTCTGCTAATAGTTTTTTTAAGTTGATGGATCTCACTAGACATACTATGTTCAAACTCTCATCTGGTAAAATATGTAATGATTTTGGAAGGCCATAAGTAGATCTTTTTCATTTTCCACCCCACTTTTTGTTAATGCAAAGATGTAAACGATATACTCATTCCCAGTTCCATGATTTCTCTTGTACCTATCTCTTACTTCAATATGTTGCCTTCTTTCCTGCAGAATTGCAGAGCCCTGATGAAAGCTTATGAGATGAATCCATTGCTCCATTTTCCGGTGTATACTCTTGGGATTCCACTATTGTTGGTTTATGTTATCCACAAAACTAAGAGGAATTAACAAGTACAGTAGGTTTTCTCTTCTCCATTTCTGTTTTTCATGCTGTGTCACAGACAGCCCTTTGTAATATAGCATAAATGCATTTCTAGTATGCTTGGCTTAATATTTGGCCTAAAACACACTCAGTCTGCTGCTTGCAGATGTTCAACGCTTCCGCTGAAAGTACATCGAAAGGATCTCGAAGATGGTTACACCATTAACCTGTTGAAAACTCAGCTGAAGACACCTGGTTTAGTTGAAAACGTAGTTTTAGCCTGTTAGCTACGGTAAATACTAACTGGCAATTAACAAGGGAAGCTTTTGGAAGATGTATTCTCTTTGGATATTGGACCTTTCTGTTCTGATTACGATTTTGCCATGTACCAGAATTGACGATAAACAAATGTGGTACCTGAAGGCCTCTTGATAGTAGGACTACATAAGGTTCAACTTGATTCTGAAAAAGAAAACGAAATGGAAGAGATAAAAAAAATAGGAACAAATTTCAAAATTACACATAAAATTTGATTTATGTGCAATGTAATGTCTTTTGATTTGGTGTAATTATGAAAATAAAAAGTTTATATAAATCTAATTATAAAATAAATTTTCTCAAAATTTGCATAACATATTGCAATTTTTGTCAAAAAGAAAAATAAATGATAAAATTTTACAAAAGTAAATTAAAGTTGGCCGATTGGGATTATTCAAACTACCTTCCATGACAGACATGAGGTGAAATTTGTTCTGAACGTGAAAGACCAATTAACCATGCAAAACAGTTTGTAACATTCATTTAGATTTAGCTTAAGTTTCTTAAATTTTAAAATTTATTTATTTACATTTATAACATAGTTAAAAAAGAAAGATACACGGTAAAATCCTTGTAGATGTTCTACTCCAATTTTGATTTTTTATTTCTATTATCTTTTGGTTGGGGTGGGAATTTTTTTTAATGCTAAAAATGGGAAAGAGAAATGAAACGAAAGAAAGTCAGACGTGGAAAAGAAAGACAAAAAATGTTGTAATTTTTTTGTGTTTAAAGTACATTAAATTTAATAATATAAACTTGCATAAATTTTTACATTTTAATAAATTATTTAATATATTTTTATGTTAGTATTCACATATAATTATTTTTATATTACATTTTAATTATTTTT
Organism: Gossypium arboreum; assembly: GCF_025698485.1. NCBI lineage: Eukaryota > Viridiplantae > Streptophyta > Magnoliopsida > Malvales > Malvaceae > Gossypium > Gossypium arboreum. The sequence goes on along the minus strand of NC_069071.1, from coordinate 34,752,128 downwards.
GCAAAACTTTGCCTAAAGAATAATTAATCAGTGATCAATTAAAATAATTATTATGCTTTTCCGATGTAACACTTCAAATTTTTGATGTCGAAAAACTTAATTTGGGGCCAAAAATTTAAGCCGACTTATTATGTGAAGTTAAATAGTAAGATTTCTAAGAATGAGTTTTGGGTTAAGTCGCGAATCATTAATTAAAGTAATTATTATGTTTTTTTAGTGTTATTTAGTGGGTAGTGAGATAATGATTAAATTGAAATGTTTATAAAATTTATGAGATTAATATGTAAATAGAAAAAGTTGAATTTTGTGACATAAGAAATTTTAAAAGGTAATTTACCAAAATCCCATTAACAAATGCACCATTGGCAGTTTTTAAAAGGGGTGAACAGTTATTGGGTTTTGCTTTTCAATCTTTCTCTTGAAATTCTCTTCATCTGTTTTCTAAAATCTTGATTTCAATCATCCAATTTTGAAAGGTATTTTCCAATAAATCCATCAATGTTTTAAGCATTAAAACTTTTTATTTTTATTTTTGAATAAAGGAATTTCAAAGCATTTGATTTTTTTAAATAGTATCAATTAAACTTTTATATTTTTTTCACTCAATTGAGCTCTTAAACATTAAAATTTTAACTAATTAAAAATTTTGACCTTTCACGGTCAACCGTTATAGAATAATGACAATTATTTTTTTTTAGTTTTTTGCCACATGGAATGTCCAAATTGTGCCACGGGAAAAAAAATGGTATTTCACATATAAAATTATTAAAAAATCATTAAAAATAACACTTAATGGTATTTTTGGCCCTTAAATTTTTAAAAAAAATAAATTAAATCCCTTCAAACTTTTTGCACCCAATTGAACCATTGAACTAATAAACTGACAAATAAGTCTTCTAGCTAACATTGAGCATTAGTAGTTAACGGCAATGCTGACATGGCCATTAACAATGCCATGTCAACACACATAATCACGAATTGCTGACATGGCAGTACCATGTCATTGTCGGTTGCTAATGAAGCAACAAAAAGTTTAAAAATATTTTAATATTTTAAAATAAGTACACAATGAATTTGGACAAATGGTTGTCTAGGTTAATTCGAATCTAGACAACCGTTAGTCTAGATTCATTTTGGAATTATAAAATATAAAAATTATTTAAAATCATTAAAATTTATAAAAACTTATAAATAAATTAAAAAATAAAATTTTATAAAATTTATAAAATAATTTATTAAAACCATAAAATTTAGAAAAATAATTTATAAAAGTTTCTAAAATGAATTAAAACCCATAAAATTTTATAAAAATAATTTTCTTGTTTTTATTAAATTATTTGACTAATATAACTTATTTTTAAGTATATCAAATATTGAAATCCCGTTTATTCTCATGCCAACAACTATTGAAAGTTCTTCTAAAATGTTAGACCTTGTAAATAATCAAAGGCTAAACTTTAATAAATATGAGAAAATAATTTTAATAAAATTTTATAAAATATTTAATTATTTTATAAAATTTTATGGTTTTAATTAATTTCTAACAACTTTTATAAATTATTTTTCTATTTTTATGGTTTTAATAAATTAATTTTTATAAATTATATGGTTTTTAATTTATTTCTAATAAATTTTATAATTTTAATTATTTTTTATTTTTATAATTCAAGAATGAATCTAGACACTTGGGTGTTCGATTCTATTGAACTTGGACAGCCATTTGTTTTCATAAATTGCGTAAGAGACATCTGTTTGTTTATTAAGTTGTAAACAATACTAAAGCCAACAAAGTCCTTAGACAAGTTTTTGAACATTATCTCGATTTGAGTATTCACATCTAGTCTGGCCCTATTATCTTCAGCCTTAGCGAAGTACCCCATAAGCGAAAACATATAGTTTTTAATCGGAGTATCAAGCTGGTAATAGCAGATTGTCAAGCCAAGATAGTTTGGCCTCCAATCATAACTTCTAGCTTGTCCATCATCTCTTTAGTGATTCCATAATATACAACAACGAGCTAACTCATTGGAATCCTTCTATCGAGTTCCAACCTCAAGTTGGTTTACACTAGGCCATTTAGTATTAATGATTGTTTTGTGTTTCTCACAACTGAGAACAATGTGAAGATTAATCTGATTTATTATATTGAATTGTTTCTGGGCTTTCGCATTACTCTCTAGAGAAGGCTTCTACTTACATAAGCTATTGGGCGTCAGACTCCACTTTATCGAAAAGTAGAACCTCTCGTAAAAATATAACTCTACAAGAATGAATTTATGATGATCAAGGCCCATGTTGGTTATCCTCTCGAAGAGTACATCTGCCATATGTAACATCCCAAATTAGGGTCTAGTCGAAACAGTGGTTTTGAGAATACAAATCCAAAATAGAAATAATTATTTTGTAATTATTTGATGACCCATGATATGATTGCATGTTCGTGTAAAATTTCTATGAAGAAATTCTATGCCTAAAGTGTCCAATTTGACTTTAGGGACTAAATTGAGTAAGTTGTAAAACTTGTGTTCTAGAAGCTTTAAGCATGAAATTGGAGTGGATTATTAATTAAAGGTCCTTAAATAGCAATTTGACCAAGTTCTAAAATTTTGGACAAAAAGGGGCATGAATAGGAAAATTTTGAAAGAAAGACCTTAAGGGCATTTTGGTCATTTGGTAAATAAAAGAATAAAAAGGGAAAAATGAAGAAAAATTTTCTCATCTTCTCCATGTGTGTACCGAAATTCCAAGAGACACAATAGTTAGGGTTTCTTCACTTTTCAAGCTCAAAAGTAAGTGCATCCTAGTCTCGTTTTTAATGTTCTTTGCATTTTTGAAGTTGTCATCAATCGATCTACCTATTTCTAGTCATATTTTGAGCTAGGGTTCATGTATGAAATTTGACCCATGTGAGACATGGTTGTATTTTGATGTTTAATGGAGGAATATGAAAGTTTGATGTATGATAAACATCTTTTACTAAGTGATTTTTAGTCAAAACACCTAATATGGACTTGTTTGTAATAGGTGTAAAAATGAGTAGTAAAATGTGAAATAAAGGAAAATGTGGATTGATATGAACATTGTAACATCCTGAATTAGGGCCTAGTCGGAACAATAGTTCTGAGACCACAAATCTGAAATAAAAATAATAATTTTATGATTGTTTGATGGTCTATGATATGTTTGTATGCTTGTGTAAAAATTTCATGAAGAAATTTTATGTGAAAAATGCCTGATTGGACTTTAAGGACTAAATTGAATAATTTATAAAACTTGAGTTCTAGAAGTTGATGTGGATTATTAATTAGAGGCCCTTAAATAGAAATTTGACCAAGTTCTAAAAATTTGGACAAAAATGGGCTTGTATGGTAAGGTTTGAAAGAAAGATTAAGGGCATTTTGGTCATTTGGTAATTAAATGGACTAAAAGACAAAATAAAAGCCAAAATTTGTCCATCTTTTCTTCCCCATGGCCGTGTGAACCAAGAAGACACCATGGCTATGGTTTTCAAGCTTTCAAGCTCAATAGTAAGTGTATTCAAGCCTCGTTTTTGATGTTCTTTGCATTTTTGAAGTCCTCGTAGCATGATCTACCAATTTCTACCCATATTTTGAAGTAAGGTTCATGTTTAAAATTTGAACCATGCATGGCATGCTTGTGTTTTGATGTTTAATGGAAAAATATGAAAGTTTGATGTGTGTTTAACATCTTTTACTAAGTGATTTTGCATGAAAACACCTAAAAAGGACCAAAGTGTAAAATATGAAAAAGTGAGTAGTAAAATCTGAAATAAAGAAAACGTGGGTTACTATGAGAAGGAATATGAATTGCTAGGCTTGGGTAATCAAGAAAATGCATGCATTTCATTTTACGAGCCTAGGGACTAAAGTGTAAATATGTGAAACTTTAGGGGTGAAAGTTTAAGGGCAAAATTATAAATTTGCTAAAGTATGATTTTTGGCTCAATTTGAATAATGTGAGTGTTAAATAAATTATACTTGATATGTTAGATCAAGAGAAACGAGATTTGGGCTTAGATCGGGAAAGATCGAGATTATAGACTAAATCAGAATAAATAGCCGTATTCGCATTCGAGGTAAGTTCGTGTGATAATAATAATGCAATGCTATACTTGAATTATAATGTTATACTATTATCTCATAAATTGAATGATTTGTTAAATGGATGTACAGACAAGAACTCGACAAGTAAGAACCTACGATAATGTTATCGTTGTTTGTGATTGAACCTAAATTGGTATGTTAATTCGATTAAGTGGAGTTAAAGGTTATTGATGCTAGGTATGTAATGATGACATACCCTATAAAATTATATTTTATGCTATGAATATGAAGTGATCTACGATATGTCTATGACACGTGATGACAATGTAATGAATTGTGATTTTGAGTTAAAAAGTGATTATCATGATTATTATCATTATGTGATATCATGAGCTTAGTTACCATCATGAGATATGTGATTTGATCCTAAGAACAAGTTCGATGAGATGTGTGTTCAAAGAAATCCTAGTTGAACCTTAGGAATAGATAGGATACAAATGTCATGACATTAGGGTTATTACGATCCCGTATAAGACCATATCCGGGATATGACATCGGCATCGATGTGAGATCCTGTATAAGACCATGTCTGGGACATGGCATCAGCATCATTATAAGAACCCATATAAGACCACATTTTGGACCTAGCATCGGCGTCGTATGAGGTCCCGTATAAGACCATATCTGGGATATGGCATCGGCATCGAGTTAAGATCCTATGTAAGACCATATCTGGGATAAGGCATTGGCATCGTATGATATGTATGAGATATCCCGAGTATCCTTTAGTATTCCAAGTGGTTCAATGGGTAGTTCAGTGGATAAATCAACATGAATCAAATGAGTATGACAAAGGTGAGGAAATAAGTTTGCTTATAATGAGGCAGTACAGGTATGCACTAGAAACTAATGATTAACGAATCCGGTGCATGATGAACATATGTAAGGCTTGTGGGCCAATGTGACTGAAGATTTAACGTGTTCATCCAATGAAGTTTGTGATTCGTTGATTGATGTTAAGCTATATGAATCGAAAACATGAATATACATAAGTATGATGCACTTTTGGTATATGTGTTGAGATAATTAGCCAAGTGTGGAGATGTTTATTTATGAAGTGATTATGTCTACTTGACTAAAGCCTAAGTAGGATGAATTATGATTATAGTTTAAAAAGAATAAATTTTATAATGGATTAGTTTGCTATTTCGAGAGCATATTGATGAATTTTGATAAGTGCATGATAATGAAATACTTATTATTTTCATACGGACTTACTAAGCTTAAAGCTTACTCCCTCCTTTCCATTTCTTTTAGTGTTGTCAGGTTAGCTCGGGGTTGGAGATTGTCGGAGGCAGTATCACACTATCAAGCTATCAATAGAGGGTATTGATATATTTTAAGTGTTTCTAAGTGAGTGGCATGTATAGGGACTATAGGGACTTAGTTATTATCATGTGTGCTCTTATGATTTGGCCAAATGTATTGGCTTATATTGATTTATTTGTATATGGCCATGAGATGTGGCTCATAATGATTATGGTTTTTAAGTTTATCTATCCATGCTATGTGCTATTATTGTGAGATGTGATGTGATTATGCTTGTTGCCATAAATGATTAGTGCTATGACATATGTACATGATGAATGCTTTATGATCAATCGAAATGGTCATAGCCAAGGAGCAATTGTGTGATATGGTAATAAGATGATGATGATTAAATATGAGTGCTTGATGATCAAGTTAGGATTAATTGATAAGTTGATAATAATGAATAAATGGTAAAAGTGGTCATCAAGATGACAAGGGCACAAAATATGAATTGTTGCGTCTAGATTTGGGATTACATGAGTATGTGAAACATATGAATGATGACGTACTAATGCTAAGAACATGTCTTAAGGAAGAATGCTTAGTCATTAAATTGATGTTATGATATGCGTTTTTGATGTGTTTAAGTGTGTGAGGAATTAAGGGTAGTTAAAGGCTTGGAAAATTGCCTAAGTGCTAGCCACACGGGCAGACACACTACCGTGTGTCTCAGTCGTGTGAAGGACATGACCTGGAGACATGGACATGTGTCCAATGCGTGTGAAGTCTACACTTAATTTGCGAGAATTTAATTCGTCACACGGCCTAGCACACGGGCGTGTGGCTTGGTCGTGTGTTTCTTTTGGTTTGATGATGTCATAAACAGAGAGTTACACGGCCTGAGGACACAGGTGTCTCCATGTGTCCACACGGGCATGTGACCCTATTTCATGGAAAATTTTCTAAGTTTTCCCAAAACCTTTCAAAGTTCTCACTTTAGCCCCTAATTACTTTTAATGCATGTTTAGGGCCTCGAAGGCCCGTGTAAGGGACGTTATGCATGTGTTTGAATGATATGGATTTCAATGAAATTTGGTAGCCAAGTTTTGCATGATTGCTTATGATTAAGTCTAGTAATGCCTCATACCCTGTCCCGGTGTCGGACACGAGTAAGAAGTGTTACAAACATGGTGTAGGTTCGGCTAGGCTTGGGTAACAAAGAAAATGCATGCATTTCATTTTACGAGCTTAAGGATTAAAGTGTAAATAAGTAAAAAGTTAGGGGTAAAAAGGTAATTTTACCAAAGTATGTGTTATGGGTTGATATGAGCAATGTGTGTATTGAACAAGTTTACGAGGATTAAGCTCGTTTCTATCATTTTGTACCGAGGTAAGTTCATTTTCAAATAATGTAACATGTACCATACTTTAAATGCTTTAATATTGCATGTATGATAAGTACATACATATTTAATGTGATGTTGTATCATGTGTTTATTGCCTAAATTTTATCATGAATTATACTTTGATTATTCCATGAATATGTGATTGGTGCTATGAGTATTGAAATCGACATTACGAGCAAGTTCGATAGAAATGTGGTATCGAAGAATACCGTTTGAACCTTAGGAATAGTTTAGGTTACAAGTGACATGTCACCAGGAAATATGTGATCTGATCTCATGAGTTATGTTCTGAGTTCATGATATATGTGACATCTGAACTCATGATTTGAGGTCTGAGTTCATAATACATGTGACCATTGTTTTGGCGTTCCAGATACTGGTCTTGTATGTTCTACTGGGGGCTGGGAAGTCTAGCATGTGTTGTGGATACTTGACAGCTTGTATGAGTAGCCCGTGTAGCTACATCCTAACCTATAGCTTGTGCAAGCAAACCTGTGAGATGCAAGATTATGTTCATTATGCTAAATGTATGATTAATACTTGTTTAAGTTGCATTTTATTTGCATGCGAACTTACTAAGCTTTAATGCTTACCTCGTTTTCTTTCCCTTTCTTATAGTGTCACCAAGCTAGTTCGGGGATCGGAAGATGTTGGAGACTCAATCACACTATCAATTTTGAGTATGGCATGTATAGGGACTTGGTCTTTTTGTTATGTGTCATATTGATTAGCCAAATGAGTTGGCTCATGAAATTATAGTGATTATTTCGTATATGATCATGAGAGGTGGCTCATATTGATTATTTGGGTTGTAACCCTAATTATTGGTGCATGCATGCAAATGTGTTTATGCTTTAATGTGGTTATAGTTGCTTATGGTTAATGAGTGTGATGTATGGCATGTATGTTTGGTGTATGAAATATGGTTAATGTGTATGAAAATAAAGGTGATGCAAGTTTGTAACTTGAAAGTAGGTCAGTAAAGATGATAGACAAATGTGAAATTGGTGTGGAATGCCATATGAAAGCATGATAGTTTGAATAGGTGATATGTTGACATTACCAAGTTATAAATTAACCATGTATGTGAATGCTTGAGTAACCAAATGTGCCATGATGTATGCCATGAAGTGAGTCTAAAGTGTGTGAGTGCTTAAGGGTGGCAAATGGCTTGGAACATAGCCTAGACATTGACTACACGGTTAGAAACACGGGCATGTGCCTTGGCCGTGTGTGACACACGGTCTGCCCCATGGGCATGTGATCCAGCCGTGTGTCCCTTGCACCCTAATTATGCAAAACAGAATGCCCAGTAGTAAACACACGGGCAGATACATGGCCGTGTGAAGGACAAGGCCTTAGGACATGGTCGTGTACCCAGGTCGTGTGAAGTTTGCACTTAATTTTTAGAATTTAATTCACCACACGGCCTAAGCACACGGGCGTGTGACTTGGCCATGTGACCTTATTTTGTTGATGATGTCATAAACAGAGAGTTACACGGGCTGAGGACACAAGCGTGACCCAAGCCATACAGGCGTTTGTGACCACACGACCTACCTACACGAGTATGTGACTATCTAAAAACAAGGAAATTTTCTAAGTCTCCCTATTATTTTTAAAGTTCTCGGCTTAGTCCTGAATTGCTTCCAAAGTATGTTTTGGGCTTCGTAGGCCCATATAAGGGACATTATGCTTGTAAATGAAAAATTTTAAATTTGGACGAAAATTCATGTCTCAATTTTGTATGTTTGAATGAGTTTAAGTCTGATAGTACCTCGAATCCTGTCCCATCATTGGATACGAGTAAGGGGTGTTACACCATAAGCGTGTTTCCTTGCCTCTTGGTAAAATATAACAATCTCGACTATTTGGTAGTCGTGCCTCCGGATAGTTGGAACAAATCCTAGAAGACTTTTAACAAAGGGCACATACTTCTTGCTTAACAAAGGATGAACTCTATGATGATCCACCAAGAGGCCCTTGACAACTACTTAGGAGCAAGGTTGTAAAAGTTAAGTACTTTATGAGTGAAAGCATGTAGTGGCAGGGTAAATCCACCTTCAAGCGCATGTAGCAACAAAAAGAAGATCAATCCCTCATTATCGTATCCAGGACCATAAACATCGTTGAAGGTGTATGTTCCCTTCATAAGGCTAAAGGCTTACTTTTGGTGTTTTAATAATAAACCACGACACCAGAGCAACAATTTTACTTCCCTCTCTTTAGTGGTATATTCAAATGCATCTCCCACCATAAATTCCCTCATCTCCCTTGGAGGATTCCTTTTCCTTTTCTCACTATTGTTAAAGTGGTGGCCTTTCTGTTGCGATTACCACTGGCCATCAAAATAAAAGCGGTCATAGGCAGGTGAAAAAAAAAAGGAAGAAATATTACCTAGCAAAGAGAAAAATCCCCAAATCCAAGTAGAAATTAACACCTTCAATCTGATCTGTTTTGCCAGATCCGAATCTTGAGCATTACTAACAAATACAGACACAAACTTAGTCTACTTATACGAATTACAAGCAATTATGCCTTATTTAATTACAAAATTTCTAACTTGAATACATGAGTATGTACAAGAAGTGAATACAACTACAACACGTGATAATTAAAATACAACAATATTTAATTTGAAATCCTAATCTATTGCAGACGCCCCAAGGTATGGAATTCTCGATGACAATTTAGACTTTGATCGTGCCGCCAAACTTTCTTTATATGCATAATAACTTGATACACCCTTTCTTTTGACGTAGTCCTGGCATTATTCCTCTTGGCGTATACTCGTATTCAACCTGAAAAAAGTATAAACTCATGTAAGCTTATATGAACTTAGTGAGAGAAATGCTTTCACCTGTGCAGTAATTGCTCATTGTTATTGATGAATCGTTTTGACAATCTCATTGTTGTTGTCGTTCAACTTGTCTCTGGCAAATGCTTTTCTCAAATTTCGTTCTTCATTCACTATAGGTTAACATAACATACTCTAAAATCATTACTTACCTATTAACATCTTCAATACATCACTTACATTCTTCAATATGATCTTTCATAAATTTTTATCCATTTCTTTCTAGAGGTCCTTACAGCCGAAACACCGTTACTCTTGCATGCATAACTCAAAGCCATTGTTTTATCATAATTCATGAATGATCAAGTACACAGATAACAGATACCTCTTTCAAATATCAAACTTGGAATCCTTACTCAAAAACCACTTTCTTATGTTAACCCATCACCTCTCTATATCTCTTCAATTCCTATTTCTTTCTGATCACACTTACAAACCATACTGAACGTACCAAAACGATTTAATATAGAATCCACCACAAGAATCATTTCTTTAGGGTACGTCATTGAGAGCTTTACTATGATACGCCACAAGGGCATTATTTTCAGAATTCTCCATGTAAGTCATTCCTTCAGAATGCGCCACAAGGGTTGATCTCTCAAATTATTTCCATAAAGGCTATCATTGTAGGGTTCACCACAGAGGCTATCCCATCATAACTCACTACAAAGGCTTTTCTTTCTTGATGTGTTTACAATATGGATTTGCCTAATCTCACTTCATGTGAGGTTTGCCCATCATTATCTTGGCACTAGCAAAGAACCCTATTAGGTAATCACCATCCTTTAGTTCCTTTCAGAAGGTGCCATGGCCATGGACTTTCCATTTCATAGTTTGTGTTTAAAGTCCCGACTGACCCATTTTGACAACTTCACTGAGAAAATACATAGACTCAATTTATAGACTCTTCATGAACTGGCGTTTTAGACTCACTTTGTAGACCCTTCATGCACTTACTATATACATTCCAAGCATGTATACATAACCATATTTCAATATCACATTATCTATACACCATTCATCATATACTTGAACTTATTAATTTCCATATGAGATATACATACTATTCTCGGCAAACAATCATGCATTCATAGATATCCTTTTATAATTACTCATATAGCCATACACATAACATACCATACCTTTCATGATTTTAGTTTTATATTTCAGTTAGTATGAACAATACACATGCAAGGGTCAGAATAACATCACGATTTTAGGCACAGTCAGAATAGTGGTTTCAAGACCACAAATCTGAAGTAGAAATAATTATTTTATGAATGTGTTGAGGTCTATGATATGTTTTCATGATTGTGTGAAAATTTCACGAAGAAATTTTATTGATAAAGTGTCCAATTTTACATGTAGGACTAAATTACAAAAGTTGCAAATATGTGATTCTAGAAGATTTAAGAATGAAATAGCTATGGATTATTAATTAGAGGTCCTTAAATTGCAATTTGACCAATTTCTATTTTTATGGACAAAAATAAGCATGAATAAGAAAATTTTGAAAGTTTAATAGGAATGGCATTTTGGTCATTTGGTTAATAAAAGAATAAAAAGGGAAAATAAGTAAAAAAATCATGTCTATCTTCCACATGCTTAGCTGAAATTCCTAAGGTCACCATAGCTAGGGTTTATTCACTTTCCAAGCTTTACATTTTTGAAGTTGTTATCAACCGATCTAGCCATTTCTACCATTTATTTGAGTTAGGGTTGATGTCTAGGGTTGACCTATGTGTGACATGCATGTATTTTGATGTTTCATGGTAGATTATGGAAGTTTGATGTGTGAAAAACAACTTTTACTAAGTGATTTTTCATGAAAACACCTAAAAAGGACCTATTTGTAAAAGTTGTAAAATGTGTAGTAAAAATCTAATTTTGATGAAAAATGTGGGCTGATATGAGCATGTGCGTGGGTCGGCTAGGCTTGAGTAATAAAGAAAATGAGTACATTTCATTTTACGGGTCTAAGGACTAATTTGTAAATATGTGAACGGTTAGGGGAAAAATTATAATTTTTCCAAAGTATGGTTTTTGGACTAATTTGAATAATGTGATAATTAAATGATCTAAATTTGCTATTATAGATAAAGAAAAACGGAGTCCGGACCTAGACCGGGGGAAAAATAAGGTTATGGACTAAATCAAATTAGTTAGTCGTATTTTGTACTGAGGTAAGTTCATGTGTAAATAATGTAATATTATAATCATATTTTTAATGCATCAATGTTGTATGAATTGTATAATTGAGTCGATGAATACATTTGACAAGTTCTGACAAGAAAGAGAAAATCTCGTATTAACCTTAGGAATAGTATAGGATACGAGTGACATGTCACTAGGAACCCTTGTGATATATGTGATTTATGTGGTCCGGTGCTGGTCTCATACGTCTACCAGTGGCTAGGTAGTTCGGCATGTGTTGCCGATACCTGACAGCTTGTGTGAGCAGCACTGCGTAGTTATGTCTTGACCGTCAGCTTGTGTGAGCAGACCCATGATTAGCTCGAGAGCAAGCCTTTGTGTGATATGAAATATGAGGTAGCTATGGCTACATATGTGGCACTTGTGTGAAAATACCTTTCGTGTATCCGTTTAGTATTCCAAGTGTTCAACGGGTATGTCAAGAACGAGAAAGAGTATGTTAAGTCACGAGTTGGTACAGGTATGTACGAAAAACTCATAAGAATGTGATTGTTAAGTGATGAGCTTCTGGTAAGATTAGGAATGATAAAGTTATGCTTATGAAACCGTGATGATAAATATGTGATTTTAGTTAAGTTAAATTGTATGATATTCATGCTAAATGTTGCTTAATATTGTTTATTATTGCATGTGAACTTACTAGGCTTTATGCTTACTCCCCTTCTTTTCTATTTTTCTCATGGTGTCGCCAAACTAGCTCGGGGATCGGAAGTTGTCGGAGCATCGATCACACTATAAAATTAATCCTTTAGGTATTTATGATTTCACATTTTGAGTATGGCATATATAGGGGACTTGGTCTTTTTGTTTACGTGTCATATTAATAATTTGACCAAATGCGTTGGCTTGTAATGGTAATTGATTCATTTTGTAAATGGCCATTTGGTATTGGCTAATATTGATTAAGTATATATATACATATGATGTAACAACCCAGTTTTAGCTAAATCAGAACAATGGTTTTGGGACCACAAATTCGAGGTCGTAATATTATTTTAATATTATTTTTGGTGTTTACAGTGTGAAAATTTCGTTAGCTAATTTTATCATTTAATAGCTCAATTTGAGAAAAATGACTAAATCGCGTAAAATAAAAAAGTAGCATGCTATAAGTTAAAAGTGTTAAATTGCTATGGTTGATTAAATGTGAGGTCCTTATTATGTTATTGGACCAATGATAGTGGTGTTGATCATAAATGACCTTATAATATGTGAACTATGTTTTATTTTACTAAGGTTAATTATGTAATTTGGTAATTAAGTTAATAAAAATTAAAACAAAACAAATGATGTTCATTTGTTCATCCTCTTTGACAGAAATAGAGAAAATAAAGAAGCTATTAAAGCATTAGGTATTCGACACCTTTAATCCTTGATTAATGTATGATTTTTGATGATTTCGACGTTTTTGTGATCGTTGCTTTGAGTACTAGCTGGCCCATGCCTCAATTTTTGAAAGTGTTGATGATTTTAAAAGTTTCCATTGATGAATTCATGTGTTCTTGAATGTTTGATGATGGAAAATGAGTTTTTGTTGATAGATTATCATGTTTTGTAAAGTGATTTTTAGTGAAATTGCATAAAAGGAACTAATTTGTGAAAAGTGTAAAATGTGTGGTTAAATGTGTGAAATATTGAAAAATATGGGCTATTAAGGAGCCTATAGATATTTGGCTAGCTTGGGTTTAGTTGAAATTGTTGTAAATTGTGTTTTTATGAACTAGGGACTAAACTGAGAAAATGTGAAATTACAGGGGTAAGTGTGTAAAATGTCCTAAATTGTGTGTTTTGGATGAAATTGAATGAATTGAGGAATAAAAGAGTTAATTTTGAATGTATATAGATCAAGAACGAAAGAAATCGGATTTAGATCAGGGGAAATCCAAAGTTATCGAATAGTCAATCTAGTCCCTCTATTCCTATTACGAGGTAAGTTCATATGCAAATAAATGTCTTTAAATTAAATTGTATGTGGTTACTTGCCATTGAATTGTTATGAATGTGAAACGAGCAAATATGATCAAGAAAAAATGAAGTTTCGATATCCGAAAGTCCCGTACGAACCTAGGAATAGTGTGGGATACGAATGTCATGATATTAAGTTATCGAGATATGATTACATGTAAGACCATTTCTGGGACATTGGCATTGTGTCGCTGTAACACCCCTAACTCGAATCCAATCGCCGGATTAAGGCTAAGAGGTATTACCGAACTAAACATTTAATAATCTCATTCACATTGTAAATAAACATAAATAGAGATCGAGCTGAAATACATACTGATATTTAAGTTATACGCCATTTTCGTATGGCGAATATTTACAATTTCAAAACATCGTTATCATCACCTAACCTATACATGCCATATCGAGTCCAAAATATAATCTGTACCAAAAAGATCGATAGTGTGATTAACTCATGACGATCCCCGAGTCGATGGCGTAATCAACAATCTATAAAACAAAGAAATAAAGAACGAGTAAGCTTTCAAAGCTTAGTAAGTTTTAAGCAATACAAACAATTAAAACTTGTCATTTAAATCAAGCATTTAGTATCACAAAACTAATATTCTAATTAGTTATCACTTGGCGAATATACACAAGTACACCAATTAAAAAAAACCTATTGGCGAATATATATGTATATAAATATATGAATACACAAAGAAATTTCAGCACATACTTTACTTTACTTTATAGCTCATACAATTAATTTAAGTCACATACTTTCATATAATGACGATAATGATCGAATAGGTCATGCTCTTATTCGTAGATATAGTAATCATTCACACACATATATCGTTCTTTGATACTAATAATTCACCTTAAAATCAATTCACATGCGAGTACATAATACGTGCACTGACTATCATAATGTATCATACATAATCAATAGTAGTTTACCTCGAACTTTCGAATTCATAATCTTACTTGAATCATCAGCGTTAAGCCTGCTAGGTTTAAAACCCGAATCCAGCACCAATACAAAACTTGCGGGATTTTAAGCTCAAATATAATACCAAAGACTAAGCTCATGGGATTTAACCGGATATAATACCAAAGACGAAGCTCATGGATTTAACCGGATATAATTTCAAAGACGAAGCTGCGAGATTTAACCGGATATAATACCAAAGATGAAGCTTGCGGATTTAACCGGATATAATTCCAAAGATATAGCTGCGGATCTTTAAGCCCGGATACACATCAAATATCATGCATATTTAATCATATATTAACACATCTCATTCAACATATCACATTAGTAGTCATTTGCTACATTCGGATACAAGCTCCATATGAACATCATCATTTACATTTCGGTTCAAAAGTCATACATAAATATCACATATCCATTTCACATTTCACCATTCAAGCTTAACCCGTAGTGACCATTCAACTATATGTCATGTACATAAATTATTTATCACACAAGTTAATTCAAGTAGAACCAAAAGGTCACAATTCATCTAATATATACATATCAAGGCATCATCAATTATATACTAAAGGTGACTACTTAAAACTTACCTTAGATATACTTAACGGTTGCGAAAAGGCTACTCAATTACTTTCTCCTTTCCCCTATCCAACTTTGACCCTCTTTGCTCTTGAGCTTAATAAAACAAATAGATTTGTTTAATTACTTACTCAACTTTATTTCTTAATAGTCACATTTGACAATCATATATAACTTCAATATGTATTATATTTTATAAAATATGCCATGACTCGATTTCATGCTTATTTAATCTATATCTAATTCACACATACAAGCAAAGATTCACATAACTTATCATGCTTCCTTATACATGAATTTAACCATATTCCCGAATGTCTCTATAAGCACAAGGTACATACATAAGGCATATATATATATATACCTATATATGACTATCACAATTTAATCATTTACTCATATTTATGCACAACCGCGTATACACATGCATATATATAATGCATGCTTTAAAATCATGTACTTTTATTTATTTTTCAATTTTACACTATAGCTCCAAGACATATATCTAACTCCGAATGTCAACATATTACACATTTACCACATTACCAATTGCCATTTATCATCAATGCCGCACACACAAATACATACATACTCATATGCATAAAATCCATTTATGATTAATATATAACCCATTCAACCCTAACTACTCAACTTACCTTTCATATTCAATTCCATTTTATGACCGAATGTAGCAAAATTCATATAGGTTTCACCTATGCCAAACAATGACCGAACCATCTAATCATGCTTATGGCCAATTCTATCTTGCTCAAATCAAGGTCATAATTCACTTAAAAGAAATTCTAACCTTTCATACACTCATATCCAATGTTATAAGTAATGCCGAATGCCCAAACTTAACCAAACTCAAAATTTAACCTTCATCATTTTAATTAATCACTACCTATTCTTCAAAACCTCAAATATAAGGTAATTAGCACCTATACACTTATACCGAATTAGCTAGCACATATAGTCCTTGGCTGAATGTTACTAAACTCAAGTCATCATAATCTTATTATTTATCACCTTATATAATATTATCAAAATGGATTAATTATACTTATATATATATATACTATCAAAGCTGAACATAATAATTTCGCCTATGCATAACATTACTCACATTCCATGACTTACATTATTCAAAATCATACCCTTAAAAATCATGTACAATGCCAAACCCTTAGATATTCAACCATCTAATTTATTCATTTCAAATCACCCAAACGACATTTGCTCACATTTTAGCATTTAAATACAAAACACTTGTTCAAGTCATTAAGCAAGTCCAAGTTCGACTATTACACATATAAGTACTAGCAATTTAAATTTTTAACTAGCTCAAACTTCTTTCATCAACAATTCTTCATCAAAACATAAAGGCAATAATCCAATCCCTTCCTTATCTACCATAACCGAATGCTCAATTCATCACCCAAAATTCAAAGTTTTGACATGGGCTAAGTAAGAAACTTGATAATTATCTTAAAACAAGCTAAAATTTCAAAAATCTAACATAATTTACTAACCTTCCTCAAGCTTAAAATGACCGAATGTCTTGCCCCTTTTTTTTTCCTTTAAAATTCGACTAAGAAGAACAAAGATGAAACTTTGTTTTCTTCACCCTTTTTTTATTTTATTATATTCATCAATACTATAAAATCCAAAGCCATTTAGTTGCCATTAAACTAATAAATAATACATATATTTTATATTAAACATCAACATGGCCGGCCACTACATTAAAAATGGATAATTTGACATGCAAGTCCATTCTTTTTATATCATGCATTAATAGACCATTTTTAAATTAACCTATCACATTTCAAAAATGTCTCACATAAGTCCTATTTAATAAATTTCACATACAAATGACAAAATCAAAGCATGAAACTTTCACACATGCATTTACACATATAATAAGCATAGAATATAACGATTAATTATATTTTATGACTCGATTTTGTGGTCCCGAAACCACTTTCCGACGAGGGTCAAATTAAGGTTGTCACAGTCGCGCCCCGAATTTAGGCCTAGAAGTATTGGGCCTTGTGTATGGGTCCGTAAGGAGGTTATATATAAGCATTTAACTGTACAAGGAAATAACACAATTAAATGTCTGCTTTGGTGGTAAATGGCCCTGAGAAGTGTTGGAGAAATCTTGGGTTCAAACCTGGGCTTTAGCAAAAATTTTGGTTTTAAGTGAATAAAACCCCGAGTGCTTGGATGAAGGCCTTTTATATTATTATGGTAAATAATGACATAAGGAAGCATGTGGTCTAGTGGTTGTGGCATCATTAAGGTTACAAGGAAGCCTGGGTTCAAGTCTTGGCTCTTGCAATTTATTTTGGTTTTTCTTTTAAAGGAACCTGGACTTTGGCCTATAGACCTTATAATTAATTGAGGCTAAAATGGTGACACAAAGAGCCTTGTGGTGTAGTGGCAAGGTGACGTGTTGTGTAACTGTGATGTCTAAGGTTCAAGTCTTGGGATACGCAATGGGGTATTTATTTTGCTGTTTGAGCTGTGTAGAAGGTGGAGTTGGATTGGAACTCTGTGGTTGAAGTGGTCATATAAAAATGAAGAATTTTCCTAATGGTTGAAAGTAATCCCACATCGGGAAGCTAACATAAGAATTGGTGAGAAGCTGACTTTAAATAGAGCGAAGAAGATGAGTTGGTGAGGGAAAAAGTGATTAAGACTCTATGCAGGATGTGCCAAGGTTAGTGATCGTGGACTTCGGCGTGTTCTCATAAATAGGTGTGTATTTCGCACTACTCTAACTGTAGAACGGCAAATGCCGGAATGCCAAAATACCGGTCACAAGGCAATGGTAGCCACACGAGCATGGGAGCGCACGTGTGGGAGCTTTGACGTGATGGTTGAGGCCATCATGAGTGCTCTGTGGGCTTAGGTTGCTTTGGGCCACGATGGGCCATGTGGGCCCATGGGCCCAAGTGGATAAATTGTATGATTGTGTAGTAAATATTGGATTGGACTATGTAAATCTCATATCTGTAGGCTAGTATTACTGAAATGCCCCTGTAGGGTAGAATTACTAAAATACCCTTGGTTTACAAAATTACTGAATACCCTTGGTTTAAAAAATTACCAAAATACCCCTAGTTTGTAAAATTACCAAAATACCCTTGATTTGTGAAATTACCGAAATACCCTCGACCTGTGAAATTGCCAAAATACCCTCGATTTCTAAAATTACCAAAATGCCCTTAATTTGGAAAATTATCAAAATACCCTTAATTTAGAAAATTACAGAAATACTCTTAATTTACAAAATTACAAAAATACCCTTGACTTTCAAAAATTATAGAAATACCATTGGTTTGCAAAATTATCGAAATACCCTTGGTTTGTAGATTTACCAAAACACCCTTGTAGGGTGAAATGACTAAAATACCCCTAATAGGTAAAAAGACTGTTCTGCCCCTCTAGGGTATATGACTCACTCATAATACAATTTGATTGGTTTGACTATGTTTTGACTGAGAATGTATGACTGTGATTGGACTGTTGTGACTATGATTTGTATGATTTTGTATGCCGTGTGTATATTTGCTGCATTCATATAATATTATGTTGCACATGGGTGGGGATTATGAAACGGAGGAAGAAATTGAGGATCGCATGGTTGCTTGACGACCATGGATCCACCGATTGTGGATCTCATGGTTGCTTGACGATCATGGATCCACTGGTGGCTTTTAAGCCCAATATATGATTATTGACGACTCTGTCTCGATCATATTTACCCGAGGCTGTGTGCAGACTATATTACCGTCGTTGATGGCTATGCCAATTATTCTAATTATGGCTTTTCACCAACCTACATATGGCTCTGTACCAACCTGATTATGGCTGTGTGCCAACGTATTTGCTTAAGGCTATGTGCCAATATATGATTATTAACGACTTTGTGTCAATCACATTTACCTAGGGCTGTGTGCCGGTTATGTTACTCTAGTTGAGGGCTATGTGCCTAACATAATGCAGTTATCGATGGTTTGTGCCATTGTGCCATTCTGCTTACGGCTTCCAGCCGTCTTGTTATCTGGTAGTGTTGCTGCGATGTTTACAGCTATGTGCTATCCTGTTTACGGTTATGTGTTGTCCTATCTACGGCGTTGAGCCATCCTGTTGACTTAGTGCCGCAATTGGTGCTAAGCTTGGTGTGTTGGCTGGGTGGGTCGATTTTATCCCTACATGGTGTGCTAGTTGGTACGGGTGGTGTGTTGGTTGGATTGGGCTGGTAATCATGCGCATATCGCATATGATACCGATTACAGAATCGGCTCTAGCCTGCATCGATTCTAAATTCATACTGCTTACTAACTGTTTTAGTTTAATAGGGGATTACACACTGACTTTTCATAAACTCACCCCGTTTATTAATTGTGCAAGTAATCCCCAGCATTAGGAGGATCGGTGCTGCGAAGGACTTGGAGGTGGCCATACAACTACTATTGTTTCCGACTTTCTTTTAAGTTATCTATTTGTAAGTAGTTATATTTGATATGGGTTGTAACAAGGCCTCTTTTAATTTCTGGTTCTAAATTTGGAATTTTATATACTGTTTTATAACTGCTAGAGTAAAACACAGTTTTCTTTTCCAAAACAATAACTATTTTTCAAAATATCACGTTTCCGTAAAACTTTAAACTAAGCTTCCGTAGCAAATAAAGTTTTAAAGGTAATAATGTTTTACAAGAGAAAGTCTTTTAATAAACCAACGAAAACTGAGGTTTTCACAAGTTTTAAAATGGCCAGAGGTTTTAAATAGTAAGAAGGGTTTTCAATGAGAACATGGTTTTCGAAAAACACTTCAATGTGACACGCCAGATTTCGGCCATAGCGTCTAGGCCGGGTTTGGGGTGTTACACATTGTATTGAGATTACGTGTAAGACCATGTCTGAGACATTGACATCGTGAATCAATTTCATGTAAGACCTTGTCTAGTAAAATGGCATCGATATGTAATAACATGTAAGACCATATCTGGGATATGGCATTGTATGAGTTTATGTGATTTTCGAGTATCCTTAACGATTCTGAATGGTTCAACGGGCAAAGTCAAGTCAAGAAAGAATATGTGAATGAGCTAAGTGACTCAGGTACGTACGAAATTCGTACAAGTATTGAAAAGTTTGTAAATTTATATTCAATGAGAAAGGTTTGTAAATTTGAATGTGATTAGCTATGTTTAGCATATTGAATTGATATGCAAATATTCATGTGATGACTTTATTTGTATATGGCTTACTAAGCTTTTAAAGCTTACTTTGTGTGCTCTTCCTATGTTTTATAAATTATCAAAGCTAGCTCAGACTCAGGGGTCGTCGGGAAACATCATCACACTATCGATCATCTCGTTGGTACTTTTAAAGCTTTGTATATATTGTATATGGCATGTATAGGCTAGTGTCATTTTGGTATGTTTTAAGTCATGATATTAGCCATGAGATTTGGCTTGTAAATGTTGATATGTATGGCCATTTAAGTTGGCTTAAATTATATGTTTGCTAAATGATATGTGTGATGTATATAATGTCCTAAGTGTTGGCTTGTTTGGAATGATGGTATGGATGCTCTTTTGGATAGTAATATGTTGTGGTATTATTTCTTAGAAGTTGGTATATTTTGGTATGATTTGAGGATGATGAATTGGTATTTTTGAGAAGCATGATTTGGTTGATAAAAAGGTAAGAAAATTTATTTAGGAGTTAAGTAAGTTTTGATGATTTTTGCATATTAAATTGGTATGTTTTTGAATATGGATTTGAGTATTTGAAATGGTTGTGGATAGATGGCATGATGTGTGAATGGAATAGCATGTTTTGGTTACTAAAATATGTATTGAAATGGTATCATATGGGTTGCTTTGTGTACATGTGAGTAGGGTGGCAAATTGGCTTTTCAAATGGCCTATATTTGTCCACAAAGGCAGAGACACGGGCATGTGTCTCAGCCATGTACGACACACAGTCATGCTACATGGCCGTGTGTCCCTTGGGGTACCCTTCGAATTAAAGTCAGTATACCCTACAGGTTTGGTACGGCCTAGACACACGGCCGTGTCTATTGGCCGTGTGTGGCACACAAGTTGGTACATGAGCGTGTGGTCGACCGTGTGACCCAAGTCAGTAACCTCCCTAGTTTTGCCATGGCCATGGTACACGGGCGTGTCCTTGGCCGTATGGAACAAGTCAGTATGTATGTCCTGTTTGCACACGGCCTATGACACGGCCATGTCTGGTAACCGTGTGAGGCACATGGCCTGTTCACATGGGCGTGTGACCTTTAAAAGTTTGAAAATGTTATAAGTTTATCAAAGTTTTTGAACGTTATTGGTTTAGTGCTGAACCACTTCTAAGCATGTTTTAAGGTCTTGTAGATCTTTTAAGGGACAATTTGTTTGATATGAATGTATTTTGATTATGATTGCATATATGTATTCGAATGAGGCACAAGGCCTGTTCACACGGGCGTGTGACCTTTAAAAGTTTGAAAATTTTATAAGTTTCTCAAAGTTTGTGAATGTTATCAATTTAGTCCCGAATCACTTCTAAGCATGTTTTAAGGTCTCGTAGGACCTTATGAGGGATAATGTGTTTGATATGAATGGATTTTGATTATGATTGCATATATGTCTGTGAATGAGGTGTGTTATCCAGTAATGCCTCGTACCTTTATTCCAGCATCGGATACAGGTTAGGGGTGTTACATTTAATTGATATTAGAGCTACGGTTTAGTAGATTCTAGGACTAACATTGCATGTGAGAGTCTAGCTATACATGCCATATATATAAACTGTGATAGTGTGATGATTCCTGGAAGTTAAAATGTGTTTTTATATAGTAAATGTATCCCAATCGTGCAATAAATGACGATGTTGAAAGTAATACGCCCGTTCCCGCTCAAGGGGTAGCGCCAGCCGATTCTAGGCCTATTTCAAGTAGCCAAGGGGGAGAGGCTAAGCACGTGTTCTTTCAAATGATGAGTGAGTGGTTCGCAGAGTTCGTTCAAATGAATCCGGCTACTCAACAACCTCCACCCTACCTGTTCCTCAACAAGTCCCAGTTGTGCCACAAGTGATAGATCCGATTTGATTAAGTAAGCCACCAATGGATAAAAGACGTAAACACGGGGCCGAAGAGTTTTGGGCTATAGTTGATGATAATGCTGAGAGGGCTGAGTTCTGGCTCGAGAACACAATCAGAGTATTTGATGAATTGTCCTGTACTCCAAATGAATGTATCAACTATGTTGTATCCTTACTCAGAGACAATGCATACTATTGGTGGAAAATGTTGATATCTGTAGTTCTGATGGAACGAGTCACTTGGGAGTCTTTCTAATTTGAATTCCAAAAGAAGTACATAAGTCAACGATTTCTTGGTCAGAAACATAAAGAGTTTCTAGAATTGAAACAAGGTGGAATGATTGTTACTAAGTACGAAAGAGAATTTGTACGATTGAGCAAATATGCTCGGGAATATGTTTCTACCGAAGAGATTATGTGTAAGTGGTTCATTGATAGGTTGAATGAAAATATAAAACATCTAGTTGGGATTCTGGAAATCAAAAAATTCATTGTTTTAGTTTAGAGGGCTTGTAAAGCCAAGGATCTCAACAAAGAAAAGAGAAAAGCTAATTTTGAAGCAAGATATTCGAGAAAGAGATCAACTAGTAAATCTTATCAGTCTGCAACGAAAAAATTTCGAGACTTATTTATTCGTTCCAATGCATTTATGGGACATGCAAACAGAGATCGAGTGAGACAATAGTCTAGCTTCAAAGCTCCAGCTACTTCGATAGCTAGTGTTGGGAGTGTGAGACCTAACCGACCAGAATGTAAACATTGTGGTAAATGACATCCCGATGGTTGTAGATTGAATGATAGGGCTTGTTTTAAATGTGGTTCATTGAATCATTTTATCTGTGATTGTCCTGAGTTGGCTGAGCAAGATACTGTATAGAATATGAGGCTAAGTAACACTACAGCTAGAGGTAGACCACCCAGAAACAAGGGAAATATGAGTGGTGGTAGAGGTGCGACACGAGACACAGTTGCAAGATTTGATGCTAGATCCCTTACACGAGCTTACGCTATTCATGCTTGCGAAGAAGCGTCATCTCTAGATGTTATTACCTATACTTTTACTCTTTATGATACTAAAGTTATTGCATTGATAGATCCAGGATCCAATCAATCGTATATATGTGTGAATTTAGTATCTAGAAAGACTTTGCCTGTAGAGTCTACTGAATTTGTAATTAGATTATCGAACCCTTAGACAAGTGTATGTTGGTTGATAAAGTGTGCAAGAACTATCCATTTATGATTCAAGATAATTACTTTCTGGCCGATTTGATGTTGTTACCATTTGATGAATTTGATATAATTCTAGGTATGGATTGGTTAACGTTGCATGATGCTGTTGTGAATTGCAAAAAAAAAAAATGATAGACTTGAGATGTCAAAATAGTGAAATTATCTGGATTGAGTAAGATGACCTGAATGGCTAGTGATTACATCGATGTTAACTTAGAAATATGTAAGAAAGGGTTGTGAAGCTTACTTGGCTTATGTACTTGATACGAAAGTGACTGAAAAGAAGATTGAATCAGTGTCAATTGTGTGTGAGTATCCATATGTGTTTCTTGAAGAGTTATCAGGTTTATCACCGATACAAGAGGTTGAGTTTGGTATTGAGTTAATCCCCAGAAAAACTCCTATATCGATAGCTTAGTACAGAATGTCTTTGATAGAGTTAAAAGAATTGAAATCTCAATTGCAAGAATTAACCGGTAGAGGATTTGCATGACCGAGTTACTTAACCTGAGGTGCTCTTGTATTGTTTGTGAAAAATAAAGATGGCACGATGAGAATGTGTATAGACTACAGACAACTTAACAAAGTGACGATCAAGAACAAATACCCCCTATCGCGAATTGACGATTTGTTTGACCAATTAAAAAAGGCTACAGGGTTTTCAAAGATAGATTTGAGATCGGGTTATTACCAGTTGCGAGTTAGAGACTCTGATGTGCTAAAGACAGCTTCCCGAACGAGGTACAGACATTACAAATTTTTAGTTATGCCTTTTGGACTAACGACTGCACCCGCTATCTTTATGAATTTAATGAATCGTATTTTCAGATCGTACTTAGATCGATTTGTTGTTCTGCTTATGGATGACATATTGATATATTCACGAGATGAATTTGAGCGTGCCTAATATTTGAGAATTGTATTGCAGTCTCTGCGTGATAAACAATTATATGCAAAGTTCAGTAAATGTGAATTCTGGTTCCGTAAGGTTGGTTTTCTAGGGCATACTATGTTAGCATCGGGTATTCTAGTCGATCCAAGCAAGATTTCTACGATTATGGATTGGAAGCCTATCTGAAGTCCACAGGTTTCTAGGACTAGCTGGCTATTACCGATGATTTGTAAAAGGCTTTTTGATGATTGCGACTCCGTTGACGAGATTGCTTTAGAAAGATGTAAAGTTTGATGGTCTAAGAAATGTCAGAAAAGTTTTGATCAGCTGAAAACTCTTTTGACTGAAGCTCTAATGTTAGTACAACCAGAATCGAGTAAAGAATTTGTGATTTGTAGTGATGCATCGTTGAATGGTCTGGGTTGCGTTTTGATGCAGGAAGGCAAAGTTATAGCTTATGCCTTGAGACAGTTGAAGTCGCATGAAAAGAATTATCCGATGCACGATTTAGAGTTAGCAGCAATTGTGTTTGCGATGAAGATTTTGTGCCATTATCTGTTTGGTGAGAAATGGCATGTTTATTCAGATCAAAAGAGTTTAAAATATCTGAAGACTCAAAAAGATTTGAATTTAAGATAGCGGATATGGTTAGAATTGCTAAAAGATTACGAGCTAGTAATTGACTACTATCCAGGAAAAGCAAATGTTGTTGCTGATGCATTAAGCCAAAAATCTTTGTTTACTCTACATGCAATGAATACTCAATTGGCTCTATCTGATGACGGCTCAATTATAGCTGAATTGAAAGTGAGACTGTTGTTTTTACAGCAAATTTGTGAAGCTCAGAAAGTTGATAATAAAATTTTAGCAAAACGAGCCCAATGTAATTCAAATCCTGATTCAAAGTTTCAAGTTGATTTAGATGACTGTTTAAGACTTAGTGGTCGAATATGTGTTCTGAGAAATTCAGAGTTGATTCAGATGATTTTGACTGAAGCACCTAGAAGTTGTTTGTCTGTTCATCTGGGAAGCACGAAAATGTATAACGATATGAAACAACTATATTGGTGGCAAGGTATGAAACGTGACATTTTAGAGTTTGTTTCTAAATGTTTGATTTGTCAGCAAGTTAAAGCTGAGCATCAAGTGCAGTTTGGTTTATTACAACCTACTATGGATATTGTGTCAGGATTGCCCCTATCTCCGAGCAAGAAAGATGCAATCTGGGTAGTAGTTGACAGATTGACAAAATTGACTCATTTCATTCCTATATGAATGGACTATTCGCTTTAAAAGTTAGCTGAGTTGTATATCTCCGGGGTGGTAAGATTACACGGTGTAACACCCCTATCCCGTATTCGTCGCCGGAATAGGTAAGGGACATTACTAGACAAACAAAACATTTCACACCAATTCAGAATCATAAATATCATATAACCTCATTTCATAAGCAATCATCTCTTAAGATGGTCCACGAAATCTAAAATGTACTTTTAAGAAAGGTCTGGACTAAAACGAACACATTCAGAATTTTCAGAACTTAACCAAATCTTTCAAAACTGTTAAAGTCACACACCCGTGTGACTAAGCCGTGTGACACACACGGGCACTAAATACGTCCATATGATCCAACCGTGCTAAAAAGAGGTCCTATACTGACTTTTTTCACATGGCCAACAGACACGGCCGTGTGTCACAGCCGTGTGGTACTTAGATAGCTACTGACTTAAGCCCACGGCCAACAAACACGCCCATGTGCTATGGCTGTGTGGCACAATGCAGGCTTGGTTTAAGCCAATTTGCCACCCCTTTATGGGTCATTCCTACTAGCCAAATTAAACAACATTCCTACAAAAATATTCAGCCAATTTCATGCTCAAAACATGCTTCATTACAACTATTTCATCATCATTCAACAACTTATTCAAACCATACCAAAACTTAACACAAACATACCATTTGATAGCCAACTTTATTGCATAACCTATATTTACAATTCAAAACTTAATACATAAACCTTCTACCTATACATGCCATACTTTAAAATATTTACACTTTCAAAAGTACCAAAATGAGATCGATAGTGTGGTGACGATCCTTGACTATCCCCGAGCCTTCAGTAGCTACGATAATTGTAAAATAGGTAGAAATCAGATCGAGTAAGCTACAGAGAGCTTAGTAAGTCAAATACAGTTGGTTTAACTACTAAAGCATAAAAGTACAATTCAACCATAAAGATTCATAACCATTTCATAGAACAATTCATAAGCTTAACCGTGCTCTTTTGTTTGCATTTATGTCATGCTTTATTTCCAAATTCCATACATATTTCACAGAGATTCATATTCAAAAATTGAGTATGATTCATACGTACCTATATAGATTCGAACATTTCACCATTCCATAAAATGCGTATACTCTTGAATATCACCTGTTTAATACATATTACACCTTAGTTGGCTGACGCATATAAACCAAACTCCTTAACATTACATATATTGGACATACCTTCTATATAAGTCCAAACCAAGGTCAATTCTAAACATAACCATGAGCATTATAATCAACCGTATTCATTATCTCATCTTAACAAAGCATATCAACCAACTTTACACATATTTATATATATAAATACCATAGCCGAATCAACTAATATACTTACGAACATGTATATTTATTTGTACCATGACAAATACATTATATACTTAGATATATAAATGAAAAAGCCGAATCATCAATCAATTTATTCAATAAATAAATCTAGCATCACATCGAATTTACTTATCAACCAAATTTAACTATTACTATCATCATAAGTCATAACTGAATCATTTTAACTAAGAGTGACACATCAACATAATTCATACCATATGTATATCATGTCCAACTATTTCAAACCACATCCAAATCATCAAGCAACTTCAACGTACAAAGGCACATATCACATATACTTCTATCCATGAATAACTTTAGCCAAACCGTTCACATGCACATCCTAAGTCGTCAACCATTTTTAAAGCATATAGTAACTAACACAAATATTTTACATTCATAGCACATAACCTCATGACTAAAATGGACATAAACCATACTTACCATAATCGAATTCAAACATAAAAGATTAGCTATTTTCGCATGGCTTAGATTACACACAACCAAAATCCAAAATTTCAAAATGTAATCTAGCCTATACATGCCATAGGTCTGAATATTTAGCTTATAAATACCAAAGACAGTCGAAAGTGTGATAAGCTTCTCTGGCGATTCTTGAGCTCGTAACTTGAATCCAAAATCTATAAAATACAAAACAAACATACACACACAAAGTAAGCTTTTATAGCTTAGTAAGTCATAAGCAAATAAACCATTCAAGGACATAATCCATACATTTAAACTATATCAAATTATACTATCATATTCAAATTAAACTTCAATTTTATGATTTAACATTTATCTTATATTTTCACATATAACTTATTTATGGCTGTATATATATATAAATTATCAAGGTATCTTTCGGTTTCAAAGCTCAATCATTAAATGACCAGTATACACATAAACATATACTCATGAATTAAAATATAGCTTCTTATGCATAATCATATCAGTGACCTAATGAACATTTATATATATATGGATACATTAACAAACTATCATTCAATGGCTAAGCCAAAACATCTTTATCATACCAAATACACATATACTTATATGCATATACTCGTAAGTCAAAGCATAACAATTACACATACATGTATTTATATCAATGGCCGAACATACCACCAATTGCACATATTCAAAAATCATTTCAATAATACTTATATTATTTATTCACAAGGCTGAATACATTTTTCACATTCACTTACATTCTTCCTTCACTTCAAATATGAGTTGCAACAAATATTAAGTAACTTACTTACCTTGTTCAAGTAGGTGATAAACCAATTCATACCTGATCACTTTAGCTCATTTTACACATTCGATCACAACTTATTGATGCCCGATGAACCATTCGGAATTGGATAAGACACTCCGATAATCACACATATCGTACAATGCCAACGTCCTAGACGTGGTCTTACATGTAATCACATGCCAAAGCCACTATCCCAGACAGGGTTTTACTCGCACACATATATCAGAATCACATTTCGATGCCAACGTATAAAACATGGACTTACTCACACACATATATCGGAATCACACATCGATGCCATGGTCTTACTCGCACATCACATATCAGAATCACATATCGATGACAACGTATTAAAAATGGTCTTACTTGAGCACATATATATGAATCACACATCGATGCCATGGTCTTACTCGCACATTACATATCAGAATTCACATGTCAATGCCTCATATACATCCTTGTATCAACTTTAAATTGGTCAGAGCATACATATGTTCATTAACAAAATTATCATTTACTACCAAAATCACAATATCATCGTATAATCGAATGTATATATATATGTCCATGATTCATACTTTAACATCACATACATAAACATATCTTATTTAGCCGAATATAAACTTGCAATTTATATACAAATAATCAATATTTTAATATGTATAGCTCACGTCACCACTTTCAATACTAGAACTCATTCATTACTTTATCATCAAACGTAAATTATTTTTATTACTCAATGCCAATTCATAATTTACTTCATATTATTACAACTATTTATTGATCACATATATATTAAAATTTGACCACATCTATTTGCTTATAAACTTACCGCGGGCGCTATAAAACGGAACGGGATAGCTAGCCGACAACTTTTGTTTTCCATCGATTCAAATTTGATTTCTTTGGTTCTTGATCCAAACATATTCAAATTAAGCTCATTCAAACATATTTTCATTCAATTTAGTCAAAAAACATATAAATGGGAAAATTACCATTTTATCCCTAACATTTACACTTTTTACAATTTAGTCCCTATTGCATAAAACACAAAATATGCAAAATTTCAACACACCCATGTTATGTCAAATCTTACGCACATTCATACAAGTCCATATATTTCATTTATTTCACATTTTAGTCCTTCAAATCATTATTTTTGAAATTTAGTCATAATTACTCAAAATCATCAAAAATTCCAATACAAAACATGTTAACTCAAAACATATCTTTCATATTTCATCATCAAACAACAAAAATCACAAGCTTACAACAATGGCATAACTCAAAAAATTGAACACCCTGAATTTGGGCCTAGAAGTTTTGGGCCTTGAGCATGGGAGCGGTTGAATGCAGCTTATAATATTTTGTTTTGCATGTAAATTTCATTAATGAACGCTTGTTTTAGTGGTTAAGTGCGCTGAGAAGTGTTGGAAAAGTCCTGGGTTCAAACCTGGACTCTACCAAAAATTTTGGTTTAAGGTGAATCAAACCCTAGGTGTAGTAGGTAGGCCTTAAGAATATTGTTGGAGAAATTGTGCCACAAAAAGCCTTGTGGTCTAGTGGCAAAGTAGCGCCACATAAGAGGCAGGAAGGTGGCGTCATAGAGGTGGCAAGGAGGTCCAGGGTTCGAAACTCATGGCAATCAAAGAGCATTTATTTTGCTAACAAGGGGCGGCAAGAGTTGGTGTTGAATTTAAACTTTGATGATGGAGGGGTCCCACATCGGGAAGCTAACATAAGAGTAGATGCGAAGCTGGCTTTAAATAGAGAGAACCATGAGGAGAGTAAAGGTACCTTGCTTGGTTGATCCATTTCACTTTATGGCATGCTCATTTGGGTTGGCTGTCGGCTAAGAGTGCTTGGAGCACGGATTAACTCCAGTCTCCTATCAGGTGTGTATTTCTCACTACTTTAGCTGTAGGATGGCTACTTCGGGCCGCGATGAGCTGAAAGGGCCCATGTGGGCCCAGTGGGCCTACGGTCCCAATTGGATAAGTTGTTTGATTGTGTAGTAAATATTGGACTAGGCTAGGTGAATCTCATATCTGTGGCTAGATTTGGGCTAAAAGGGCCACACGAGCGTGTGGGCCCATTTGGGCCGAGAATAGGCTTTAGGCCCATTCGTATTGTTATCCCTGTTTAGAATACTTTAGTTTACCAAATTACTGAAATACCGTCGACTTGTAAAATTACCAAAGTACCACAGATTTACAGAGTTACCATTTTACCCTCGATTTACAAAATGATTGAAATACCCCTGTACGGTAGAATTATTGAAATACCCCTATAGGGTAGAATTACTAAAATACCCCTGTAGGGTATATTTATTGAAATACCCCTGTAAGGTAGAATTACTGAAATACCCCCGTAGGGTAGAATTACCAAAATACCCCTGTAGGGTAGAATTACTGAGATACCCTTGTGGGGTAAAATTACCATTTTGCCCCTAGGGTGTTAAATGACTGTTTTGCCCTTGTGGGCAAGTGACTGACTTGGACTGTGTGGTTGACAGATTTTATTTTGAATATATGTTGATGGTATGAATGACTTGACTATGATTGGTTGATTCAAATATGGGCATGACATTCTGCATGCATGACATGTTGCATGGGTTGGGATTTTGTACGGAGGAAGATCTGATCTGTTAGGATCGCATGGTTGCTTGACGACTGTGGATCCACCGATGGATTTTAAGCCCAATATATGGTTATTGATGACTCTGTGTCGATCATATTTACCTGAGGCTGTGTGCTGACTATATTACCGTCGCTGATGGCTATGTGCCTAACATGATACAACTACCAATGGCTTAAAGCCAATTATTCTGATTATGGCTTTGCGCCAACCTAAATATGGCTCTGTGCCAACCTAATTATGGTTGTGTGCCAAACGTATTTTCCTAAGGCTATGTGCCAATATATGGTTATTGACGACTCTGTGTCGATCACATTTACCTAGGGCTGTGTACCGGTTATGTTACTCTAGTTGATGGCTATGTGCCTAACATAATACAGTTATCGATGGCTTTGTGCCACGTATTCTGTTAAGTGGCTTTGCCACATTATCTATTTCTGGTGGCTATGCCACAAATATCTGTTCTGGTGGCTATGCCACAAATACTTGTTTTAGTGGTTCTACCACAATATCTGTATCTGGTGACTCTGTCACAATATCTGTTCTGGCAGCCATGCTGCAAATTCTATGGTGTGTAGTGGATGGGTGGGTCGAGTTATCTCTCCACATGGTCTAGGGTTGGTACGGGGGTGTATACGGATGGATTGGGTTGGGATTGCATTCACATTCTGATTTTGATTCATTATTTGATAATCGATTCGATTCGTCACCTAATTCGATTCTAATTCGATTCGATTCACACCGATTCGATTCGATACTCATTTTGATTCTAGTTCTGATAATGTTTCTTCTTCTGTAATGGGCTAAGGCCCATCTGGTACTATCTGTTATAATAAGCTACGGCCCAATTGATACTGAAACTGTAAGTAGGGCTGGTGCCAGACTTTTAATTCTTTTATATGACCGATCGTCCTTTTATATAGTAGGGATTTCACATCGAAGTTTTCGTAACTCACCCCGCTTATTAACCTTTCGTAATTTGCGCCTTAGAAGGATCGAGAGCTATGAGGGCTCTTGAGGAAGCCACACACACCGCTTATGTCACAGCTTTGATTATTACTTTTAAATGTTTTTATGTGGGTTGTAGTAAAGCCGTTGTAATTTTCTCGGATATCAAATTTGGAATTTTATTTATTGTTCTTATAATTGCTAGTATTAGAACACGCTTTTCCAAAGCAACTCATCGTTGTTCAAAACATCACGATCCGCAATTGTTTTTAAATTAAGCTTTCGCAACTACCAAGATTTTTTAAAAGTTGTTAAGAATGTTATTCAGCTGAGGTTTTCTAACAAAGTTTAAAAATGGTCTAAGTTTTTAATTATTAAGAAGGGTTTTTATTGGAAACATGGTTTCCGAAAAATACTTCAATGTGACGCGCCAGATTCAAGCTAAACTTCTAGGCCGAGTTTGGGGTGTTACATTTAGTGGAATCAGAGCCTGGGTTGCAGCAACTCGACTGTGGATTGGGTTTTCAAAGGTTGCATTTCAGAAAATTATTTTCAACCACATGCTTTGTTTGAAGTATTTCTCTTAAAAAGTGTGGCACATCGAGTCTCCGACGCCGAATCCGTAAGTCTTCTGAATACTTTTGTCTATTTAGAAATTGAAATACTATGGATTCCTTAGATATTGGTCTGAATTTAAATTTGGTATTTATTTTATGTGGATGTGATGTTTGGATATAGAAATTTTATGTATGTGTGATAAATATGTGTCTGCTTAAGTGAATAAGTGTTGTATGTATGAGATGTTTCAAGTTTTAGTTGAACTGTGATAGTGATAGTAGGATCAGAGTGCACAGCGGTAGCGTAGTGGGGTAGATGTTACACGACTACCCTGTTAGATGGAAATTTCGGGGACGAAATTTCTTTAAGGGAGGTAGAGTTGTAACACCCTGAATTTGGGCCTAGAAGTTTTGGGCATTGAGCATGGGTGCGGTTGAAGGCAGCTTATAATATTTTGTTTTGCATGTAAATTTCGTTAATGAAGGCTTGTTTTAGTGGTTAAGTGTGCTGAGAAGTGTTGGAGAAGTCCTGGGTTCAAACCTGGACTCTACCAAAAATTTTGGTTTAAGCTGAATCAAACCCTGGGTGTAGTAGATAGGCCTTAAGAATATTGTTGGAGAAATTGTGCCACAAAAAGCCTTGTGGTCTAGTGGCAAAGTAGCGCCACATAAGAGGCAGGAAGGTGGCGTCATAGAGGTGGCAAGGAGGTCCAGGGTTTGAAACTCATTGCAATCAAAGAGCATTTATTTTGCTTACAAGGGGTGGCAAGAGTTGGTGTTGAATTTAAACTCTGATGATGGAGGGATTCCACATCGGGAAGCTAACATAGGAGTGGATGCGAAGCTGGCTTTAAATAGAGAGAACCATGAGGAGAGTAAAGAGACCTTTCTTTATTGTTCCATTTCGCTTTATGGCGTGCTCGTTTGGGTTGGGCGTCGGCTAAGAGTGCTCGGAGTGCGGATTAACTCCAGTCTCCTATCAGGTGTGTATTTGTCACTACTCTAGCTGTAGGATGGCTACTTCGGGCCGCGATCGGCCGAAAGGGGCCATGTGGGCCCAATAGGCCTATGGGCCCAATTGGATAAGTTGTTTGATTGTGTAGTAAATATTGGACTAGGCTAGGTGAATCTCATATCTGTGGCTAGATTTGGGCTAAAAGGGCCACACGAGCATGTGGGCCCATTTGGCCGAGAATGAGCTTTAGGCCCATTGTATTGTTATCCCTATTTAGAATACTTTAGTTTACTAAATTATTGAAATACCCTCGACTTGTAAAATTACCAACGTAACCCCAATTTACAGAGTTACCATTTTACCCTCGATTTACAAAATGATTGAAATACCCCTGTAGGGTAGAATTATTGAAATACCCCTGTAGGGTAGAATTACCAAAATACCCCTGTAGGGTAGAATTACCGAAATGCTCATGTACGATAGAATTACCGAAATACCCTTGTAGGGTAGAATTACCGAAATACCCCTTTAGGGTAGAATTACCGAGATACCCCTGTAGGTTAGAATTATCGAAATACCCCTGTAGGGTAGAATTATTGAAATATCCCTATAGGGTAGAATTACCGAAATACCCTTGTAGGGTAGAATTACCGAAATGCCCCTATAGGGTAAAATTACTAAAATGCCTCTATAGGGTATAACTATTGAAATACCCCTATAGGGTAGAATTACTAAAATACCCCTGTAGGGTGGAATTACCGAAATACCCCTGTAGGGTAGAATTACCGAGATACCCTTGTGGGGTAAAATTACCATTTTGCCCCTAGGGTGTTAAATGACTGTTTTGCCCTTGTGGGCAAGTGACTGACTTAGACTGTGTGGTTGACAGATTTCATTGTGAATATATGTTGGTGATATGAATGACTTTACTGTGATTGTTTGATTCAAATATGGGCATGACATTCTGCATGCATGACATGTTGCATGGGTTGGGATTTTGTACGGAGGAAGATCTGATATGTTAGGATCGCATGGTTGCTTGACAACTGTGGATCCACCGATGGCTTTTAAGCCCAATATATGGTTATTGATGACTATGTGTCGATCATATTTACCTGAGGCTGTGTGCCAACTATATTACCGTCGCTGATGGCTATGTGCCTAACATGATACAACTACCAATGGCTTAAAGCTAATTATTCTGATTATGGCTTTGCGCCAACCTAAATATAGCTTTATGCCAACCTGATTATAGCTGTGTGCCAAACGTATTTGCTTAAGGCTATGTGCCAATATATGGTTATTGACGACTCTGTGTCGATCACATTTACCTAGGGTTGTGTGCCGGTTATGTTACTCTAGTTGATGGCTATGTGCCTAACATAATGCAGTTATCGATGTCTTTGTGCCACGTATTCTGTTAAGTGGCTTTACCACATTATCTATTTCTGGTGGCTATTCCACAAATATCTGTTCTGGTGGCTATGCCACAAATACCTGTTCTGGTGGCTCTGCCACAATATCTATATCTGGTGACTTTGTCACAATATCTGTTCTGGCAGCCATGCTGCAAATTCTATGGTGTGTAACGGATGGGTGGGTCGAGTTGTCTCCCCACATGGTGTAAGGTTGGTACGGGGGTGTATACGGATGGATTAGGTTGGGATTATTCATATTCTGATTCTAATTCTGTTACTTGATAGTGATTCTGATTCTGTCACCTAATTCTGATTCTAATTCTGATTCTGATTCTATCACCTGATTCTGATTCTAATTCTCATTTTGATTCTAGTTCTGATAATGTTTCTTCTTTTGAAATGGGCTAAGGCCCATCTGGTACTGTCTATTATAATGGGCTAAGGCCCAATTGATACTGAAACTGTAAGTAGGGTTGGTGCTAGACTTTTAATTCTTTTATATGACTGACTATTCCTTTTATATAGTAGGGGATTTCACACTGAGTTTTCGTAAACTCACCCCGTTTATTAACCTTACAGGTAATTTCCAGCCTTAGACGAATCGGAGCTACGAGGGGCTCGGAGGAAGCCACACACACTGTTTATGTCACAGTTTTGATTATTACTTTTAAAAAGGGTATAAGTTTTTAATTATTAAGAAGGGTTTTTTAATGGAAACATGGTTTTCGAAAAACACTTCAATGTGACACGCCAGATTCGAGCCAAACTTCTAGGCTGGGTTTGGGGTGTTACATTTAGTGGTATCAAAGCCTGGGTTACAACAACTCGGCTGTGGATTGGGTTTTCAAGGATTGAATTTTAGAAAATTATTTTCAACCACGTGCTCTGTTTGAAGTATTTCTCTTAAAAAGTGTGGCACACCGAGTCTCCGGCGCCGAATCCGTAAGTCTTCTTAATACTTTTATCTATTTAGAAATTGAAATATTGTGGATTCTTTAGATATTGGTCTGAATTTAAATTTGGTATTTATTTTATGTGGATGTGATGTTTGGATATAGAAATTTTATGTATGTATGATAAATATGTGTCTGCTTCAGTGAATAAGTGTTGTATGTATGAAATGTTTCAAGTTCTAGTTGAACTGTGATAGTGATAGTAGGATCAGAATGCGCAGCGGTAGCGTAGTAGGGTAGATGTTACACGACTACCCTGTTAGATGGAAATTTTAGGGACGAAATTTCTTTATGAAAGGTAGAGTTGTAACACCCTGAATTTGGGCCTAGAAGTTTTAGGCCTTGAGCATGGGTACGGTTGAAGGCAGCTTATAATATTTTGTTTTACATGTAAATTTTGTTAATGAAGGCTTGTTTTAGTGGTTAAGTGTGCTGAGAAGTGTTGGAGAAGTCCTGGGTTCAAACCTGGACTCTACCAAAAATTTTGGTTTAAGGTGAATCAAACCCTGGGTGTAGTAGGTAGGCCTTAAGAATATTGTTGGAGAAATTGTGCCACAAAAAGCCTTATGGTCTAGTGGCAAAATAGCGCCACATAAGAGGCAGGAAGGTGGCATCATAGTGGTGGCAAGGAGGTCTAGGGTTCGAAACTCATGGCAATCAAAGAGCATTTATTTTGCTAACAGGGGGTGGCAAGAGTTGGTGTTGAATTTAAACTCTGATGATGGAGGGATCCCACATCGGGAAGCTAACATAAGAGTGGATGCGAAGCTAGCTTTAAATAGAGAGAACTATGAGGAGAGTAAAGGTACCTTTCTTGGTTGATCCATTTCGCTTTATGGCGTGCTCGTTTGGGTTGGGCGTCGGCTAAGAGTGCTCGGAGCGCAGATTAACTCCAGTCTCTTATCAGGTGTGTATTTCTCACTACTCTAGCTGTAGGATGGCTACTTCAGGCCGCAATGGGCCGAAAGGGGCCATGTGGGCCCAGTGGGCCTACGGGCCCAATTAGATAAGTTGTTTGATTGTGTAGTAAATATTGGACTAGGCTAAGTGAATCTCATATCTTGGGCTAGATTTGGGCTAAAAGGGCCACACGAGCATGTGGGCCTATTTGGGCCGAGAATGGGCTTTAGGCCCATTCGTATTGTTATCCCTGTTTTCTACTTTAGTTTACCAAATTACTAAAATACCCTCGACTTGTAAAATTACCAAAGTACCCTCGATTTACAGAGTTACCATTTTACCCTCGATTTACAAAATGATTGAAATACCCCTGTAGGGTAGAATTATTGAAATACCCCTATAGGGTAGAATTACTGAAATACCCCTGTAGGGTATAATTATTGAAATACCCTTGTAGGGTAGAATTACTGAAATACCCCCGTAGGGTAGAATTACCAAAATACCCCTGTAAGGTAGAATTACTGAGATACCCTTGTGGGGTAAAATTACCATTTTGCCCCTAGGGTGTTAAATGACTGTTTTGCCCTTGTAGGCAAGTGACTGACTTGGACTGTGTGGTTGACGGATTTATTTTGAATATATGTTGGTGATATGAATGACTTGACTATGATTGTTTGATTCAAATATGGGCATGACATTCTGCATGCATGACATGTTGCATGGGTTGGGATTTTGTACGGAGGAAGATCTGATCTGTTAGGATCGCATGGTTGCTTGACGACTGTGGATCCACCGATGGCTTTTAAGCCCAATATATGGTTATTGATGACTATGTGTCGATCATATTTACCCGAGGCTGTGTGCTGACTATATGACCGTTGCTGATGGCTATGTGACTAACATGATACAACTACCAATGGCTTAAAGCCAATTATTCTGATTATGGCTTTGCGCCAATCTACATATGGCTTATGCCAACCTAGTTATGGCTGTGTGCCAAACGTATTTGCCTAAGGCTATGTGCCAATATATGGTTATTGACGACTCTGTGTCGATCACATTTACCTAGGGCTGTGTGCCGGTTATGTTACTCTAGTTGATGGCTATGTGCCTAACATAATGTAGTTATCGATGGCTTTGTGCCACATATTCGGTTAAGTGGCTTTGCCACATTATCTATTTCTGGTGGCTATGCCACAAATATCTGTTCTAGTGGCTATGCCACAAATACCTGTTCTGGTGGCTCTGCCACAATATCTGTATCTGGTGACTCTGTCACAATATCTATTCTGGAGGCCATGCTGCAAATTCTGTGGTGTGTAGTGGATGGGTGGGTCGAGTTGTCTCCCCACATGGTGTAAGGTTGGTACGGGGGTGTATACGGATGGATTGGGTTGGGATTGCATTCACATTCTGATTCTGATTCTGTTACTTGATATTGATTCTGATTCTGTCACCTAATTCTAATTCTAATTCTGATTCTGATTCTGACACCTGATTCTGATTCTGATTCTCATTTTGATTCTAGTTCTGATAATATTTCTTCTTCTGTAATGGGCTAAGGCCCATCTGGTACTGTCTGTTATAATGGGCTAAGGCCCAATTGATACTGAAACTGTAAGTAGGGCTGGTGCTAGACTTTTAATTCTTTTATATGACTGACTGTTCCTTTTATATAGTAGGGGATTTCACACTGAGTTTTCATAAACTCACCCCGTTTATTAACCTTACAGGTAATTTCCAGCCTTAGACGGGTCGGATCTACGAGGGGCTCGGAGGAAGCCATACACACTGTGTATGTCACAGTTTTGATTATTACTTTTAAATGTTTTTATGTGGGTTGTAGTAACGCTGTTGTAATTTTCTGGATTTTAAATTTGGAATTTTATTTATTGTTCTTATAATTGCTAGTATTAGAACATGGTTTTCCAAAGCAACTACTGTTGTTCAAAACATCACGTATCCGCAATTGTTTTTAAATTAAGCTTCCGGAACTACCAATATTTTTACAAAGTTGTTAAGAATGTTATTCAGCTGAGGTTTTCTAACAAGGTTTAAAAAGGGTATAAGTTTTTAATTATTAAGAAGGGTTTTTAATGGAAACATGGTTTTCGAAAAACACTTCAATGTGACACGCCAGATTCGAGCCAAACTTCTAGGCTGGGTTTGGGGTGTTACAAAATATTCACCAAAATAAAAAATTCAAGCATGGGTTTACTCGTAAAAATTATCAAAAACTGAGTAAAAACAAACCTTGAATCCAGCTTGGAAGGTGGCCGAATATTTGAAAGCTTCAAAACCCTTTTTATTTTCTTTTGTTTCGGAAAGAACATGATATAAACACTAAATGGCTTTTAATTTTTATGTTATAATATAACATATATTACTTAATGTTTAATTTACAATTTTAACCTTAATAAATTAATATGAAAAGTGTATAATAAATGCCTAATGCCATCCATTCATTTGGTCAATGGCATAATTGCAGCATAAAACCTCCATATTAAAAGAACAACAACAATATGGCCCTTTTAGAATTAACCGTCAAATTTTTATTTTACGCGATTAAGTCCTTTTATTTAATCGGGCACTCAAACGATAAAATTAAATCACGAAAATTTCACAGATATTAATTCAGACATAATAAACACAGAAAATAATTTTAAAATATTTTTTTGACTCAGATTAGTGGTTCTGAAACCACCATTCTAATTAGGGTCTAAATCAGGCTATTACAACTCTCCCCCTAGGGATTTTCATCCCTGAAAATCTTACCGATGAATAGATTTAGATAATATTCTTTCATTGCGTCTTTCTTACTCAATGTCAATGGTAATCTGGATATAAAATCCATCATCACTCTGTCTTATTTCCACTCAGATATAATAATCGATTGAGGCAATATAGAAGGTACCTGATGTTCAACTTTTACTTACTGACAGACTAAACATTTCAAAACAAAATCAGAGATATCTTGTTTCATACCATGCCACAAGTAAAACCATTCATTGATGCATTACTGAAAATCATAAACTTTTTCTTCAACTTAGTCTGAATCAGAGCTGATGTTTCAGTTGACAATATCTTCGTGCAAAATAAACTTCGACAATCGAACTAACATTAATTTACCACAACATTTCTTAGATAGAATTGTTCCTAAAATATAATTTTGTATCAAGTCTTCAAGAGTATGAATTCTTCCTCCAAACTATCATTCATTTCACACATGTGTGTTCAAAGTTTATTTCCAATCCAGTGAATAGATTCAAACACATATAACCCAGTTAACTTTTCAATCAAATAATTTCAGATCAGATTAAACTACTGAATCAATCTTATTGAAGAAATCTTTTCTTCTCGTTAAAAAGAATAACCCAAACATATCATTATACAGATACCACAATCATCAAATAGAAATCATATGTCATAATAAGACTGACGTCTTTCCCGTAACAGTGGATAATATCCCGGCTGATAATAAAGTATCTGAACCCAGAAGAAAATCAAATATGATTTAAACAGCGATCAATGTAGAAGCATAACTTTTATAACTCTAATAACAGTACTGCAGTACTTCCCAAATTTCTAGAACAGAAATT
The DNA here is from genome assembly GCF_025698485.1 of Gossypium arboreum. Classification (NCBI taxonomy): domain Eukaryota; kingdom Viridiplantae; phylum Streptophyta; class Magnoliopsida; order Malvales; family Malvaceae; genus Gossypium; species Gossypium arboreum. Next base: position 34,711,626 of record NC_069071.1, on the reverse strand, counting down.
ATGATTATAACAGATATAGCCATTTTCGTTAAATAGATATCCCATATAGATAATCATATAGAATCATAAGAAAACTAGAATAGTGAAATTTCAACGTATGAAGCCACATAGGACTTCTGAAAATTACAACCCATATATAATGATAACAATTTTGATGATATCCCAGAAATTTTCCAAGAAGAATGACGTCACTCATAAATAGTGAAATTCACAATAACAGAAGCAATATAATCTTCACATATGTTCAACAGAACAATAGCCAGTAGAAACAGAATATTAACATTATACAGAGTTTTACTGTCAATTTTAATATCCACACAATGGAATAAATATCAGAGAAAGACAGAGCAATGTCGAACATAACCCAAACAAACCAACGATGCTTTCCTCTATAAACATATTTAGTTACTATTCTCATACGGTAAGAATTCCTTCTGAACTTAAACAGTTAGATATAATTTCAAAAATAAATATATATGTAGAATACTCAGAAGTAGTCATAGTAACTGCCCGATTATAACCACAACACTTAGCCATCAATACAATTCAAACATTATTTTAACTATCCAATTCTGCCATCAGAAATTTTCATATTATCCCTTCACTAACAAAAGTCAATTCAGAAAAGCTTCTAGCTAATATTTTCCTTAGATACCATACCTAAATAGATCATTTGGTCAGAGATAACTTCTTCTATAACAATGATTTTACATAATCTGAATAGTTTTTAAAACTATCCAATACCTCTTTTAATACCGTCTTTATTTGCTGATTCATTCACTTTTCTGACCTCATTATTGATCTTCCAAACACGAACTTCTGTAATTCCACACTCATGCACTTATTCAACCCAAATCTTACAAATTTCACTGTAATATTTCACTAATAAGGGGGTTGAGGGTAACAAAGCCTCAAATTTAACTTTCACATAAATACATATAACACATACTTTCACAAATAATCAATTCATTAATAATTTCACATTGTCCAAACATTGTACAAACATTTTCTTTTAATCACTTTTGTTCTTAGCATTTAATTCATATACCAACTCAATTCATTACTTCACAATCAAAACATTTTAGATAGCAATCACAACTCAAATATCATATTCTATATACTCATATAAATGTAACATTTGTCAACATCAATATATCATACATTTTGATCCAGACTTTATGAGTTTCAACACATCATCAACACTTCCATTTAAACATTTGAGTACACATTCTATACTATCAAAATTAGCTCGCTTGAAAACTTATCTGTCTCATCAAAATAATTTTTGTCAGAGTCAGGAGATATCACTGTAACGCCCCGTACTCGAGACCGTCGATGGAGTCGAACACGAGGTGTTAACGGGCTTAATTCATTACATAAACAGCTTAAACAATTTATTTTTAAAATTTCCAGTCAAGCTGGCAATCTGCGTCACAGTTGATTAAAAATTCATATCTCGAGTTCTGAAACTTCAAATTAAGATCTGTAAATTTTCCCTAAAACAAGACTCATATATATATTTACTAATTTTTTTATAGAATTTTTGGTCGAGCCAATTAGTACAGTTTATTAGTTAAAGTCTCCCCTATTTCAGGGTTTGACTACTCTGACTACTGTGTATTACAAATCAGATATCTCCTTGTACAGAGTTTCAATGACTATACTGTTTGTTCCTCATAAAACTAGACTCAATAAGGATTTCATACATGTAAGGAAAAACTTCTAATTGTTTTTTTACAATTTATTGTGAATTTTTAAAATCAAAACAGGGAATTCAAAGATCGCTCTGAACATGTTCCACCAAAACTTAAATATCTCATAAAATATAACTCATTTAGCTGTTTCGTTTCTTCCATATATTCATACTCATCAAGCTTCGATTCTATAACTTATTCATCATTTAATTCCATTTATACTATTTTTAGTGATTTTTCAAATTCACGTCACTACTGCTGTCTGAATCTATTTTATGGTAAATTTTATCTATTTCATGGTTTCCATGGATTAGCTAGCAATTTGACATACATAACACCAAATATGATCATGATTAGCCATTCCAATGGCTAATCATTACCAAGCATTTCCATACCAGTCAATAACCATATCATAAGACCATATATACAAAATGACTATAATGCTATACATGCCATACTCAAAATATACAAGCCATTATGCCAAGATGGTATACGGATAGTGTGAGCGAGCCTCCGACCGTTCCCGATTTTCGAGCTAGCTTGTCAAAACTATAAGGAATGAAAAGGAGGGAGTAAGCATAAATGCTTAGTAAATTCACATGCAAATAGCAAGTAACATAACCATATAAGCAGACATAAAACATCATTTGCATAATCATCACCAAGACATTCATATCATATTTTCATTTATCATCTTACCATATTGTTGTTATATTGAGTTTTCAACCCGAGGGTTAAGTACATACCTATTCAAAGTATCCATTTCACAACACTTACCAATACGTCCCTTTCATCTTGAGTATTCCTCCATTTGAGTAGAAATTTACCCATTGAACACATCGGAATATAATTCGGATACATTGAAAGTTTGCACATAAGTGCCACATATGTAGCCAAGCTACCATGTAACTCGCCCATAAGAGAACTCGGACTCAACTCAACGAGCTCGGGCATTCTCATCCATAAGTGAACTCGGAATCAACTCAACGAGTTCGGGTGCCTAGTTACATCTCACGAACTCGGACTCAACTCAACGAGTTCGGACATTCGCATCTATAAGTGAACTCGGACTCAACTCAACGAGTTCGGATGGCCAAATATCCCAGTGACATGTCACTTGTATCCTAATCCATTCCTAAGGTTCAACGGGACCTTTTTCCCAATCATGTGTCTCAACCATCTTCTACGGAATGTCAATACCGATACTCGGTAGTATTTCACATTTTCCAAGTATATCACATAATTTGACATATTATCAAACAATTATCACAAGTATAATATTTCATAATAATTATCATATCATTTAAATAACATTAAAACATTTAAAATAATAACTATGTTACCAACATTTACATATGAACTTACCTCGTATGCGAAAATGGCTACTTTTACCATTTTGTCCACAACTTGGTATTTTCCCCATTTTAGCCTGAATTTCAGTTTTCCTTGCTTTATCATTTAAAATATAGTCTAATTAGGACTCACATTACTCAAATTGACGCAAAATCATATTTTGGAAAAATTACAATTTTGCCCCTAAACTTTCGCATATTTACACTTTTGCCCCAAAGTTCGTAAATTAAACTTCAGCCTATTTTCTTATGTTTTATGACATGCTGATCGTTTTTCCCTTCTATAGAAACATCAAATTCTCACTCTAACATGTACTTATGGACATTAGGTAGTTTTACCGATTATGTTGTTTTACTCGTTTTTACATAAAATCACTTGGCAAAAATTGTTTAACACAATTTCAAGCTTCAGATTCTACCATAAAACATCAAAATAAACACATTTAACCTATGGGTATTTTTCCAAATATGAACCCTAGCATGAATTATTGTTAGAATAAGCTAAATCAAGTTACCGGGACTCCAAAAACGTAAAGAACATTAAAAGCGAGGCTAGAACGGACTTACAATCGAGCTTGGAAGCTTGAAAAACCCTAGCCATGGTTTTTCCTTGCTATATTCGGCCATGGGGTTGAAGATGGACACATTTGGGTTTTAAAATTTGTCTTTTAATTCATTTTACCCTTAAATGACCAAAATGCCCTTTTTACTATTCTCTAAATTTTTACCCTTCCAAGCCCATTTTTGTCCAAATTTTTTTAGAAATTGGTCAAATTACTCTTTAAGTACCTATAATTAATAATCTAATTCAATTTTATGCAAAATACTTCTAGAACACAAGTTTTGCAATTTATTCAATTTAGTCCCTAATTTCAAATTAAGCACTTTATGCATAGAATTTCTTCACGAAATTTTCACACAATCATGCAATCATATCATAGACCTCAAAATAATTATAAAATAATTATTTCTATCTTAGATTTTTGGTCTCGAAACTACCATTCCGACAAGGCCCAAAATCAGGATATTACAACTCTCCCCCCTTTAGGGATTTTCGTCCTCGAAAATCTTTCTAGAAAAGTGGTTTTCACTTTTAATATCATATTCGGTGCCAAAGAACTTTCACTTAGGCTGTACCTCCAATACATCTCTTTAATTTCTAATATGATCTGAAAGTTTACAGTCTCAACTCTCAACTGTTCTTAAATTTTCAACCCTTCTCAATTTCCCATGATATCATGACATAAAACCCGGATCTCAACTTTATTTAATGGAGACCAGAATTCCAAGAAATCCAACAATCAAAGAGACCTGAAATTCCATGAATCTGATGAGTAGGAATTCATTCAATACCGATATGATTTATATATCTCGCCAAACATTTAACAATAGGATACATCACATTTTCCTCTTTCCGCCATGGAAATAATTCTGATATGGCCTCAAGAATAATCCTTCTCATTTCCATCCCAATATCAACACTGACAAGGATAATTTTGATAGATCCCAGTGCTCGGCTTTAACCCCTTTAACAACTCAGATTTTATGTAACATCGAATGCTCTAAACTATCACATTACCTCACTGTCTTGAAACACATCACAATTCATACAACAGTACATTACGGAAAGTCAGGAAGTCTTTACTCAATGTAGACTAGTCTAGTTCAGACGCTTCGGTTACCAATATTCTCATCTATCCGAACTTTGTCAACATGTAATAAACTTTTCAGCTTTCACAAAATGAAAACCTTATCATTCGTAGTGACTTTAACAAATATCAAACTCTTTCTAATAAATATACACTTCTCGTTCAGACTATTTAATAAATATACACTTCTCGTTCAAACTATTTACTCTTTTATCCATACAAAATGAAATTCTATTATCAGACTTGGGAAAAATAATCCTGACATAATTGTCACATGAAATCTTTCAAACAAATAATTCACCACACCGACTGAAACTTGCGCTTTTATCACTTATGCCTTTACTGATGTCAAATCCTTACACAGATCAATTAGAAAAAAAACCCCCGATACTAAAATCACCACATTACCAAGATCAAATTAGAAGTATAGTCATATTTGACATGATTATCACGAGCTGAAGGACGTACTTCGAACATGAGTCATAATTGACAAATTATGGAACAAAGATAACAAGAAAACCGAATAAAGAAATCCAGAATAAAAAGATCCAGGATAAAGAAACCTAAGATACGATACTATGCCGGAGAATTTAAAACCAAACTCATAGAGAAAATACAGAATACCCCGATAATTCTTCAAGAAAGAAAGTCCAAAAGAAAACATCATTTAATCCCACTGGAATCAAATATAACAAGAACAATATATCTTCCCATACATATATATCAGATGAAGCATCAAGTAGAAGAAACAGAATCATAATATCATATGTATTTTCTCATCAATTCTTATCGATTTAAATGAAATAGAATACCCGATGAAATACAAACAATATAAATTATAAACCAATCAGACTACCAATGCTTTCATCCAACACCGAATTAGAAGACATTCCCATGTAACAAGAATTTCTTCGAAGATCAATAGCCATAGAAATATTTACGAGAACGGGTAAACACATAGAACATCTCAAAAGAGATCGCTAAATCATGTCCATCATAATCATCACACTCAAATAGTTTACATTTCAAATATCATTTCCCCAACTAGTTCTGCCATCACAAATTTCATATTAAACCATTCACTAAAGAAGGCCAGTTCTAAATAAATTTCGATTTACACTTTTCTCGACCTTGCACCTAAGTAATTCGATTTACCAAAGAGAATTCCTTCTTTAACTGGGACAGTGCATAACTCCAATAATCTTTACGTCAATCTGATACTTTACTAGCTCTGACTTTACTTATCAGCTCATTTTCAATCTCTGATCATACTTATAATTATTCTATCACTGAACTCTTTGGGTTCTCAACCGGAAACTTATTCAATACAAATCTCATGAAATTCCATTATAAGTACCATTTCAGTAAGGGGGAGGGGTTGTAGGACCTCTGACTCGACTTTTTTTATACATACATATATGACACAACTTCCATCATCATAACAACATCTTCAAAATCATGTCATTCATTCAGGCAATGCAACATTCATGTTGGCTTACACCAATTTTCCTATTGTCCCATTTAGACAATATACTTATGCATACATTCTATGTTTTCTAGATAGCTTTACTTATCCATTCATTTAATTAAATTAAGTCATGCTCATGACATCATATAAGGCCAAACAAACATAGATATTTGCATCACAATCACAACTTTCATTTCGTACATCATCAGGTACATATCATTACAATCATATAATTCAGTCCAACAATTTAACATAGATAACTTCATTTCATTATAATCCTTTATCTCATAAAAATTATATATCATTAACATTCATCAACATTCGACGTCCAATCAAGACAAGGACATTTTCATTCGTATCATAATATTATGACCTTTATTCATACCTCTACTACTTTCTATTTATTCCGTTCATCTTATCAAGTAAGCCACATACACTACATCATATGAGCATTAAGCAAATATGGATATTTATCACATATGTATCATAAACTTTTATTCATACTTTTCTGAACCGAGACTTATCATAATCATAATTTTACTCAATTACCTTCACATAACATTGAGCATGGTCGGCGCAGCTCGGTTGGAGAGTACCCTGTCTAAATAAGACGGTACTCATACGCGTCGGAAGACATCACACTATCACAGATCAACGGCATGTATAGCTAAACTTTTACACATGCTAGGTTAGTCAGAGAACCGACTAAACCTGGCTCTGATACCACCAAATGTAACGCCCCATACCGAACACCATCACCGAAGTCGAACACGAGGTGTTAACGGGCTTAATTCATTACATAAACAGCTCAAATAATTTATTTTTAAAATTTCCAGTCAAGCTGGCAATCTACATCACAGTTGATTAAAAATTCATATCTCGAGTTCCAAAACTTGAAATTAAGATCCGTAAATTTTTCCTAAAACTAGACTCATATATATATTTATTAATTGTTTTATAGAATTTTTGGTCAATCCAATTAGTACAGTTTATTAGTTAAATTCTCCTCTATTTTAGGGTTTGACTACTCTGCCTCCTATGTATTACGAATCAGATATCTCTCTGTACAGAGTTTCAATGACTATGCTGTTTCTTCCTCATAAAACTAGACTCGATAAGGATTTCATACATGTAAGGAAAAACTCATAATTGTTTTTTTTCAATTTATGGTGAATTTTTAAAATCAGAATAGGGGATTCAGAGATCGCTCTGAACCTGTTCCACTAAAACTTAAATATCTCATAAAATATAAATCATTTAGCTGTTTTGTTTATTCCATATGAAAATATACTCATCAAGATTCAATTCCATAATTTATTCATCATTTAATTCCATTTATACTATTTTTTATGATTTTTCAAATTCACGTCACTACTGCTGTCTGAATCTATTTTATGGTAAATTTTATCTATTTCATGGTTTCCATGGATTAGCTAGCAATTTGACATACATAACACTAAATATGATCATGATTAGCCATTCCAATGGCTAATCATTACCAAGCATTTTCATACCACTCAATAACCATATCATAAGACCATATATACAAAATGACTATAATGCTATACATGCCATACTCAAAATATACAAGCCATTATGCCAAGATGGTATACGGATAGTGTGAGCGAGCCTTCGACCGTTCCCGATTTCAGAGCTGGCTTGTCAAAACTACAAGGAATGAAAAGGAAGGAGTAAGAATAAATGATTAGTAAATTCACATGCAAATAGCAAGTAACATAACCATATAAGCAAACATAAAACATCATTTGCATAATCATCACCAAGACATTCATATCATATTTTCATTTATCATCTTACCATATTGTTGTTATATTGAGTTTTCAACCTGAGGGTTAAGTACATACCTGTTCAAAGTATCCATTTCACAACACTTACCAATACGTCCCTTTCATCTCGAGTATTCCTCCATTTGAGTAGAACTTTACCCATTGAACACATCAGAATATAATTCGGATACATGGAAAGTTTGCACATAAGTGCCACATATGTAAACAAGCTACCATATAACACGCCCATAAGCGAACTCAGACTCAACTCAACGAGCTCGGGCATTCGCATCCATAAGTGAACTCAGACTCAACTCAACGAGTTCGGATGCCTAGTTACATCTCACGAACTCGGACTCAACTCAACGAGTTCAGATGGCCAAATATCCCAGTGACATGTCACTTGTATCCTAATCCATTCCTAAGGTTCAACGGGACCTTTTTCCCAATCATGTGTCTCAACCATCTTCTACGGAATGCCAATACCGATACTCTGTAGTATTTCACATTTTCCAAGTATATCACATAATTTGACATATTATCAAACAATTATCACAAGTATAATATTTCATAATAATTATCATATCATTTAAATAACATTAAAACATTTAAAATAATAACTATGTTACCAACATTTACATATGAACTTACCTCGTATGCGAAAATGGCTACTTTTACCATTTTGTCCACAACTTGGTATTTTCCCCATTTTAGCCCGAATTTCAGTTTTCCTTGCTCTATCATTTAAAATTTAGTCTAATTAGGACTCACATTATTCAAATTGACGCAAAATCATATTTTGGCAAAATTATAATTTTGCCCCTAAACTTTTGCATATTTACACTTTTTCCCCAAAGCTCGTAAATTAAACTTTAGCCTATTTTCTTATGTTTTATGACATTCTGATCATTTTTCCATTCTATAGCAACATCAAATTCTCACTCTAACATGTTCTTATGGACATTAGATATTTTTACCGATTATGTCGTTTTACTTGTTTTTACATAAAATCGCTTAGCAAAAATTGTTTAACACAATTTCAAGCTTCATATTCGACCATAAAACATCAAAATAAACACATTTAACCTATGGGTTTTTTCCAAATATGAACCCTAGCATGAATTATTGCTAGAATAAGCTAAATCAAGTTACCGGGACTCCAAAAACATAAAGAACATTAAAAATGAGGCTAGAACGGACTTACAATCGAGCTTGGAATCTTGAAAAACCCTTTCCATGGTTTCTCCTTGCTATATTCGGCCATGGGGTTGAAGATGGACACATTTGGGTTTTAAAATTTGTCTTTTAATTCATTTTACCCCTAAACGACCAAAATGCCCTTTTTACTATTCTTTAAATTTTTACCCTTCCAAGCCCATTTTTGTCCAATTTGTTTTTATAAATTGGTTAAATTACTCTTTAAGGACCTAAAATTAATAATCTAATTCAATTTTATGCAAAATGCTTCTAGAACACAAGTTTTACAATTTATTCAATCTAGTCCCTAATTTCAAATTAAGCACTTTATGCATAGAATTTCTTCACGAAATTTTCACATAATCATGCAATCATATCATAGACCTGAAAATAATTATAAAATAATTATTTCTATCTCGGATTTGTGGTCTCGAAACCACCATTCCGCCAAGGCCCAAAATCAGGATATTACAATCACACTATTACAGGTTAAATATGGCATGTATAGCTAGACCCACATACACTATGGTAGTCCTAGAACTGACTAAACCTAGCTCTAATGCCAATAAAATGTAACACCCCTAACCCGTATCCGTCGCTGGAATAGGGTCCTGAGGTATTATTGCACAAAAGAACAACTCTGAACATTCACTCAAGTCATATTCATATATGTAAACGAATGTCCAATTAATTGTTAATCATGAATTTATTAATACATAATATAAAAAAATACAAATCATATAATGAACATAGTAATGATATTCGAATATCTAGTAAACATCAATCATTTTAAGTCATATTTCTATAATGTATAAATTAATTCAAATAAAATCTAACACATGGCATTTTAGTCATTAACTTATACTGCATTAATAATCCATAAATGGTTAAATAAATTTCAATAAATAAATAAAACTTATACACATTTTAATCATATTGAAATGGAACTATTGCCGAACATCAATAATGATGCTAATTAAGCTTAGTTTACATACTAAAAGAATACTTAATCATTTATTTATAGTTAACCATTTTATAACACAAGTAGCGACTTGAATTGCACTCATTTTACATGCCAAAATGTATATACACAACTAGTCTTTTTAGCCAATTCGAACATTTAAACATTTCATAAAACGCATATACTCTTGAATATCACATGTCTAATATATATTAAACCTTAGTTAGCTTAATAACCATTATTTATCTTGTGGCCGACGCATATAAGCCAAACTCCTTAACATTACATATATTGGACATACCTTCTATATAAGTGCAAACCAAGGTCAATTGTTTAAATGACCATGAGCATTATAATCAACCGTATTCATTATCTCATTTTAACAAAGCATATCAACCAGCTTCACACATATTAATATATATAAATACCATAGCCGAATCAACTAATATACTTACGAACAGGTATATTTATTTGTACCGTGATAAATACATCATATACTTAGATATATAAATGCAAATCCGAATCATCAATCAATTTATTCAATAAATAAATCCAGCATCACACCGAATATACTTGTCAAACAAATTTAACTATTACTATCGTCATAAGTCATAACCGAATCATTTTAACTAAGAGTGACATATCAAAATAATTCATACCATATGTATATCATGTCTGACTCTTTCAAACCACATCCAAATCATCAAGCAACTTCAACGAACAAAGGCACATATCACATATACTTCTATCCATGAATAACTTTAGCTAAACCATTCACATGCACATCCTAAGTCGTCAACCATTTTTAAAGCTTCTCTGGCGATTCCCGAGCTCGTAACTTGAATCCAAAATCTATAAAATACAAAACAAACATACACACACAAAGTAAGCTTTTATAGCTTAGTAAGCCATAAGCAAATAAACCATTCAAGGACATAATCCATACATTTAAATTATTTCAAATTATACTATCATATTCAAATTAAACTTCAATCTTATTATTTAACATTTATCTTATACTTTCACATATAACTTTTATGGTTGTATACATATATAAATTATCAAACCATCTGTAACACCCCAAACCCGGCCTAGATGTTATGGCTGAATCAAGAGTGTCACATTGCACAACTTTCCGAAAATATGAACTCTGTTGGTTTTGAATAGTTAAAATCCTATTGTGGTTTGATAAGTATGTTAAATTCCTTGTTATTAATCTATCAACTAGTCAAAACATTTGTCATATTAAATTGCCAATATATTATTACACTGATTTAAACGTAGAAGCCTTTCAAAACTATTAAGGTTAAATCGTGTGTCTTTGCAAATAATCGATCCTTTGAATACCTGTCTTCTCCTAGACTAGCAGTTTAATGTAAGCAAGCAAATGCCCTATTAAAATTTAAATCCATAAAAAGCCTTATTACAGAATTAAAAACCCAAAATGAAAATTCAGATAAAAGTAAAATCATGCCTAGCATAATTACAGTCATGTGGCCACCTCCGAGTCCCTCACAGCACCAAATCCTCTAAAGCTGGGGATTACCAGCACAGTTAAAAAGAAGGGTGAGTTTACAAGAAACTCATTGTGTAATCCCCTATCTAACAGTCAAAATACAAGACGCAAGAATAAATCCGGCCCCGAGCCCATTACAAGAATAAAGAATAAAGGTCAGCAAGAATGCAACAGTGAAACCCACCCCAACCATGTGGGGACGAAGTCGACCCACTCAGCCAGACACACCAATATCAGTATCGCAACAAAGCTGCCAGTAGCGGTATCGTAGCAAAACTGCCAGTAATCAATATAAAGGCTAAAGCCAACAGTACAGTATACTTCCTCCATAAACAATACCCTAACCCCATGCGATATGTCATGTTATAATCTCATTCGTGAATGCAGAATGTCATGCTCAGAGAGAATAGTCAAATCATAGCACAAATCAGTCTTTTACCCTCGAGGGGTAAAATAGTCATTTTACCCTATAGGGGTATTTTGGAATTTTTACCTGCCTTGGGGTCTAGGTACTCTTATCGATCCATCAGAAGGTCTACAGTATCCTTGAGTGAACCGTGTAACCTCAATGATCCTAATAGTGTAAATGGGCCTAAGGCCCATTTTGTAGCCCATGTAGGCCCACACGCCTGTGTGGCCCATCAAGCCCAAAATTTACCATGGCCATGCGAACTACACAGCCTAGTCCAATAATTACCATATATTGCAAAATTTATCCATGTGAAGCCCACAAACCCATTAGGCCCACACGGCCTATTCGGCCCAACACGGCCCAAAATAGCCTAAGCTCATGAGGACGCCCATGGTAGCCTCTACAGTCTTACGCCAATGATTCGTGGGCTTGGTTTGCCACACGAGCGTTCACACGCTCGTGTGGCCTCAAACGCCGTATTTTTGGCTTTTTAGCTTTTGCCGGTTTGCAGTTGAAAGGAGGTGTGATTACACACCTGGTTGCAAATACTTGCAAAAAGCCTTCGTACGTCAACCTACATTAATCAAGACATTTGGTTAAATGTTTGGCACTAGAGTTAACACCCGTATACTAATACTTAATCCCAAAAGGAATAGCATCAACACTTGCCTTAATCCACGAATGTAGTTTAACCCGTCAATAATTTTAATCGTAGGCTCGCCACACCCTCTTTTACTAAAAAGGTGCATTATCCAGGGTACCTATTAACAAAAATCGCATAAACCAAAAACTTGAATTGATACCTATTGCCTACATAAAACTCAAAACTAGAGGTAGGGCTTTCGGCCAACACCCCAACCTGTTAGCCCACATACTTACTCTAAGTCGAGTGAAAAGAAAATGATTTCATCAGCTACAAATCACCCAAAAACGCCTTCACTTCTCGAGGAAATTTGAGACTCAAAAGAATAGCACACCTAAAAGAAGAGGACAAGAATCAGCCATAAGGGAATAAGAGAAGGGAGGACCATTCGGCTTTAAGTAGAGGTTACATAAAAAGGTTAATGAACAACAAGCTAGAGTCGAATGTACGTACCACAGTCATCAAGCCACAACAAGATGAAAAGATGAGGAGGAGAAGAGGTAGTGAGCAATCGGTTCACCAACAAAAAGGGACCAAAAAGGGAACAAAGAAAAGAAACACAGAGAAGAGAGAAAAGAGAGGTTCAGCTAGGAGGAAAAACCGAAAGACAGAATAATGAGGGTGAGAAAAGGTGTATTCGGCCTACCAAAATAAAGATATTGAGGGAAAGAGACTTGGTTACCCGAGAACAAAAACCACAAACTCAAGAGGTACAAAGAAGCACTCAGCTTACTAGCAATTGACCAAAGTGTGATTTACGTTGTTATGAACCAAGAATATTCGGCCAGAGAGAAAAATGCAAAAGAAAAGTGTCCAAAAGAGAAACTAAAACAAGGAATACTCCATCAAAAGAAGTTACAACTGAAATTCTGAGTAGCTAGAAACCCAATTCGACACTACCACATCCACACCCTCAAAATCCTTGTTCTTCTCCTAATATCTCTCCCTGATTCTCTCCACAAAACACTCCAACATCCCATTCAGACTCTATACAAACTCTCATGACCAATTGAACCTCAAAGTCTCTATCCAACTCCACTACCTACCTAGCTTACACAGTAAAATAATTACTCCATTGCACAACCCAGGACTCGAACTCAAGTCCCTCAGTAGAAGCAACATGCCACCTTGCCACTGGACCATATGCTCTCTTTGTGTCATAAAACTAGCACTATTATTTATAAAGCCTATATGATAGTGTCCAGATTCATTTAAGAGCAATACTAAAAATTTCGTAAAAGTCAAGACTTGAACCCAGGCTTCTCAAACACTCCCAACCCACTCAAATCACTTAGCCAATAAAACAAACATGTAATTCGTGTCGGATAATTCAAAATTAAAGATCCTAAATTTTTAGGGTGTTACAACTCTACCCCCTTAAAGAAATTTCGAGGTTGAAATTTACCTGATCAAAATAGATGTGGGTATTGTTGTTGCATAGTCTCCTCCGGATAAAGATAGCGAACTCATTTAGAAGATTTTACGAGAAACACATAGTGGTAGTTTGTCCGTCCATTGGGGTAGTGTAAAGATGTACAACGACTTTAAGAAAATATATTGATGGTCAGGTATGAAAAGAGATATTTCAGAGTTTGTTTCCAAGTGTTTAGTGTGCTAGCAAGTAAAGGCTGAACACCAGGTACCTTCTAGGCTACTTCAACCAATTACGGTTTTAGAGTGGAAATGGGATCGTATCACCATGGATTTTGTGACCAGCTTGCCTCTAACCTCGAAAAAGAGAGATGCAGTATGGGTTATTTTCGATAGACTCACTAAGTCAGCCCACTTCATACCAGTGCGTACCGACTACTCCCTTGAGAAATTAGCTGACTTGTATGTTTCCGAAGTTATGAGACTACATGGTGTACCATTGTCGATTGTTTCAAATAGAGACCTGAGATTCACCTCGAGATTTTGGAAGAGGTTGCAAGGGGTTTAGGAACCAAGTTGAGTTTCAGCACGACTTTTCATCCATAGAGTGATGGACAGTCAGAAAGAGTAATACAGATCTTAGAGGACATGTTGAGATGTTGTGTTCTTGAATTCCAAGGAAGTTGGGAAAAATACATACCATTGGTTGAATTCGCCTATAACAACAACTATCAGTCGAGTTTGAAAATGGCGCCTTATGAGGCTTTGTATGGGAAAAAGTACCGAATGTCCTTATTTTGGACTGAGTTGAGAGAGAGTCAAATTCACGGGGTTGATTTGTTCAAAGAGGCTGAGGAAAAAGTTAAGGTGATTCGTGACTGTTTGAAAGCTGCCTTGGATAAACAAAAATCTTATGCGAATTTGAAACGAAGGGAGATTAAATTTGAAGTCAGGGATAAGGTATTTTTGAAAGTTTCTCTGTGGAGGAAAGTCCTCAGATTTGGTAAAAAAGGTAAGTTGAGTCGTCGTTTTCTAGGACCTTATGAGGTTACCGAGAGAGTAGGGCCTGTCTCCTACCGTTTGGGTTTGCCGCCAGAGTTAGAAAATTTTCATGATGTATTTCACGTGTCCATGCTACACCGATATAGATTAGACCCTTCACATGTAGTTACACCAACTGAAGTTGAGATTCTTCCAGATATGACTTATGGTGAAGAACCAGTCAAGATTTTAGCTCGAGAGGTCAAAGAGTTAAGAAATAAGAATATACCACTTGTGAAGGTTTTGTGGTGTAGACATGGAATTGAAGAAGCCACATGGGAACCCGAGGAGTCTCTGAGAAAGTAGCATCCGAACTTATTCACTGGTAAGATTTTCGAAGACGAAAATCCCTAAGGGGGTAGAAATGTAACAACCCGATTTAGGGCCTAGTCAAAACAGTGGTCTCGAGACCAAAAATTTGAAGTTATAAAATTATTTTTATTATTTTTATGAGGTTGTTGTACGATTATATAAGTGCATGCAAATCTTGGTAAGTTAATTTTAGCGATTTCTAGTCCAATTTCGAAAAATGACAAAATCGAATAAAAGGCAAAAGTTACATTTTAGTTCCCAAATGTGTTAAATAGATAGAGAATCAAAATTGAGGGCTTTTAAAGGGAAATTACACCCTTTTTAATAGTGTTAACTGGCCATGGAGTGAGGGAAGACAAAATTGTCAAAGTTAGGTGAAGCTTAGGTTACCAATTTTGACTAGTTTCATTTTTAATAAAAGAAAAAGAAAAAGAAGGAAAAAGCTATCATCTTTTCTCCCTTCTTAGCCGAAAATATCAGCAAATATGTGGGGTTTAAGAGCTTGAAATTTCAGCAACTTGAAGCACTCATAAGTAAGTGATTTTGAAAATTTCTCTTAATGATTTTTGCATTTTTGAGACCCTTGAAGCATGAGCTTTCAAATGAGGGTGATATCTTACAAAATAGTCAAGAGTTTAGGATTTTTCCATGGATGTATTTATGATATATTCTGAGTTTTTATGGAAGAATATAAGTCCTAGTTGTGTTATAAACAACTTTTGTGAAAGGTGTTAGCATGAAAACACCTAAAGGGACTATTTTGCATAAGTTGCAAAATAGGTGGTTAGTGTGTGAAATAGTGAGAATTTGGGATTTCCCTAGTAGTAAAAAGAGTTTAGCTAGGCTTGAAATACGAATAAATTTGATAAAAATCAATTTTCGGGCATAGGGGTAAAATGGTCATTTTACCAAAGTTGTGAATTTATGAATGCCTAATTGTGTTAAGTGACTAAGTGGATGCATATTGTTATTATAGATCAAGATTTTCCAAAACCAAGCCTAGACCGGGGCAAAGCCAAGCAATCCGAATAAGCCAACTAGTCAAGAACTTTTTGTAAACTAAGGTAAATTGTATGTAAATGATATTGTATTCATTTTGTCATTGAATTGATAATGTACGAGTTGTTAAGTTATAAATTGAGAATGCCTTGTAATATTATTTGAGATATTAGAAATATCCCGTCGAAACCTTAGGATATGAACTGGATATTCGTGCCAAGACATTGGGTGATTTGTGCACTAGTGTAAGACATGTTTGGGACATGCTTCAGCTACATTATGAGAGCCAGTGTAAGACCATGTCTGGGACATGGCATCGGCACAAAGATGAGTGGCAGAGTAAGACATGTTTGGAACATGCCTCGGCCTCGACAGAGATAGCCAGTGTAAGACGTGTCTGGGACACTCATCGGTTAAGAGTTGTGTTAATGAAAGACATGTTTGGGACATGCATCAGCATGCATCTATGAGAGCCAGTGTAAGACCATGTCTGAGACATGGCATCGGCATAGAGATGAGTGCCAGAGTAAGACATGTCTGGGACATGTATCGGCCTCGACAGATATAGCCAGTGTAAGATGTGTCTGGGACACGTATCGGCTAAGAGTTGTGCTAGTGTAAGACATGTCTGGAACATGCATCAGCATGCATATATGAGAGCCAGTGTAAGACCATGTCTGGGACATGGCATCAGTAATATATCCCATGTTGAAGGTTCATAGAATATCCAGTAGTATTCCAAATGGTTCAATGGTGAAAGTTATAGTTCAATTTTGATAAAGAAAGGATGATCATGTTGTGAGTGTTACAGGTACCTATATGATAAGCATGAGTAACGAGCTTAATTTAGAAAATGAGACTTGAGTAGATGATAATGGGTAAGTTAAGTTATGTTTACCTTTGAGCTATAAGCATGATGGCAAATGGTGAGATTGGTTGTTGTGTATTTATTTATATGCAGCTTACTAAGCTTTATGCTTACTCTTTTTCCTTTCCCTCTTCTTTCAGTATCGCCAGGCTAGCTTAAGGATCCCATAAAGTCTGAGATATTGATCACACTATCAGCCGTAGCACTCGGTATAGTTTGATTTATATTTTTGAAGGTGGCTTGTATAGGTCTAGACTAGGATGTTGTATTAAGAGAATTATTCATGTATTTTTAGCTTAAGTCAAAGGCCCTTCACTTTGTATCAAACCTAGAATAATGGCTATTATTCATTTTGATGAATGCATATAATGTTCTTTCTATGGATGAATTGGTGTCCATTGTGATGAAAATTGTATATTGACATGATCTTGTGTAGGTTGTGCAAAATGGGTGACAAAATGGCTTGGGAAATAGCCTAGTTTGTCCACATGGGTAAGACACACGGGCGTGTGTCTAGGCCGTGTGTGTCACGCCCATGGGTGAGTGTTATGGTCGTGCCTCCCTTGCACTTAAAACTTTAAAGTCATTTTAGTATATGGGCAGGCCACATGGGCGTGTTCCCGGGCCGTGTCATAAAGTCAGTATGCATGCTAGTAGTACACGGACAAGAGACACGGCCATGTGTCTTGACTGTGGGAAGAACACGGTTATAGGACATGGGCGTGTTCTTGGGCCGTGTGGTTTTGACAAAATGCCTAGGTTTTCAGACATAGGTTTGGGACATGGGCGTCTCCTAGCACACGGTCGTGTGGAGCCTTGATGCATGAAATTTTTTAAGTTTTTTCATGAGTTCTCGGTTGGGTTCCGAACCACCCCGGATGTATGTTTTGGGCCTCATAAGCCCGTATATGAGACAGACTGCTTGTGATAAGAGAAGTTTTTAAATTGTTTGAGATTTCATGGCCCAGTTTTATTCAGTTGGTTGAGTTTAAATCACCACGAACCCTATCCTATCGTCGGATACAGGCGAGGGGTGTTACATATAGTGGAAATGTGGCGGAGTCTAGGGCTACACCTTATGTGTTTATTTTTATCAAACTTCTATTTTGTAATAAGTCTGTAGTAATAAGTTATTTTAAATACTTTCCTTTGTTTTTGGATATTAAGTCCTTCAGTTAAAGAAATAAATAAAATGTAATATTTAAAGTGTTCAACTGATTAGATAATTTGTTAAGTATTGTGTTTCGTAACACCCAAGATCCGAACCCGATGAATCGGGTCGGGCTAGAGCGTTACAAAACCTATGCCAAACGAGTGTCTAACAGAAGCTTTAATCACCACTCCATTCAAGTTAAGATAGAAGGAAATAATTTAAATAATTCTTATCAATCCACGAATGATTTTATAGACTAATTTGTTCAAATATCAATTCAAAAATATTTTTTTTTAAAGTAATCAAATACGAATTCAAAATCAAATTGCAATCATACATTAAGACAAATCCTTTAAATAAAACATTTAAAATTCAAATAGAGTAGTTTTTTTTAAATACTGTATTTTATTTTTTTCAACCAAATGAACTTGAATTCTAAATCGGCCAGTGAATCTACCCTTTTAAAACACACAAAATATAATTATATATTAAGTTAAGAATAATGTATATAATAAATATATTTTAAAAAAAATAGTATGAATATTATTTAGATAATTTTAAAAGATCATTATGAATGATAAAGATGAACATAAATATTTTGTAACATTAAAAACAATTTATGCAAAACATTAGATGAATTGATATATTGTAAAAACATCTTATAAAAATAATTACGTAAAAATAAAATGCTTAAATTACCAATAAATGAAATGTCAATATATATAACAAACTAGTAACAAATAAATATTCATATAAATATATAATAATTCTGTAATAGCAATTTAAGCATAAAATTAACACATACAAAAATAAAAGTTTCTTTTCCGACCTTTCTCTTTCTTTTCTCTATCTCCTTCCTTTCTCCGTTTACTCCACATCTCCAAAAAAAAAATAGCTATCATATTTTAAAGACCAATATTTACATTACATCATCGTATACTAGTTTAATATAGACTTTAGATGTTGACTAAAAAACTTAATACAAATTGAACTAGCAGCACTAATACTCACCGAATACTATAATGTCTATTGGTAGCATTGGTGAGATTTGATAATTTGTGAATTTATATTTTTTTATAAATCCCTAACAAATAATGATCGTGTTTATTGTAAAATATAATAATTCATAATTTTGTAAGTTCATAATTTATATTATATTTCTTTCAAAAAGTAATTATATTAATTAATTTTCACTATATTTCATATAATTTTTGCTTATGTCTTATTGTATTATATAGTAATTATATTCATTATATTATATTTAAACATCATAATTGTATCAAATTTACTAGATCTAAGATCGAGTAGACACACTATGAAAAATAAAATAAAATAAAGTAAAATAAAATAAATAACGCACAGATTTTTACGTGGAAACCCTTTCGGGAAAAAATCACGGGCAGAGGAGAAGTAAATTCACTATGTCGAATTCGAATGATTACAAGAGGAATAGACTATGTCTATTTATAGGCTTGTAAAGCCATATTCTAATAGGAGTGTAGTAAGATTGAAACATCTTATTCTAATCACTATAAAATAGATGGAGTTTAATAAGGTTTTAAAAAACCTTATTCTAAAACAAAATAACAGAACTGTAGCTCTATATAGATTTTACTTTTATTTTATTTTACCATTGTATTTTATTTAAATAAGGATTCGGCTCACTTAATTCTAACAATCTCCACCTTGACACGAATTCTTAATGAACAAGTTCTTCATCATGAACTCTCAACGAACAAGTTCTCCATCTCTTCCATAAAACCCCTTAAGGGTTTAACTTCAACAATAAACACCAACCAAGTCTAAGCAATGCTCAAACTTGGTTATAGGAAGTGACTTAGTCATCATATCTGCAGGATTTTTATGAGTAGTAATTTTGCTCACAACAATATCACCACGAGCAAAAATATCACAAACAAAATGATATCGAACATTAATGTGTTTTGTTCTCTCATGAAACATTTGATCTTTTGTAAGGAAGATTGCACTCTGATTGTCACAAAATACTGTACTGATTTGAAGGTCTTCATTGAGTTCACTAAAGAGTCCCTTCAACCAAATAGCTTCTTTACAAACCTCAGTAATTGCCATGTACTCAGCTTTGGTGGTAGACAAAGTGACTGTAGTTTGTAAAGTGGCTTTCCAACTGATTGCACAACCTCCGATTGTAAAGGCATAACCTATGAGAGATCTTATTCTATCAAGGTCTCCAGCAAAATTAGCATCAACATACCCAATGACTCCATCTCTAGTTCTTCCAAACTAAAAGCAAACATCAGTAGTACCTCGTAAGTATCTTAAAATCCACTGAACTGCTTTCCAGTGTTCTTTAGCAAGATTCGCCATGTATCTGCTAACTGCACTGACTGCATATGATAAATCTGGACGTGAACAAACCATAGCATACATGAGAGATCCCATTGCACTAGAGTATGGAACATGTGACATGTACTCAATCTCATTATCTGATTGTGGAGACAAAGCCGATGAAAGTCTGAAATGGGCTGCTAAAAGAGTACTAACAGGCTTAACACTCTATATATTGAACCTGCAAAGAACTTTCTCAATGTACGACTTCTGACTTAGGTACAAATTACTTGTTTTTCTATCTCTGAGAATCTCTATACCAAGTATCTTCTTTGCTGGTCCCAAATCTTTCATCTCAAATTCTTCACTTAGTTGGGCTTTGACCTTTCTTATCTCTACTTTATCTTTTGCTACTATCAACATGTCATCAACATAAAGAAGTAGATACACAAAAGAACCATCACTGTTTTTCTTAAAGTAAACAAAACTGTCAAAACTACTTCTTTTGAAATCATGAGAAGTCATAAAGGAATCAAATCTCTTGTACCACTGTCTTGGTGACTATTTCAAACCGTAAAGGGACTTTTTCAACAAGCAAACATAGTCTTCTTTTTCTGAGACTGTAAAATCCTCTGGTTGTTACATGTAAATATCCTCCTCAAGTTCTTTATGCAAAAATGCAGTTTTTACATTTAACTGCTCAAGCTCCAAATCATGCATGGCCCCAATACCAAGCAAAGCTCGAATCAAACTATGCTTAACAACTAGGGAGAACACATCTGTGAAGTCTTCACAGCTTTATATCTAGGTTCTTCAACTCCTGGAGTCCCTTCTTTCTTTTTAAACACCCATTTCCAACGAACAACCTTTTTACCTTTAGGAAGTTTCACAAGATCCCATGTTCTATTTTTATGGAGTGATTCCATCTCCTATTGCATAGAAAACATCCACTTTTTCTGAGTCTTCACAGCTAACCGCCTCAGAATAATTAGATGGCTCTTGATTCGCATCTATATCTTCAGCCACATTTAAATCATAAGCAACTAGATCAGCCTCAGCATACTTTTTTGGAGGTTTAATTTCTCTTCTAGTTCTGTTTTTGGCAATAGAGTATTGCGATGAAGAAGCAACTTAATTCTCAATTTTTGTACTGGCTTGAGGAGTCGACTCTGTATTAATCTGACGCTCCACCTACTTTTGATTTTCTTTATTGGAAGAGTCTTTA
The DNA here is from genome assembly GCF_025698485.1 of Gossypium arboreum. Classification (NCBI taxonomy): domain Eukaryota; kingdom Viridiplantae; phylum Streptophyta; class Magnoliopsida; order Malvales; family Malvaceae; genus Gossypium; species Gossypium arboreum. The sequence goes on along the minus strand of NC_069071.1, from coordinate 34,689,671 downwards.
AGGGATAAGTTAAGCATCATAGCAGTTTCGTCAAAAACAACATCTCTTCCAATAACAACTTTTCTATTTTCTAGACACCATAACTTATACCCTTTTACACCAGCTTTATAACCAAGAAAAACACATTTAATGGATCTCAGTTCCAATTTTTCATTATCAACATGAGCATACGCAGGACACCCAAAAATCTTTAAATCAGAATAATTAGCACGATTACTAGACCATACCTCTTGTGGAGCCTTTTTTCTCAATGGCAACGAATGGGGATCGGTTGATCAAAAAACATACAGTAGAGGCTACTTCGGCCCAAAATAACTTTGGTATGTTGGAATTTGACAACATACATTGAACCATCTCCATGATCGTTCTATTCATTCATTCTGCAATGCCATTTTGCTGTGAAGTATAGCCAATTGTCAATTGTCTCACGATCCCTTCTGACTTGCACAATCTATTAAAATCATCAAAATAGAACTCTAAGCCATTGTTTGTGCGGAGGTATTTTATTTGTTTTCCCTTCTATTTTTCAATCATAATTTTCCAAGACTTAAATGTGGGAAACACATTGATTTTCTGCATCAAGAAGAACACCCAAACTTTTCTGGAAAAATCAACAATAAAGGTTAGCATATAATTAGCTCCACCTCTTGAAGGCACTCTGGATGGCTACCATAGATCAGAATGAATATACTCCAACGTTCCCTTCGTGTTATGGATTCCTATAGTGAATCGAACTCTCTTTTTCTTCCCAAAAATACAATGCTCACAGAAATTTAGTTTGCAAATTTCTTGCCCATCAAGAAGTCCTTTTTTGCTCAATTATGCCATGCCATTCTCACTCATATGCCCTAGTAGCATATGCCAAAGTTTAGTAATATCATCATCTGACAAGGAAGAGGAAGCGACAGCTACATCACCAGTAACAGTAGAACCCTGCAAAACATATAATTTGGCAGTCTTTCTCTACCCTTTCATCACAACAAGGGAACCTTTGGAAATCTTTAAAACCCCACTTTTAGCTGTGTATTTGTACCCTTTTGAATTAAGAGTACTCAACGGAATTAAATTTCTTTTCAATTCTGGAACATGTCGTACGTCACTAAGTGTTCTGGCAATTCCATCAAACATCTTAACTTTAATTATTCCAACACCTGTGATTTTACACGAAGCATTATTTCCCATCAAAACAACACCTTCAGACACTGTTTCATAAGTTGTAAACCAATCCCGGTTGGGACTCATATGGAAGGTGCAGCCTGAATCAAGTATCCACTCCTCGCTCACTTTAATATTGTTGACTGAAGCGACTAGAAGTTCACCATTGTTGTAGTCTTCTACAACATCAGCTTCACCGAAATTTTCTGGTTGTTTTCCCTTTTGATTCATAGCCTCCCTTTTAATCTTGTTTTGTAACTTATAGCACTCAGATTTAATATGCCCTTTCTTCTTGCAGAAGTTACAAGTTTTACCTCTGTTTGAAGACTTTGATCTACCCTTAGACTTACCGCGAGGATTCCGTTCCTGTGTCCTTCCATGATCATCATCAGCGTCGATCTTGTCTCCCACGAACAATGAGACCCTTTCCCTGAGAGTCAAGTTTAACCACAAGATGCTTCATCTTATCATATCAGGTCAAAGAATCATAAACCTCATCAACTGTGAGAGATCACGGCTATATAAAATCATGTCTCAAAAGGTTGAATAAGGCGGGAGCAACGAACAAAGTAGAATCAACCCTAGATCTTCGTTATCATACTGAACCTCCATGGCCTCCAAGTTTGAGAGAATTTCTTTAAACACTGTTAAGTGTTCGTGTACAGACGCACCTTCTTCCAAACGATGAGCATAAAGATGCTACTTCATATGCTACTTGCTTGTTAGAGTTTTCGACATACATATTTGTTTTAGCCTCTTCCATAATGCAACGACGGTTTTCTCTTTCATTACATCCTACAAAATTTCATTGGAAAAATGCAGATGTAATTGTCTTAATGCCTTTCGATCCTTACGCTTCTTCTCTTCATCTGTTCATGTCGAAGGCATCTTATCTATCCCTAGCAGGGCATCCTCCAGATCCATCTATACAAGAACTGCTTGCATCATAATCTTCCAGAACGCAAATCTGGTGTTGCGATCCAACAGCAGAATTTCATACTTCAATGATGCCATTACCGTGATCGAGATGAACAACCTGGAAGCTCGGATACCAATTTGTGAAAAATAAAGTAAAATAAAGAACACACATAGTTTTACGTGGAAACCCTTTCGGGGAAAAAACCACGAGCAGAGGAGAAGAAAATTCACTATGTCGAATTCGAATGATTACAAGAGGAATAGACTATGCCTATTTATAGGCTTGTAAAGCCATATTCTAATAGGATTGTAGTAAGATTGAAACACCTTATTCTAATCAATATAAAATAGATGGAGTTTAATAAGGTTTAAAAAACCTTATTCTAAAATAAAATAAAAGAAGTGTAGTTCTATATGGATTTTACATTTATTTTATTTTACCATTGTATTTTATTTCAATAAGGATTCGGGTCACTTAAGTCTAACAGACGCAAAACCTTTGGCATCACAACAATGCAAAGCCAAATCATAAATCATGATTAAGTGGAACCAAGTTATGTAAAAGAAAAAGATAAATAGTATTAATCATGTTGCATTAATATGAAGAGGTTTTTATATTTATATAAGAAATATATCATCACATATTATCAAAATATTCTTTAACTTCCACGTTGCCAGGGATTAACAGCTTCTTGGAGAAGGCGACGGTAGGAAATAAGACCGGGAACCTCTGGATGGTGAGTTGTCATAGCAACATCGATTTGGATCACCTCTTCCATCACCACTATGCCGATTAGAGCCAAACAAATTAACCATGTTTTCATATTTGAGACTACCATGATTGGTCTTTGGTTTCATTGGAATAATTTTTATATCACCTATTTATAAGGTTCTGGAATGAGACCCTATTTTAGAAATTACGTCAAATTAGGTGATATTGTTTTGATCTTTTCTTTTTTAATTTCTTGTTGTTTAAATTGTAAAATGTGTTAATTTTTTTAAATAATAAAGTTTAGAAATTGGACCCAGTAATCTAAGGTTTTTTCTCAATTAGTTGAATATTATGGAATGTGTTTGTGTGTGCACGTGTGTGTGTTTTGGCAAAAAGAAAGAGAGTTGAGCTCCAATCTCAATATGATGCAATCTTAATTACATTATATCTTTCCTATGTTATACCTAGCATATCATTAAGAAACAAAATATATCATCCGGTGGTCCGGAATCCAAGCAGAGTCTCATTGTTCCATGTATAATATACATATATGTTATAGTGTACTTTCAAATAAATAGTTTAGTAATAATTTTTTGTTTATATATAAAACATATTTATATATTTTATTATTACCTCTACCTTCATATATAATTAGTTTTAATGCCTAATGTGAAGCAAGTGATTTTACGCGTTAATTTTAATTAGTCCTTTATAAATATTGTATTCTTAATTAATGTAAAATAACATTTCATATTTGAATTCTTGATTATTATTAAAAATGATAGTATATTAAAGCATTTTTAACATATTCATTGTACAATAAAGTTTTGCTTCATCTAATTAATTGAAAGTAGCATTGCTCAAAATAATAAGTAATTAACTTAATTTGTAACACCCTCTACCCGTGTCCGACGCCGGGACAGGATACGAGGCATTACCGAACTTAAACGCAAGCAATCATGCAAACTGAGCCATAAAATTTCATTTATTTTTCAAAACATTCAATCACATGCACATAGTCCCTTATTTGGGTCTACGAAACCCAAAACATACTTTAGAAAAGGTTCGGGACTAAACTGAGAACTTTGGAAAGTTCTGGGAAAACTTAGAAATTTTTTTCATGAAACAGGGTCACACGCCCGTGTGGACACAGGGGCATGCTCGTGTGCCATCAACACGTCCCTGTCCTCAGGCCATGTAACTCTCTATTTATGACGTCATCAAACAAATTGAACCGCGTGGCTAGGCCATACGGTCGTATCACCAAGCCGTGTCCTTCACACAGTTGAGACATATGGTCATGTCTCAACTCGTGTAGTCAATACTTAGGCTATTTTCCAAGCCTTCATGTTACCCATAAACCCTTACAACCTTATATACATTAAAGCCACAAATCATGGCATCACTTTAGTGATTAAACACTCTTTATCAAGACATATTCATAACATTTACATGTCCTCTTACATGCAATGCATCTACTCATGAAATACCAATATTAGATTCCTTAATTCACATTCATAAGACTTGTCATATTGATGACCACTTTTACCATTATACTGTGGTTATTAACTTATCCATCGAGCACTCATGTTCAACCATTATCACGTTGTTTTTATAACGTATAATAATTTCATGACTATGACCACCTCAATTGGTCATAGAGCATACATCCAACACACATATCATACTACCAAACATGCATGTCAAACAACATATTCAATCATCGTATCATATGCATTAACTTATGACATGATTACCTAAACTTACAAACCATAATAAATATGAGCCACATCTCATGGCCATATATAATAGCTCAATATGGGCCAATACATTTAGCCAAATCATAATAACACATGTCATAGAACTAGGTCTCTATACATGCCACTTACCTGAAAGTTCTAACATATGTATCAATACTTTGAAGGTATTGGCTTGATGGTGTGATGCTGCCTCCGACGATCTTCAACCCCGAGCTGACTTGAGAACACTAAGGAAATAGAAAGGAGGGAGTAAGCTTTACGCTTATTAAGCTCGCATGAAAAATAATAAGCAATGTATTAACATGCCATTTTCAAATTCTTTCTACTATTCAAAGTCTAGTCAAGCTATTTTCTCGAGTTATAGTGATTAAATTATTTATATATGGAGCTACGGAACTCCAAATTAAGATCTACTAATTTTCCCTAAAACTAGACTCACATATATTCTTACCATAAAATTTTTAGAATTTTTGGTCTAGCCAATAAGTACAGTTTATTCTTCAAAGTTACCCATGTTTTGCTATTTGATAGCTTCGACCTTTCTTTACTAAAAATTAATTATCTCATAGTACGAGATTCAGATAATGTTCCCGTCTATTTTTCACGAAAATAGACTCATTAATTAAGGATTTATTCATATGAATTCTAACCCATAATTATTTTTTTACAATTTCTAGTGATTTTCCAAAGTTGAGACAGGGGGCCTAAAATCACTCTGACTCAGTCTCACAAAAGTTCAAATATCTCATAATATGAATTTCCTTTGCTTACACTGTTTCATCTATGTGAAACTAGACTCAATAAGATTTAATTTCATATTTTATTGAGCCTCTATTCGACTTTCACAATTTTTGATTGGTTTTCAAGGTCGGACTACTACTACTATCCAAAACTGTTTTAGTGCAACAAAATGATAATCATCGTAAGATTGCCATAAAAATTATTCACATATGAATCACTCATTCATTTGCATTCTTACCACAAATCCATTTCATTTCACATGTCAAACACATGTTAGTGGGTTTTGAGTACGTACCTGTGCTATCTCTTAGCACAACCAGTCATCCAAACATGACAATCATATATATATAAAGAACTTTTAATTCATTTCTCGTATTAATCCCGTTGAATTTCTCAGAATCTCGAAGGATGTCCCATTTACTGTCAATCCATATAAGTGATCATTTCAAGTACGAACTCTCGCAAACCTCGCATCCTACGACAGGATTACCAGACCAGGCTAAATCCTTTGCAATGACAAATACTCCAACAAGCTCGGATCTGAATTACTAGTCCAAGCTAATTTCAAATCTTAAATCGGATTACCCATCTGGGTTAAATATGTAACACCCCTAACTCATATCCATCGATAGAATGGGGTTAAGAGGCATTACCGAACAAGACACAAATTCGGAACATTCACATTTACACATGTGTTATATTCACATAACTAAAACATAAATCTGTTTAAACATTAATCACATAATTTAAACCAGAAAATTCAAAGTCATGTTCATTGATATACATGTGCTTAATAACCAAACATATCATATAACAAAATTTATTTCATATTAACATATACGGCATTAGTTTATGAAAATATAATCAATATACATTTGTATATTTACCATATTACCCTATATCATGGTACAATATTCATTATCATAAAAGATAATAGCTAGCATTACAACATTGCCAAATATACTTCTTTTACATTAAAATTTATGTACATATTACCAAAACAAAATGAACCATTTTGAGTACAAATATCAACCAAAAGTACACTTATTTTGCATGCTTATTACTATGTTTATAATTACATATTCACTATCAAACAATTAGCCAACATACGGCCAATAGAAAATAACTTCAATATGACTTTTAAAAATTTTATTCATTCATTGATATTCATGACCGAACCTAAATAGCTAATTCATAAGTAAACATATCCTAAGTAAACACTTTTATTTTGACTAGGTTTAGTCGTATATAATCATGCATTGAAACCTATTTTAACTCATTAAATAACCAAGAAATTGTACACATACTTCCTCACACATGACAGTAACATTTAACTAAATAATCATATTCATGACTATACCAAGTTTCATCATTTCTCAAACAGAAACACATATTAAAACATCACATGTATACCATGAAACATAATTTCTACGTTAGTTCTAAGTATAAACGAATGCACATAAGTAATATCATATATAACCAACAAAAACAATTATATAACCTATTCATTACTTTTCATTTAACAACCGAACATATAAAGCTAATATTGAATCAAATACATATAGACCACAGAACATACTTACCAAAATATACTTACCCCATGTCAAATTACTCAATCATCAATTAACCTAATAGTCAAGCCAAACCGTATAAACTAATACCACACATATATATACCATGAAATACACTTCCACATTGAATTTAAGTCATGGCCATAAACACACAAACTCTGACATTATAATCAAGCCATTTTTGCATGGCTTATATATATATAGACAAACCAAAATCCAACATTTCCAAGTAATATCTAGCCTATACAAGCCATAGGTTTGAAATTTGGCTTATAAAGTACCGAAAATAGTTGATAGTGTGATAGACTTTGCCGACGACCCCGAGCTCGTAACTTGATTCCAAAATCTATAAAATAGAGACAAACATACATACACTGTAAGTTATCACAGCTTAGTAAGTCATAAGCAAATAATAACTCAATCTAATTAAACCAATTTGTGATAACATAATCACATTTTATATTCATAGGCCGAATATAATCATTACATATATTTGCACATAAATCACAAATAAGATATCACTATACATAACCTTTGGCCGAATGTACTTTTCATATACACATATATTCTCATTTACAATATATATGATTTGCAACACATATCAAGTAACCTACTTACCTTATTTAAAATAAGTAATAAGCTATCACATACATAATCACTTTAGCTCATTTTACACATTCAATCACAACTTATCATTGCCTGTTGAACCATTCAGAATTGAATAGGATACTCGGATAATCACACATATCGTACAATCCCAACATCCCAGACGTGGTCTTACATGTAATGACATATATCGATGCCAACATCCCAGACGTGGTCTTACATGAGAACACATATATCGAAAATCTTATGTCATGACATATGTATCCTAGCTATTCCTAAGGTTTGTACGGAGCCTTCGGACATTGTAACTCGGTCGAATCGAACTCGTACAGATAGCTTTCAAGCATATTCACATTCGGCTTTCATATATAAATTTTCATATAATTCATTTCAGCATATAAAACTCATATTTATTTAAAATTAACATCTATTTGCTTATAAACTTACCTCGGGCAACGATAATAGGAACGAGACGACTAATCGACAACTTTGGTTTTCCCCCGATCCAAATCTAATTTCTTTGGTTCTTGATCTAAATATATTCAAATTAAAATCATTCAAACATATTTTCACTCAATTTAGTCCAAAAATACATAAATGGGCAAATTACCATTTTACCCCTAACATTTTACACTTTTTACAATTTAGTCCAAATTGCACAAAACACAAAACATGCAAAATTTTCACACACCATACATTTCATTTATTTTACATTTTAGTCCCCCAATTTATTATTTTTGCAATTTAGTCCTACTTACTCAAAATTATCAAAAATTTCAATACAAAACATGTTAATCCAAAGCATATCTTCCATATTTCATCAACTAACATCACAAAGCTCAATTATTCATCAATGGCATAACTCAAAATATTCATCAAAATTAGGAATTCATGCATGGGCTTTGTACATTACACTGCAACGATCTCAAAAACGTAAAAAAAATAAAAAATCAAGCTAGTTACATACCTTAATCAAGCTCCAACAATGGCCAAACCTATGAAATCCTTATTTATTTTTATTTTCTTTTATATTCGATCATGCAAAAAGAGTATGAACACATGGTTTTAATTTAATGTTTTATTTTATACATATTATTACATATTTTACTAAATTAACCTTTATAAAATAATTATACAAACCATGTCCTTAACAGTCCATGATTTATAAATATGGTCTAATTGCAACATAAATACCCCATGCAATAAAGAAAACAACAATTCGACCCTTACAAATTAAACCATCAAATTTTCTTTTTACGCGATTAAGCCCTTTTATTAAATCAGACACTCAAACGACAAAATTAAAACATGAAAATTTCACAGATATAAATTCACACATAATAAACACAAAAAATAATTTTTAATATTTTTCTGACTTGGATTCGTGGTCTCAAAACCACCATTCTAAATAGGGTCTAAATCGAGCTGCTACAACTCTCCCACTTAGGGATTTTCGTCCCTGAAAATCTTACCGGTAAATAGGTTTGGATAACTTTCTTTCATTGCATCCTCTAGCTCCCAAGTTGCTTCTTCAACTCCGTGTTTATGCCACAGTACTTTCACTAACGGGATTTTCTTATTTCGTAATTCTTTAACTTCGCGAGCCAGAATACGAATCGATTCTTCCTCATATGTCATAATAGACTTAATCTCAATCTCTGACAGATTAATCACATGTAAGGGATCAGATCGATATCTAAGAAGCATCGAAACATGGAATACATTATGGATCTTTTCTAACTCAGGTGGCAACAAATGTCTATAAGCAACCGGCCCAATACACTTTATAATCTCATACAGCCCAATAAATCTCAAACTCAATTTGCCTTTATGACCGAATCTGAGTATTTTCTTCCACAGTGAGACTTTCAAAAAGACTTTGTCCCCGATCTGAAACTCTATATCTTTTCAGTTTGAAGTCCGCATATGATTTCTGACAATCTAACGCTATTTTCATACTTTTACGAATTACTTTCACTTTCTGTTCAGTCTCTCTAATCAAATTGACCCCATGTAACTTGTTTTCACTGAGCTCGGTCTAATACAATCGTATACGACATTTATAACCATACAAAGCCTTGTAAGGTGCCATTTTGATACTCGATTGAAAGCTATTGTTGTATGCAAATTCAATCTAAGGTAAGCATCGTTCCCACGTACCTTCGAACTCGAGAACGCAATATCTCAACATATCCTCAAGTATTTGAATGATTCTTTCAGACTGACCATCTATTTGTGGATGGAAAGCAGTGCTGAAATGTAATTCCATACCTAGAGCATCTTGCAGTTTCTTCCAAAATCGCGATGTACACCTCGGAAATAGGTACTCCGTGCAATCTCACAATCTGAGAAACATACAATTCAACTAGCTTATCAAGCAAGTAATCTATGCGAATTGGAACAAAATAAGTCGATTTAGTTAATCTATACACAATAACCCATATTACATTTTTCTTGCTAGGTGTCAATGGCAAACCAGATACAAAATCCATCGTGTCTCTGTCCCATTTCCACTCAGGTATCATGATCGGCTAAATCAATCCAAAAGGTACCTAATGCTCGACTTTTACTTGCTAACAGACTAAGCATTTAAAAACAAAGTAAAAAATGTCTCGTTTCATACCATGCCACCAATAAAGTTGTTTCAGATTATTATACATTTTCGTACTACCCGTGTAAACCGATAACCAACTGCTGTGAGCTTCGTTCAAAATCATCTGAATCAACTCTGAATTTCTCGAAACACATTCGATTTCTGAACCTCAGACAACCTTCAGCATCAATTCAGAACTTTGAATCAATATTCAAGTCATATTGAATTCGCTTTGCTAACAAATCATTATCAACTTTTTGAGCATCACAAATCTGTTGTATATATAAAGGTCTTGCTTTTAACTCAGCTATTATCGAACCATCATTAGACGTAGCCATATACGCATTCATTGCACGCAAAGCAAACAGTGATTTTCGGCTTAGAGCATGAGCAACAACATTAGCCTTTTCCGGATGGTAGCCAATCACAAGCTCGTAGTCTTTTAACAACTCTAACCAGTGACGCTGTCTCAAATTCAGATCTTTCTAAGTCATTAAATATTTCAAGCACTTGTGATCAGAATAAACATGACATTTCTCACCAAACAAATAGTGACACCATATCTTCAATGCAAACACAATAGCTGCCAATTCTAGGTCATGTGTCGGATAGTTCTTTTCATGTGGCTTTAACTGTCTTGAGGCATAAGCTATGACTTTGCCTTCCTGCATCAAAACACAGCCCAAACTTTTCTTTACTCGATTCTGCCTGAACTGGCACTGGAGCTTTGGTCAAAAGGGTTTTCAACTGATCAAAACTTTTCTGGCACTCTTCTGACCACTTGAACTTAACTTCTTCCTGTAATAGTTTTGTTATCGGGGTTGCAATCATAGAGAAAACTTTCACGAACCGTCTATAGTAACCAGCAAGTCCCAGAAAACTTCGGACTTTAGAAACATTTCTCAGAGGTTTCCAATCAAGTATAGCTAAAATTTTACTCAGATCTACCCGAATACTTGATGCTAATACAACATGCCCCAGAAAACTAACTTCACGTAACCAGAACTCACATTTGCTAAACTTTGCATACAACTATTTATCTCAAAAAGTCTGTAACATAAGTCTCAAATGTTCGACATGCTTGGTTTCATCATGGGAATAGATCAAAATATGATTTATGAACACAACCACAAATCGATCCAGATATTGTCTAAAGATCCAATTCATCAAATCCATAAAAAAAAGTAGGTGCATTAGTAAGTCCGAAAGGCATAACCAGAAACTCATAATGTCCATACCTCGTTCGGAAGGCAGTTTTTGGCACATCAGAGTCTTTAACTCGCTACTGATAGCAACCTAATCTCAAATCTATCTTTGAAAACACTGTACCTCCTTTCAGTTGACCGAACAGGTCATCAATCCGTGGCAACAGATATTTATTCTTTATAGTCACCTTATTGAACTGTATATAGTCGATACACATTATTGTAGTTCTGTCTTTCTTTTTCATAAATAAAACTGGTGCACCCTAGGGAGAGAAACTAGGTCATGCAAAACCTCTATCTGTCAACTCTTGCAACTAAGCTTTCTATTTTTTTAATTCAGTAGGTGCCATTCTGTAAGGAGCTATCGATATCGAAGTCGTCCCTGGCACTAACTCAATACCAAACTCTACTTCTCGAATAGGTGGCAAACCCGACAATTCTTTAGGAAACACATCCAGATACTCGCACACAACTGGTACTGATTCAATCTTTCTTTCAGCAACTTTACTATCAAGCACATATGCAAAGTAAGCTTCACAACCCTTTCTCACATACTTTTATGCTAACATCGAAGATATCACTGCCGGTAAACCATTCAGATCATTAGATACAATCTGAATAATCTCATAATTCTAACACCGTAAATCAATAGTCTTTCTTTTGCAATTTACGACAGCATCATGCAAAATCAACTAGTCCATACCCAGAATTATATCAAACTCGTCAAATGGCAACAACATCAAATCAGCCGGAAAACATGAATCTCGAATCATCAAAGGACAATTCTTACACACTTTGTCAACTAGAACATACCGGCCCAAGGGATTCGATACTCTAATGACAAACTCAGTAGACTCAACAGGAAAAGTCTTACTGAATACTAAGGTCTCATACACATAAGAATGAGTCGAACCAGGATCAATCAATGCAATTACACTAGTATCATAGAGAGTGAATGTACTAGTAATAACATCTGAGGATGAAGCCTCCTCGCGTGCGCGTATAGCATAAGCTTTGGTAGGTGCATGAGCCTTAGATCGAACTGCTGTGTCCTTAGTTCCTTTCTGACTGCTACTCACATTACCCGTATTTCTGGGCGGTCAACCTCAAGCTGAAATGTTACTTGGTCTCACATTCTGTACTGTGTTTTGTTCAACTAACTCAGGGCATTCACGAACGAAATGATCCATCGATCTACATTTAAGACAGGCCTGATCATGCAATCTACAACTGCCAGGATGTTGTTTACCACAATGTTTAGACTCGGGTTGATTTGATCTAACAATACCAACACTAACTACTGAGGTAGCTCTCGAGCTCATAGGTGGTCTATCTCGATCCCGTCTAGAATAACCCACAGTAGCCTTTGAACGGCTAAAATCATCTCAAAATTTCTTTGATGCTAATTGAATTGACTTACTCAATGATCTCTTATGTGAATCTCTAGCTTCAAAGTCAGCTTTTCTTTTCTCTTTCTCGAGCTCTTCGGCTTTGCATGCTCGCTCAACCAGTACTACAAACTCTTTTATTTCAAGTATGCCAACTAGCAGTTTAATGTCTTCGTTCAACCCGTCTTCAAATCTTTTACACATTATGGCTTTGGTCGAAACACACTCACGGGCCTATCGAATGAGTCTCACGAATTTCTATTCATATTCTGTCACAGTCATGAGACCCTATTTTAACTCGAGAAATTCTTTGTGTTTCTGGTCAATAAATCTCTGGCTGATGTATTTTTTACGAAACTTAGTCTGAAAGAACTTCCAGGCTACCCGTTCTTCCGGAACCACTGATACGAGTGTATTGCACCAGTGATATACGGTGTCTTGTAGCAAGGATATGGCATATTTCAAACACTCATCTGGAGTACAAGATAGCTCATCAAACGTACAGATAGTATTATCAAGCCAGAATTCAGCTCGGTTGGCATCATCATCATAAGTAGCTCTGAATTCCTCAACCACGTGTTTTCTGATTTTATCAATAGGGGGCTTATGTAATCTCAATGGATCAATCACTTGAGGTATAGCAGGTATCAAAGAAGGATTAGTTAGGGGTGGAGGTTGTTGTACAGCAGGATTCATCTGAATATATTGAGTAAACAAGTCATTCATCATTTGGTAAAAGGTTTGTTTAGCCTCTCCCTTTTGGTTACTCAAGGCCAGTCGAGAATCAACTGGCGCTATCCCTTGCACGGGAGCAGTGCTATACTTTCGACATTATCAGCTATGGCTCTATCGAGACCCATTTACTATGCGAAAACACATTTTCAAATGTTAGAAGTCATCACACTATCGTAGTATATGATATGGCATTATAGCTAGACTCACACGCGCTACGTTAGTCCTAGAATCGACTATACCGTAGCTTTGATACCAATCAAATGTAACACCCCTAACATGTATTCGTCGCTAGAATGGGGTTATGAGGCATTATTGGACAAGACACAAATTCTGAACATTCACATTTACACATATGTTATATTCACATAACTAAAACATAAATCTGTTTAAACATTAATCACATAATTTAAACCATAAAACTCAAAGTCATATTCATTGATATACATGTGCTTAATAACCAAACATATCATATAACAAAATCTATTTAATATTAACATATGTGGCATTAGTTTATGAAAATATAATCAATATACATTTGTATATTGTACCATATTACCCTATATTATGGTATTATATTCATTATCATAAAAGATAATAGATAGCATTACAACATGGCCAAATATGCTTATTTTACTTTACAAATTTTTGTACATATTACCAAAACAAAATGAACCATTTTGAGTACAAATATCAACCAAAAGTACACTTATTTTGCATGCTTATTACTATGCTTATAATTACATATTCACTATCAAACAATTATCTAACATTCGGACAATAGAAAATAACTTCAATATGACTTTTAAAACTTTTATTCATTCATTGATATTCATGACTGAACCTAAATAGCTAATTCATAAGTAAACATATCCTAAGTAAACACTTTTATTTTGACTAGGTTCAGCTGTATATAATCATGCATTGAAACCTATTTTAACTCATTAAATAACCAAGCAATTATACATATACTTCCTCACACATGACACTAACATTTAACTAAATAATCATATTCATGACTATACCAAGTTTCATCATTTCTCGAACCGAAACACATATTAAAACATCATATGTATACCATGAAACATAATTTCTGCTTTAGTTCTAAGCATAAACGAATGCCATAAGTAATATCATATATAACCAACCAAAAAAATTATATAACCTATTCATTACTTGCCATTTAACAGCCGAACATATGAAGCTAATATTGAATCAAATACATATCCATCATTCATCACCCAAATTATTCCACATTTCATACTTCCAAAATGAACTAACTATTAAACCGATTATACATTATAATTACCATTTCACATTACCGAATCATTTAACTAAACATCACAAACATATAGACCATAGAACATACTTACCAAAATATACTTATCCCATGTCAAATTACTCAATCATCAATTAACCTAATAATCAAGCCAAACCATATAACCTAATACCACACATATATACACCATGAAATACACTTCCACATTGAATTTAAGCCATGGCATCAAGCTATTTTCGTATGGCTTATATATATGCACAAACCAAAATCCAACATTTCCAAGTAATATCTAGCCTATACAAGCCATAGGTTCAAATTTTGGCTTATAAAGTACTGAAAACAGTCGATAGTGTGATAGACTTTGCCGATGATCCCTGAGCTCGTAACTTGATTCCAAAATCTATAAAACAGAGACAAACATACACACACTGTAAGCTATCATAGCTTACTAAGTCATAAGCAAATAATAACTAAATCTAATTAAACCAATTTGTGATAACATAATCACATTTTATAGTCATAGGCCGAATATAATCATTACATATATTTGCACATAATCACAAGATATCACTATACATAACCGTTGGCTGAATGTACTTTTCATATACTCATATTTTCTCATTTACAATATATGTGATTTGCAACACATATCAAGTAACCTACTTACCTTATTTCAAATAAGTTGTAACATCCCGAAAATAAGGCCTAAACAGAACAATTGTTGTGAAACCATGAATCCGAGAAGAAAATTTTATTGTGATTAATTTTATGATTTACCGAGTGATTAGATGCATGTGTTAGAATACCGATAAGAAATTTCAGTTATTGCATGTCTGATTTGCATATTAGGGTTAATTGCAAAAGTTGATAAATATGAGTTCTATATGCTAAGGGATTAAATTGAAGTGCATAATTGAAGTAGAGGTCCTTAAATGGTAATTAGACCACTATACCTTCATGGACAAAAATGGATATACATAGGTAGAAATAACTAAAAATTTTAATGAAGGGCATTTTAGTAATGTGTCAAATAAAAGAATTAAAAAGGGAAAAAGATGGCAAAAATGTCCTCATCTTCTTCCTTAGGCTGAATTTCAAGGGTTCTCCATAGCTAGGGTTTGTTTCAAGCTTCCAAGCTCCATAGTAAGTGATTCCAAGTCCCTGTTTTAATGTTCTTTATGTTTTTGGAGTCCTGGCAACTTGATTAAGCTTATTCTAGAAATAATTTAACCTAGGTTTTATATTTGGAAAAATACCCATAGGTGAAATGTGTTTATTTTGATGTTTTATTATAGAATATGAAGCTTTAAATTGTGTTAAACAACTTTTGCTAAGCGATTTTACGTGAAAACGAGTAAAACGACAAAATTAGTAAAAATACCTAATGTTCATACGTACATGTTAGAGTGAGAATTTGATGTTTCCATAGAAGGGAAAAATGATCAGCATGTCATAAAACATAAGAAAATAGGATGAAGTTTAATTTCTGAGCCTTGGGGAAAAAGTATAAATATGTAAAAGTTTAGGGGAAAAAGTGTAATTTTGCCAAAGTTTGAGTCAAGGAATGTTTCAATAAATGTGAGTATTAAAAAAGCTAAATTCTTTATTATAGATCAAGAAGAACGAAATTCGGAGTTAGACCGAGGAAAGAAAAAGATAGTGGACTAAATCGATATAGTTGATCGTATTTTGTTTCGAGGTAAGTTTGCGGTAAATAAATGCAATATTCTATTATTTTATGTTAATGTTTTTAATTTCCAGCATGTGTATATTTATTTTATGAAATTATTCAAAGAATACTCAAGCATGAATTGACGAAGAAGTAATTTCAGAAAGTCCCAGTTGAACCTTAGGAATGTGTAGGATACAAATGTCATGACATTAGGGTTTAAGGATACCATGTAAGACCATGCCAAGGCATGGCAATTGGTAAGGTTTCTAAAGTTTCTAAGGCAAGGATACTATGTAAAACCATGTCAAGACATGGCATTGATAAGTTACTATAAGGTAAAGTTCCCATGTAAGACCATGCAAAGGCATGGCATTGGTGGGTTCATAAGGCAAGGATACCATGTAAGACCATGTCGAGACATGGCAATGGTAAGTTTCAAAGGGATACTACGTAAGACCATGACAAGTCATGGAAATGGTAAGGTACCAGTGTATCCTTAGTATTCTAAGTGGTTCAACGGGAAAATTTAAAGAGAATATCAAGGTAAGGTAAGGTAAGACGAGTTATACTAAAAAGGTAAGACGAGTGCTAGGAGAGCAAAGGTAAGTATATAATGTTCATGTATGCTTGATAAGGAAAAAGGTAAGTAAAATGTATTAATAAATTTGATTAAGTAAGCAAGTATTTAAGTAAGTGAGTAAGTGAAAAAGTTAAAATATGTCTATGACAATTAATGTAGTTGCATTAAGTAGTATCATGCCAAGTAGTAAGATAATTATTATGAATGTTGTTATTTATTTGCATGCAAACTTACTAAGCTTAATGCTTACCCCATTTATTTTCCTTCTTTTTATAGTTTTGTCAAGCTAACTCAGGGATCGTAAAGTACGTCAGAGGTCCGGGAAAACTATCACAAGGATTATTTTGGTATAGATAGACGTTTCATTTTGAGTATGGCATGTATAGCATCGTAGCCATTTTGTGTGTATGATCTTATGATATGGCTAATGAATGGTATGTAAATGCTTGATAATGATTAGCTATTGGAATGACTAATCAAGGACATGTTTGGTGTTATGTATGCCTAAATGCTATTTATTCCATGGAAATCATGAAAAATGTGAAATTAGCTTTAAAATAGTATCGGACAGCAGTTATAACGTGAATTTGAAAAATTACTAGAAATAGTAAAATGGATTTAGATAGTAAATAAGATATAGAATTAAATCTTATTGAGCCTATTTTCATATGAAAGAAACAGAGTAAATAAAGGAGTTGTATTTTATGAGATATTTAAATTTTGGTGAGATAGGGTCAGAGTGATCTCAAAATCCCCTGTTCTGAATTTAGAAATTCACTAAAAATTGTACAAAAATAATTAGGAGTTATACTTTTTATGTATAGATTCCTTATTGAGTTTAATTAAAAGGTATGGTTATTTGAATTACATGCAGGAGAAAATTAATTAAGTAGTGAACAGAGGTCGAGCAAACAAACATCAAACAGGGAAACTTTAACTAATAAACTGTACTAATTGGCTAGACCAAAAATTCTGAAACAAATTTAGTAACCAGATATATGAGTCTAGTTTCATAGAAAATTTACGGATTTGAATTTTGAGTTTTTTAACTCGAGTTATAATTTATTTAGTGACTATGACGCAGATGGATAGTTCATTTATGAAAGATGAAATAAATTGTTTTGATTTGTTTAAGTGATTGAAAATTTTTTATTGATTCCGGTTTGTTCTCGAACCGTTTCAATTTCATGTTTTAGGGTCTTGAGGATCCTTTTTAGGGACATATTGAATGAATGAAACTAAATTAATTTTAAAAGCAAATTTTTATGCCCCGAATTAATAAGTTAAGTCGGGTAACGCCTCGTGCTCGACTCCGGCGACGGTCTTGGGTAAGGGGAGTTACATTTATTGGTATCAGAGCAAAGGTTTAGATGGTTCTTAGAATATTTAGTATAAGTAAGAGTCTAGCTATACATGTTATACTTATATGTTGATAGTGTGACGACTCTTGACGATTTTAAAGTGTTTTCTTTTATAGTTATGGATCTCAAACAAGCTGGTGCAGATGATGTAGAGAGTAATGCACCCGCTCTCGTAGAAGGGACGGTGCCACCAGATAGTAGGGAAACACCCGTTACAGTTAGTCAGGGAGGAAGGGCTCGAGAAGCCTTCTTCCAAGATATGAATGAATGGTTTGCCAAGTTCGTTCGTTCGAATCCGGCTGTTAGACCTCAACCACCTCATGATCCTCAGACCACCCATATAGCTCCCCTAGTCACAGGTACGGTTATAAGAGAAAAGCCACCAGTTGATAAAATCAGAAAACAATGAGTCAAAGAGTTTCGAGCTACAAAAGATGATGATGCAGAAAAGGTAGAATTTTGGCTCGAGAATACTATCAGAGTCTTTGATGAGTTATCCTGCACACCTAAGGAATGTATGAAATGTGTTGTATCATTTCTTAGAGATTCGACCTACCATTGGTGGAAGACAGTTGTATCAGTTGTACCAAAAGAGAGAGTTACTTGGGATTTCTTTCAGGAGGAATTCCGTAAAAAGTACATCAGTCAAAGCTTTGTTGACCAGAAAAGAAAAGAGTTTCTAGAGTTGAAACAGGGCAATATGACCGTGACTGAATATGATCGCGAGTTTGTTAGACTCAATAATTATGCTTGAGAATGTGTGTCTACAGAGGCTATTATGTGCAAAAGATTTGAGGATGGGCTTAATGATGATATCCGATTGTCGGTTGGTGTCCTAGAAATAAAAGAGTTTGTTGTCCTAGTTGAGAGAGCCTGTAAGGCAGAGGAGCTATTAAAAAGAAAAGGAAAAGTTGAAATTGAGACGTAAGACATGAAGAAAATACCAATAAGCAAGTCATTTCAGTCTACATCCAAGAGGCCTAAAGAGTTCTCCACTAGATCTAATTTTTCAGCTAGATATTCTAGCCGAAACAGAGGCAGAAGATTTATGAGTCTGAAAGCTCAAACCATTTGATTGCAAGTGTTGGTAGTGTTCAGCCTGATAGACTAGAGTGTCCCTGACGTGGTCGACGTCACCAAGGTTAGTGTCGAGAAACTGAGACAGGTTGTTTCCGATGTGGTGCACCAGACTATTTTATTCAGGAGTGTTCCGAGATGATTAAAAGAGAAGCAATACCGAGTGTCAGATCAGGCAACACTCCTGTCAGAGGCAGACCACTGAGAAATCCGGGAGCTGGGGAAAGTAATAGAGGTGCATCTAGAGATTCAGCAGTGAGGCCAGATGTTAGAGCACCTGCGAGTACCTATGCTATCTGTGCTCGCGAAGAGGCATCCTTCCCCGATGTGATTACGGGTACATTTTCTCTCTATGATACTAGAGTTATTGCTTTGATTGATCCGAATTCAACCTATTCATATGTTTGTATAAGTATACTTATAGAATCTACAGAATTTTTGATTAAAGTATTTAATCCATTAGGCAAGCATGTATTAGTAGATAAAGAATGTAGAAATTGCCCTTTGATGATTAGAGGTCACTGTTTCCCGGTCGATCTCATGTTATTGCCGTTTAATGAATTTGATGTCATTCCTGGTATGGATTGGTTGACTACACATGATGTGATAGTGAATTGTGGAAAGAAATTCATTGAGTTGAAATGTGAAAATGGTGAAATTCTTCGGGTTAATTCAAAAGAGTCAGATAGTTCATTTGCCATGATTTCTGTTATGTCTGCTCAGATATGTTTGAGAAAAGGGTATAAAGCTTATCTTACTTTTTTGTTGAACACTAAAGATCTAGAATTGAAAATTGAAGCAGTGCTTGTGGTATGTGAGTTTCCCGATGTGTTTCCGGAAGAACTACCAGGTTTGTCTCCTGTTAGAGAAGTTGAGTTTGGTATTGAGTTGATTCCAGGTACCACACCCATTTCTATTGCTCCTTATAGAATGGCCCCATTGGAATTGAAATAATTGAAAGCTCAATTGTATGAATTAATAGATAAAGGCTTTCCAAGACCCAGTAGTTCACTATGGGGTGCACCAGTGCTATTTGTGAAAAAGAAAAGCGGATTGATGAGATTGTGCATAGATTATCGGCAGCTTAACAAGGTAACAATAAAGAACAAGTATCCAATGTCTAGAATTGATGATTTGTTTGATCAATTGAAGGGAGCCACTGTGTTCTCCAAGATAGATTTGAGATCTGGATATTATCAGTTGTGAGTTAAAGAGTCAAATGTCCCGAAGACTGCTTTTCGGACTGGGTATGGTCATTATGAGTTCCTTGTGATGCCATTTGGCTTAACTAATGCTCCTGCCATTTTCATGGACTTAATGAACCAAATTTTTATACCATACTTGGATAATTTTGTAGTTGTGTTCATTGATGATATATTGATTTATTCTCATGATGAGACTGGGTATGCAGAGTATTTGAGAATAGTTTTACAGATTCTGAGAGATAATCAGTTGTATTTTAAGTTCAGAAAAAGTGAGTTCTGGTTACGAGAAGTTGGTTTTCTTGGACATATTGTCTTAGGTGAAGGTATCAGGGTTGATCCGAGCAAGATTTTAGCCACTGTTGATTGGAAGCCTCCTAGAAATGTATCAGAAGTCAGAAGTTTTCTTGGTCTTGCCGGATATTATAGACGATTTGTAGAGGGATTTTCCATGATAGCTACCCCGCTGACAAGATTGCTATGAAAGGATGTCAGGTTTGAATAGAATGAGAACTATCAACAGATTTTTGACAAGTTAAAGGCATTGTTGACTGAAACTCCTATTTTAGAACAACCAGAACCAGGTAAGGAGCTTGTGATTTACAGTGATGCATCCTTAAATGGACTTGGTTGTGTACTTATGCAGAAAGGTAAGTTAATTTCTTATGTCTCTAGACAGCTAAAGCCACATGAGAAGAACTGTCCAACACAGGATTTAGAGCTAGCTGCCATTGTTTTTGCGCTGAAGATCTGGAGACATCATTTGTACGGTGAGAAGTGCTGAATATTCACTGATCACAAAAGTTTGAAATATTTGATGACTCAAAAAGATTTGAACTTGAAGAAAAAAAGATGGCTAGAGTTGATTAAAGAAGATGACATATTGAATGAATGAAACTAAATTAATTTTAAAAGCAAATTTTTATGCCCTGAATTAATAAGCTAAGTCTGGTAACGCCTTGTGCTTGACTCCGGTGACGGTCTCGGGTAAAGGGTGTTACATAAGTAATAAGGTATCACATACCTAATCACTTTAGCTCATTTTACACATTCAATCACAATTTATCATTGCCCATTGAACCATTTGGAATTGAATAGGATACTCGGATAATCACACATATCGTACAATGCCAACGTCCCAGACGTGTTCTTACATGTAATCACATATCAATGCCATTGTCCCAGATAGGGTCTTACACGAATCAAATACGATGCCAATGTCCCAGACATGATCTTACACGTAACCATATATATCGATGCCAACGTCCCAGACGTGGTCTTACACGAGAACACATATCTCGAAAATCCTATGTCACGACATACGTATCCTAGCTATTCCTAAGGTTCGTACAGGGCTTTCGGACGTCGTAACTCGGTCGAATCGAACTCGTGCACATATCTTTCAAGCATATTCACATTCGGCTTTCATATACATTTTTATATAATTCATTTCAGAATATAAAACTCATATTTATTTAAAATTAAAAAACATCTCTTTGCTTATAAACTTACCTTGGACAACGATAATCGGAACAGGACGACTAATCGAGAACTTTGGTTTTCCCCTGATCCAAATCCGATTTCTTTGGTTCTTGATCTAAACATATTCAAATTAAACTCATTCAAACATATTTTCACTCAATTTAGTCCAAAAACAAATAAATGGGAAAATTACCATTTTACCCCTGACATTTTACACTTTTTCCAATTTAGTCCAAATTACACAAAACACAAAATGTGCAAAATTTGCACACACCATGCTTTGGCCGAATGCTCCTTGTGTTCATATAAGTCCATACATTTCATTTATTTCACATTTTAGTCCCTCAATTTATTATTTTTTCAATTTAGTCCTAATTCTCAAAATCATCAAAAATTTCAATACAAAACATGTTAATCCAAAACATATCTTCCATATTTTGTCAACTAACATCGCAAAGCTCAATTATTCATCAATGGAATAACTCAAAATATTCATCAAAATCAGAAATTCAAGCATGGGTTTTGTACATTACACTGCAACGATATCAAAAATGTAAAAATTATCAAAAATCGAGCTAGTTACATACCTTAATCAAGCTCCAACAATGGTCGAACCTATGGAAACCTTATTTCTTTTTCTTTTCTTTTATATTCGGTCATGCAAAAAGAGTATGAACACATGGTTTTAATTTTATGTTTTATTTTATACATATTATTACTTATTTTACTAAATTAACTTTTATAAAATAATTATACAAACATTATATTCATGTCCTTAACCATCCATGATTTATAAATATGGTCTAATTGCAACATAAATACCCCATGCAATAAAGACAGAAACAATTCAACCCTTACAAATTAAACCATCAAATTTTTATTTTACACGATTAAGCCCATTTATTAAATCAGGCACTCAATGTAACACCCCAAACCCGGCCTAGACGTTATGACCGGATCTGATGCACCACATCGAAGCGTTCAAAACATTCCGTATTACTTAGTTGGAAAACTTAGTTGGTATTGTAAAAGACACTTTTAAAAGTAGGTTAAAGTGAATGGAAGCTGTGCACCAGGTAGGAAACCAGGAAGAAGAGGAGGTGAGTCCGTCGGACTGCTTAAGTACCAAGCTCCCTTCGGATCCAATCCTAGACATGCACACCGCCATTGCCACACTCTAATATCTCGTATCATTTTGAGAAAACCGTTTGGTTATGTCCATCTTAAGAAAATGATTAAAGTTGAAAACATTTGCTTAGCGGAAGTCTTACTTGTATTCGTGTTATTTTGAAATCACTTAATGTTTTTGAAAACGTGTCCTAGAGCTAATCTATTTCGTTAGTTATCATAGATCAGTTTTATCATAATAGAATTAAATAATAAAAAAACAACCCAAACCATAAAAAT
The DNA here is from genome assembly GCF_025698485.1 of Gossypium arboreum. Taxonomy (NCBI): domain Eukaryota; kingdom Viridiplantae; phylum Streptophyta; class Magnoliopsida; order Malvales; family Malvaceae; genus Gossypium; species Gossypium arboreum. The sequence goes on along the minus strand of NC_069071.1, from coordinate 34,666,230 downwards.
AATTAGCGGCCTTATTACAAAATAAAACCCAAAACCATAAACGAAAAATATGGAAAATCTAGTTCACCGGAAAAAAACGAATTTGCAGAAAATGTGTGGCCACTCTGAATCCCGCCCAGCTCCAAGTCCACCAACTAGGGCTCACCTGCAAGGATGGAAGAAAATGGGGTGAGTTTGGGAAACTCAGTGTATACAGAAACCTATCCAAAGCCCAAATCACTCGAGCCCATTGGGCCTAAGCCCCACTCGAGATAACGACACAGTGGACCAAGCCCTTTTCGAATACAAGAGCAAGGCCTTAGCCCTTTTACATAACAAGTGGCCCATAGGCCCGATTCAAGACATAAGTAACAACAGTAGTAATGCATGCAAACTCATCCGGGAGACTACTCAACCCACTAACCGCTACACCGCCTGCATCACCCTACACTCCATGTGGGAATATCTCAACCCACCCAAATTTACACTCCACAGTTGCAAAGAACGCCGTCAATATTAGTAAGTTGAGGCAAAGCCTCCAGTACATGGATGAACCACTTTCAATACTTCCTCCATCAATACCCCAATCCCATGCAACAGATATTAATTAAAACATATCATGTACAATACAGTATCAATCAATCATGCAGTTTAGCCAATTTAAAAACCTAGGGGTATATCGGTAATTTTGCTCTTTAGAGGTCATTTTCGTAACTTAGCAACTACACAAATTACTTCAGAAATTTTCAACAGTTTTATGCAGTTTGGTTCCACCATCTAACTAACAGGCTAATTTGCCCATCTCTTACCCATATTAGTCCGTAAGCCCATTGGGCCCAGTTTTGGCCCATCTGGCCCCTTTTTCCGAAGTACGCTAAAATGTCACACGAACTTACTTACCACTTTGCGGTGCTAGATCTAACAATTACTCTATGTCTTGAGAGCATTCACAAACTCACAGGCCTATGAAATGCCGGAATTTCTGCATTTCGGCTTTTGCCGAATTGAACTAAGAAAGGGTGTTCGGTACACACCTGATTCGCGATGACTGCTACCAAGATCCCTTTCGATGTCCTACAATTGATTCGCAGAGTTCTTATTTACAAACCGTAATCACTAAACCCAAAACTTGCTCAACCAAAGTCGAACCATGTTCCTAAAAAGCCTTTGAACCCTTACCTTTTTGCCAAAATCGATAGCTAGTTCCGAATCCGATTGCTCCAATGATTCACGCTTTTGATCCAACGCTTAAGAAGACTCTAATCACCGAAAGAAAACATCAGTTACAAACCCTTAAAGCCTTATGCTCAAATCGACAGCCTCCCTAATTTTTAGGGATTTGACTTTCCTAACATCGTAAAATAAGAACGGATCCGAGATGATAAGTACTTACCCTTACTCCTACTTGATTTCCACGCAATCCAAAGGCAGATTTATCCTTAGAACAATGGTAAAACCCGAATCCAAGGGTTGAAGAAGTTTCGGCTTTAAGCCCCTAAACCAATGGTACTTTCGGCTTTTGGGTGGTGAAGGAGATGACGATATGAGGCTATGACCTTGAAGTAGAATTGCCGTCAGGTATCTAGGATTAAGAAAATATAATTGTAGATTTAATAAAACAAAAGAACATAGAAGGACTGGCTTTGAAGAAATCGGCTGGCAAAGATCACAGATTTTGCTTTTGCGACTTCGGCAAAGGTATGATGAATAGCGAGTTTGATGGACGGCTTTGGAGAAGAAAGTAGAGAAAAAAACGGGATAGGTGAAAGTTTCGCTAGGGAGGAAAAGAGAAAAAGAAAACCCTTGTGGTGCTCGAAAGAAGAAAACGGCACCTCACAAAGCCCTAGGTGCCGAAATATTAACCTAAACCCTCTGCCGAATTTTCCCTCTTCAATTCCCTAAATTCGGCCAACTCTCAGTCTCTCACCCAATCCCTTAAATCTCTCCCCTTATCACTCCTTAATTCAAGCATTTAGACTGATCCAAACTTTCCCTTAGCAAAATCCACTTGGACTCTAACACTTACCCCTCTAGCACTTAAAAATAAATGCATCTATTTGCCAACACTGGGAATCGATCCCATGCCTTCCCCAATGCTCCACCCGCCACCTTTTTAGGAGCCTAGTGGCGTCACCCTTGCCACTCTACTAAGGCTCTTTTTGTGATGCCATTTACCCATAAGTCTATACAAGGGCCATCTAGCCAGAACCCCTAACTCCTAAGTCCAAAAATTCAAAAATTCAACCGGGTTTTAGCCAACACATGGGCCTTCTATAAGCCCATTTACCTACCCAACACATTAATTTCACATCCAAATACAAAATTTTAAAATCTTTACAAGATATTGAAAACCGCGAATAAATCCGAAAATCAGGACGTTACACTCAAACGAAAAAATCAAAACACGAAAATTTCACAGATATAAATTCACACATAATTAACACAAAAAATAATTTTTAAATATTTTTTTGACTAGGATTCATGGTCTCGAAACCACCATTCTGAACAGGGTCTAAATTGGGCTGTTACAAAATCCATATTGCACACATATTCTTCGGGAGTCTAGATCACTTTAGGAACATCCGTCTGAGTTAGATCCTTTTTACCGCCAATTCATTTTTAGAAATCCATTGATTATCTTTTTCATTCAACCAGGATTTTCTTCCTCTGTTTTATCAATTACATCAATGTTTCATAAATTTCTTATACAATGGGCATTCAATTCATAGTCACATCAACAACATACAATCCAAACATTTAAGAATATAATTCATCATGTTAATAAAACATTATAACATGATACATCATTGTATTAACCAAGTTAACATTTATCATAAAATTATCAAGTAAGCATTCAAAAGCATTATGTTCACAATATATTCACTATCATAAAGCAAGTCATCATTACATGAACTATCAAACATTTCATGCATTACTAGTCATGTACCATTATTATCACAAGTTATAATACTGCATCAGAAGACCAAGAACAAGACTCATAAGAAAATATGAAGACCTCAATGGTCCCTTAGAGAAAAGAAATCCAGAAGAAAATATCATTCTGACCACCAAAGATAGATGCAACAAGAATAATAAACCTTCCCATATACATATCGAAAAAATCAACTATTAGAAGAAACCGAATCATAGCAGCATAAACACGTTCTCATCAATTCCCAACAAACGAAAGGTAATTGAATACCAGAAAGAAATAGGATCATGTAGATTATGTACCAATCAGACTGACAATGCCTTTGTCTATCATTAAGATCAGGGAACATTTTCGTATTACAAAAATTCATCAGAGAATATACAACCACTACAACAAATTTCCAGAAATAAATGGACTCATAGAGTGCCTTAAAAGAGACAGTCATCATCTGCTCACTATAATTACCATACTCAAACATCTCACATTTTGAACCTTATTCCTTTAACTATTTTCTGCATCAAAATTTCCATATCATTCTTTTCACTAAAAGAGATCAACTCCTGAGGGAATTTCAATCAATACATTTCTCGACGTCATACCAGGATAGATCATTTTACCAAAATTAACCTTTTTTACTAACTGTAATGTTGCGAAAATTAAACAATCTTTCGATCAATCCCATATCTTTCTAGCTCATGTCTGTACTTATCAACCCATTCTCAATCTCTAATTATGCTTATAACCATTCTATCACTGAACTCTTTAGTTTATCACCCGAGAACTCATTCAACATAAATCTCAGGAATTTTCATTATAAAACACCACTTTGGTAAGGGGGAGGGAGTCGTAGAGCCTCTGACTCGACTCTCATATACATATACATGTGACACAATTTTCATCATAATAGCAACATTATCACAATCATGCCATTTATTTCAGGTAAACTAACTTTCATATTGATTTTACGCTCACTTTTCAATTATCTCATTTTAACAAGAATACTTTGCATGCATTCCATGTTTTCTGGATAACTTTACTTATCTATTCATTTAATCATACAAGTTATTCACATGATATCATACAAGGGCCAACAAACATGGATAAGTTTATAACAATCTATACTTTTACCTTTTACACCATCATTTAGACATATCATTACAATCATATAAATCAGTCCAACCAATTTAACACATTTACTTAAACTACACGAGCTTATCAACCATAATCTTTCATATAAGCACACGTGAATATTCATTCCATCTATATCTTTGGTAAGTTACTTAAACACATGCATTTACTCAAGTAATTTAGCCACGTACATCATGGAATTATCAATCAATCACAGGTAAGCTTATTATGCCATATAATCCTTTATCTCATTTCAATAATTCTTTACAATCCATCAAATTTTAATATCCAATCAAGACTATGACATTTTATCCATAACAGGGTATTATGAATCTTATTCGTACCTTTCCAAGTTTCAACTTCTCATAACTGCACTTTACTCAGATACCTTCTTATCACAATCAATATGGTCGGATGAAGCTCGGTTGGAGAGTACATTTGTCTAAACAAAGTGGCTATCATACGCATCGGGAAACATCACACTATCTTATATCGGTGGCATGTATAGCTAGACTCTCATACATATGCTAGGTTAGTCTGAGAATTGACTAAACCATAGCTTTGATACTACTAAATGTAACACCCTTTACCCGTGTCTGATGCCGGGACAGGATACAAGGCATTACCGGACTTAAACACAAGCAATAATGCAAACCGAGCCATAAAATTTCATTTATTTTTCAAAACATCCAATCACATGCACATAGTCCCTTATTTGGGTCTACGAAACCCAAAACATACTTTAGAAAAGGTTTGGGACTAAACTAAGAACTTTGGAAATTTCTAGGAAAACATAGAAATTTTTCTCATGAAATAGGGTCACACGCTCGTGTGGACACAAGGGCACGCTCGTGTGCCATCAACACGCCCATGTCCTTAGGCTGTGTAACTCTTTGCTTATGATGTCATCAAACAAATTGAACCACACGGCTAGGCTTACATCATTTACAATTCCTTTGCTTACATCATTTCCTCTATGTGAAACTAGACTCAATAAGATTTAATTTCATATTTTATTAAGCCTCTAATTCTACTTTCACAATTTTTGATGGGTTTTCAAAGTTGGACTACTGTTGCTGTCCAAAACTGTTTTAGTGCAACAAAATGATAATCATCGTAAGATTTCCATAAAAATTATTCACATGTGAATCACTCATTCATTTGCATTCTTACCACAAATCCATTTCATTTCAAATGTCAAACACATGTTCGTGGGTTTCGAGTACGTACCTGTGCTATCTCTTAGCATAACCACTCATCCAAACATGACAATCATATATATAGTAAGAAATTTTAATTCATTTATCATATTAATCCCGTTGAATTTCTCAAAATCTTGATGGATGTCCCATTTACTGTCAATCCATATAAGTGATCATTTCAAGTACGCACTCCCACAAACCTCGCATCCTACAGCAAGATTACCAGTCCAGGCTAAATCCCCCATAGTATAAACTCATAGAGTAAATGTCAGGATTACCAGTCCAAGCTAAATCCCCTGCAACAACAAGTACTCCAATGAGCTGGATCTGAATTGCTAGTCCAGGCTAATTTCAAACCCTAAATCAAATTACCCGTCCGGGCTAAATTCATATTGCACACATATTCTTTGGGAGGCTAGATCACTTTAGGAACACCCGTCTGAGCTAGATCCTTTTTACCGTCAATTCATTTCTAGAAATCCATTGATTATCTTTTTCATTCAACCAGGATTTTCTTCCTTTTTTTTATAAATTACATCATTGTTTCATAAACTTCTTATACAATGGGCATTCAATTCATACTCACATCAACAACATACAATTCAAACATTTAAGAATATAACTCATCATGTTAATAAAACATTATAACATGATACATCATTGCATTAACCAAGTTAACATTTATCATAAAATTATCAAGTAAGCATTCAAAAGCATTATGTTCACAATATATTCACTATCATAAAGCAAGTCATCATTACATGAACTATCAAACATTTCATGCATTACTAGTCATGTACCATTATTATTACAAGTTTCATGTACCATTCCTTCATAGCATTTTCTCACATTATAAATTCATTCCATCACCTTTTCAATATACTTAATCATACAATTTATGCCTTATTAACAAAGAATTTAATCCTTAAATAACATTGCGCTATTATTAACACACTAACTTACCTCGAATACGGAGATGACATATTTACCATTTTAGTCCATAACCTTGTATTTTCTCGATTTAAGCCCGAATCTCGATTTACTTGATCTATCATTTCAAATATATAGCCTATTTAGGACTCACATTATTCAAATTGACCCAAAAATAATATTTTGGAAAATTTACAATTTTGCCCCTAAACTTTTACATATTTGTAATTTAGTCTCTAAGCTCGTAAAACGAAATGCGTTCAATTTCTTAATTATCCAAGCTAACCGACCCATATTCAGGCTTATGGCAGCCCACATTTCTCATTAAAACAGATTTTGAGTTACCTATTTTACACCTTTTTCAATTTAGTCCTTCTTAGGCTCTTTCAAATTTTACCCATCTAAGGCCATTTTTGTCCAAATTTTTAGAACTTGGTCAAATTCCTCTTTAAGGAACCCTAATTAAAAATCTAATTCAATTTCATACAAATTGCTTCTAGAACACAAGTTTTACAAATTATTCGATTTAGTTCTTAAAGTCTAATTAAGCACTTTTCACATAAAACTTCCTCATGAAATTTTCACACAAACATAGAGACATATCATATACCTTATAATAATCATAAAATAATTATTACCATCTCGGATCTGTGGTCTCGAAACCACTATTCTGACTAGGCCCTAATTTAGGATGTTACATAATTAAAATAAATTAATAATTTTAATAATTCAAATATAGTCCTAATAAAATATCTATAATATTTATCGAAGTATTTATGAAAAATATAAAAACGACATTGTAAATTAAACCTTACATTATTCAATTTTAATTTTTTCTTAACAAGTAAATAAATTGACCATGATAATTTGTAGATAATATATAATCACTAAAAATGTTATTATGTTACATTATTTCATATTATAAACTATATTAATTATTCATTAAAATAATTAAAATTTAGTATTTAAAAAGTAGTATAATTTTTTTCTTTTACTATTTTGGTTAACTGAAACACAATAATTTAAATAGAGAATAACTCAATTTAAAATTTGAACATTTCATTTTTATTATAGAAATTGATTTAAATTTTTTATTACTAAAATCTAGTATTCTTATATAAATATGATAAATTTTAATATCAAATAAATTTTAAATTAATTATTTTAGTAAAATTAAAATTCATATTGATAAATGTAATAAATTTTATAAATAAAATATTTAAAATTATAAATCCAACAATTTAATTAACAACAAAGGTTATAGAGTCATTTCAATGTTTCTTTCAACTTGTGTTTTTATATAAATTATAGATATATGCATTTTCAAATTGTTAAATTTGTAATTTATCTATATTAGTATTTAAGTGCGAACACCAACTAATAGAGACTGCTACAAGTATTTGGTTGAATACTTGCTTATTTCATTCAGTTTTGATCTAACTAACCTAACCTTATCAATATTAGATTAATTTCATAAACATGCTGCACATTCATCTATGTCTAGAGATTATACGCATGTAATTCATAAATATCATTGAATGAAACAGTAAATTAAAACTAATCTTGGCTTAGTCATTAAAGGAAATAAAGGTTTCATCAAGCAATCCCAACCTTATTGATTAACTCATGGGCTATAAAATAACATCAAAATTTAGAATACATTCAACATCATTCTTCTCAATTCAATTCACAAAATAGTAAATAAAGAAGAAAAAGAAGAACTTAAGGAAGATGGATTTCGCCTATCCAGCCCCATAACTTCGACGTCGTAATCTAATGGTGGCCAAGAGGAACTACCTTCTTCTTCTCTCTTACGATTTTGCCTTGTTCACAACCGTAACTCTACTCCCGTTCAAGGATCTTTTTTTTCAATTGTCTCCTCAACTATATACCCTATTTTTAGTTTTTATTTTTATGTTTTATATCTCCTCCTTTAGGGTAGATCCATCATCCCATGATCCAATGATATTTTTCCTCTTTTTTAGGTTGAATTTTTTGGTACACATATAGCAGGACTGCTAACGGTTAAGTGTTTACTAGGTCGCTTCTTGGCATTGCCACGACATTCGTGTTGGTAAACTATCCAACCTTTTGCCACGACAAACCTTCACTTCTTTATTTCTTTTCCTCATTCTACATCTGCCACTTAACAAACAAGTCATTCCTGCAAAAAATTAGTAGTAACATGTAATAACCTTTAAGCACAGTCCAAACCTTTTAATGCAATTTCCTAAAAACACTAGAGGAAAATCCTAAAATGCACTAAACTTAGCTAAGTACAGGCAATTAACCAGGTCTAAAGGCATAAAATATAACTCTTTTCAAAAGTTATCACGCCATCAAACCTAAGTTATTGCTTGTCCTCAAGTAAGATATGCATGAATGCATATATGCAAGAATTGTCCATCGCACATAACCACCTTGAACTACCGGTCTACTCAAAGAACAATATATACATCAGTTCTCAGTAATCTTCTTTCTCCAAAAACTTGTTCAAAAGTCATAGGTTTGCTCAACAAAGGTAGTACAAAAAATTTCATCTTAAAAACAAAATTTCCTAAGTGCTCATGTTTGCTTTCTGGCCACAGCAAACATCTCCTAATTCACTTAGTGCATTTGTTACCTAAACTCAAGTTGCTCTATGGCTACTCAAAATGTATATATATTATTCATATATATTTGTTAAATTAATGTAGGGGATTTAGCATGTCACAAAATTTTGTGACTGGATAATCACAATGGAGCAAACACTGAATTACCGAGTACTTAATCATGTTACAATTTAAATAAAAATCACTCTTGAAGATAAGGCTTTTAACTTAGAAGATGAATTGAGCAAACAACTACCTTTTTAGCTACTCAACCTGCTACTACAATCGAGTGCCCTTTATTCTTTTTTTCCAAGTACACACTCTTACTCAAACTCACCTTTCTAATCAACAACACAATGGAGCAAACAAAGTAATGTTGACTTACTTGGAAATTCTAAGCCTTGGAGTGCCTACTGTCCTTTATTTAAGTAATGCTTTGGCAATTTGACTGAGTTTGGCTTCAAGAGTCCCTAAGATCATTGAAAAAAAACTCGTTATAGCCCAAAGCTAACTGAGGTTAGGACATCTCATGTTTAGGAATTAAATTTCAAGCAACCTATCCAAAGCTAAATTCACCTAATCCACTGTCTCATGTTCTAAATTTATTAAATAAATTTAAGCTCATCACTGAACATCACAAGTAAAAGTTGTACTCATCATAGGCAAATTAGTCCTTGGTAGTTATGTGGCAAAACAAAATTCACTACAATGAACATGCTTACTAAATATAAACAAAGTGTTTACTAAATAGAAAATGCATCCTAAATGCTCAATACACCCCTAACCCTAAAGGGTGTATTGTTCTCAATTCATTTACATGTTTGAAACATGAATGCAAGAAGATATATATGAACAAAAAATGACATGCCAAAATAAATGGAATTCATGATGCAAGGAAAGGAAGAAAACTTCCCTGGCTTGGAACATTGTAATGCCCCAAATTTTGATAATTTGTTTATGAAAATAATTGACACACAACTGTAACACCCCAAACCCCGCCTAGACGTTATGGCTGAATCTAGCGATGTCATATTGCAGTGTTTTTCGAAAAACATACTTTCGTGGAAAAACCCGTTCTATATATTTAACCTCTTTGTATGTTTCTGAGTCATGTCATTCATTTCAGAACTTGCGTCACTATCCAAAAAGTATTTACTTTAAAATCGATATTTATTTTTAAAAATATCATTTACTAGCGGAAGCTTTTTAAAACAATTGCGTACTTGCGTTTACTTTGTAAAACATTGTTTCTTTTGAAAACTCGAGTGTTCCTATCTCTAGCAACTATAAACCAAAGCAAATAAAACCCCAAATTAAAAGTTAAAAATTTAAAGAGGCCTTATTACATAAACAAATACCCAAATTAAATTACTTATAAAAATAATCAACTATGATAGTGAATGCGGTTGTGTGGCCGCCGTTGAGTCCCTCGCAGCATCGATCCGCCTAAGCTTAGGGTTTACCTGTACAGATAAACAGATGGGTCAGTTTACAAAAACTCAGTGTGTAATCCCATATAAGCAAACAGTCAGAAAACAAGCACAGTCTGGGCCTAAGCCCTTTTTTAGAAACAGTGACAATATCAGTTTGGGCTTTAGCCCATCTCAATTCAGAAATAGTAATCTGTGCAGTAGCAGTAATTAGTGCAGTAACAGTATACAAGTCCTACCCATCCAGCTTCTACACTCCATCTCCGTTCAACCCTACACCCCATGTAGGGATATAATCAACCCACCCATCCCTACACTCTAGAATTAGCATCGGTTGTGGCACTAAACAGTAATATGCAGCTAGGTTGCCAGTAATTTAGGCTCGAAGCCTTTCAATACACTTCCTCTGATCAGTATAAACCCATCCCTATGCAATGTAGCATACAGTCATACCATGTCATATCATAGAATCATACATGTATCCATTACAGTTTAAATATCATGCTAAAGTATGGTCATACATGCACATATATATATACACATCACATAGGGGCAAAACAATCCTCTTACCATATAAGGGCAAAATAGTAATTTTACCACATAAGGCAAAAACAATCATTTTACCACATAAGGGCAAAATAGTCATTTTACCACATAAAGGCAAAACAATCATTTTACCACATAAGGGCAAGACAGTCACTTTGATCAATCAGGGGGTCTAGGTAAACTTATCGACCCAACAGTAGGTCCACAGTCGTCTCGAGCGATCCATGCAACCTTAACAGTCAACAATGAAAATGGACCCAAAGCCCATAATGCGGGCCCACACGCCCGTGGAGCCCAAATAGCCCAGAAATGCTCATGGCCATGTGAGCTACACAACCTGGCCTAATATTCTCCATACATCCGCGTGGTTACCAGTGTAGGCCCACATGCCGTGGGGCCCACACAGCCCATTACAGCCCAACACGGCCCAAAATGACCTAAGCCCATAAAATCGCTCATGGTGGCCTCTACGATCAAACGCCTATGCTTATGCATACGGGTTACCACATGAGCGAGCGCATGCCCGTTTAGCATCGATGGTCACTTATTTCGACTTTTGCTAATTTACGATTAGAGGTAGTGTGTTACACACCTGATTGTGAAAGTGTGCAACTAGCCCACGAGTACTCCAACCTATATCAAACAGAAGCTTCATTAACAATCAAGTTGAAGTGAACCCTAACCAAAACACTTATTCAAAAGATTACCTATCACTCGCCTTAATCGATTGACTGAAACTTGCATAAGAGATTGGTTGCAACCTCTAAGGATTACCTGAATTCAATAGAGACTTGTTATCTAACACCAAACCAGCAAATAATTGAATCAAGTATAACCACTTACCTAAAGCATAGAACTAGGAATGAGAGACAGAAGAATTCTGCCAACACCTAAAAGCACACCCTTAAACCGAGGCACGAGATGGAACAGTTGCACCCCTTAGAAGAAAATGATAGAAAAGAGGGGTGTTAAATAAAAGGCTATTAAGGTAGAAAGAGAGAAAAGATGAAAACTGAGCACTTGAACATGAGATGGAGTATTCGGCTAACACCAAAAGTTGAGAGAGTATTCGGTTCTAGTAATGGAGAAGGGGAATTGAAGAAAGTCTAAAGAGTAGGGAGAAGAGAAGACAAGGTGTTTGACAAAAGAGCAACAACTGATTGAGGAGAGGAGAAAGGTATTCGGTCAAGGAACAAAATTGAGGGAGAGAGCACAAGGCAACTAGAATCGGCCAAAGACCAAGGCTAACAACCGAAGGAGTTAGAGAGAGAGGAAGGGAATATTCAGCAAAAGTATAAAGAGGTAGAGGAAAGAAAAAGAATCAGTTAGACAATGGTTTATAGGGGAAAGCAAAATCAATAAATGAATTGAACCTGAATGGTGCTCGAAATTAGCCAAAAATGAAAAGATACCGTAAGACTTACTAGAACAATTTGTGTGATAGCCCTAAATTGACCCTAGTCGGAAAGTGGTTTCGGGACCGTTAAACCGAGTCACCGAAGTATTTGAATATGATATTTATTGTCTAAAATATGTGAATATGAATGTGTGAAAGTTTTAAGCTTCGATTTAGTCGATTGCATGTGAATTTAATTAATAGGACTTATGTGTGACACTTTTAAAAGGTGATAGGTTAATCTATAAGGACCTATTAATGCATGTTATAAAATGATGGGTTTGCATGTCAAATTTCCATTTATAATAAGTAGTGGCCGCCATGGTATGGGTCATTGATGATAATATGTATTTTCTATTAGCATTATTAGTTTACAAAATAAAATAAGGAATTAAGAATAATAAAACATGTGGTAAATGGGAGGAGAAACCAAAGTTTTCATCTTTGCTCCTCATTGCCGTGACTAGGAGAGAACAAGCTTGGAAAAATTCAGCTATGGTGGTTAGCTAAATCAAGGTAAGTTCAAGGATGATTCTTGGATTTCTAGCATTTTTTTGAGTTAGTCATTAAGCTCCTTGCTTAGCCCATGTCCAAATTTTGAATCTTGTTGGTAACATGAGTAATCGGTTAAGAGAAAATGTTCAAGAAATGGTTGTTGTTCATGTTATTTGGATGAAAAGAAAAATTGGTAGTTAGGTGAAGTAGAGTCTAACAAATGAGCACATATGTGCATTAGTTGCTAGATGGAGAAAAATCGGCTAGCAAGTTGAGTACTAAGGCGAATATGATTTTGGATATTATTGGGCAATGTATGTGTTTTGAATTGATGGAATGGAGAGGATGCTTTAATTGTGTTATGAACAATTATATGTTAAATTAAGGTTTGCTAAGCTAGCTATTAAGGTGAAGTGCAAATGTTAGTATTTGATTGCTAGTGTATATATGTGTAATAGCGAAATGAAGATGCTTGATGTCATGAATAAATGTTGTTTATATGTTTGGGAATTGAGTAAAATTTGATGTTTAATCGTTAAGGATTCGCATTGTTTAAGATAATTTACTTAAAATGTGATTTTGAATGTTATGAGTATTGGGATGTAAGTATATGTGTGTGCTTGGTCATAGGAGTTTGTTATGAAATTTTGTTTGGTTGAGTGATGAATGGCGAATGAACTATAGGCTAGGGTGGATAAATTTTGTACATAAGTAGTGTGTGTGACTATTGGTTAATGAATATTCGGCATAATGGGGTTTATGAGTAAATGGCATAATATATATATATATGTGTGAATATGTGGTAGTGCATAAAACAAGAAATCGATTAAATTGGGATGGTCACACATAGGTATATTCGGCTTGTAGTTTTATAAATGTGATATGAGTATTTTGTTTGTAAATGAGTAGTAAATGTGTTAAGAATGGTTCTAAAATGTATATGGATGCCGTGTGATTGTGTTTGATTGGGAAGTAAATTGTTTGATTTAGCTCAAGAGCTTAGAGGATCAAAGTTGGATAAGGGAAAGGAAAAAGTGATCTAATATCGTTTGACAACATCCGAGGTAAGTTTTCGAGTAATGAAACTTAGTTTATGATTTGATTAAGTCATGACATATAAGCATAACAAATAAACGGTGATATAATGATTCTACTTGAATTGTATATTGAGGTGATTAGTTTATACCTATGACGGGTAGCCGAATGTGTATAGAGATCATGTTATAAAGCAAATCAAAATCATGCTCTTTGTATGTGGCTATTGAGCCAAAAATGGTAATGGTTGATAAGCGTCTTGTGTTTGAATTCTAGTTATGATAATGAAATATGGATGTGTCATGATTTATTGGTATATGTGCTTGATTATTCGGATGATATCCGGGCTAAGTCCCGAAGGCATTTGTGCAAGTTACTATATCCGGGCTAAGTCCCGAAGGCATTTGTGCGAGTAGTTGCTATATCCGGGCTAAGTCCCGAAGGCATTTGTGCTAGTGACTATATCCGGGCTAAGTCCCAAAGCATTCGTGCTAGTGACTATATCCTGCTAAGACCAAGGCATTTGTGCGAAGTTGCTATATCCGGCTAAATCCCGAAGATACTTGGGTTTGGAAGCGAGCGATCTTGCTGTAATAATTTCAATTAATACGCTCATAAAATACAAACGATAAGGTATGTTTCGTATATGCATCGGAAAGGTTGATTCCTTTCAAATAGTACTCGCTCAATTGATTAACGAGCTTAGGCCTCTAGTTAGGTTTGATACCACGTGTATGAATATATTGGTTGAAGCGTGAAGAAATTATGATTTTGAGAATGTGCATATATGAAATTATTCATTTAGTCATATGAACGCTATACTTTAGTCGTAAATAATTTACGTTACTCAAAACTTACTAAGCATTAAATGCTTATTCCGTTTCTTTAATTCTCTGTTTTATAGATTTTTGTTCGTCACCATCGGACTCGGGATTGTTGAAGTCGAAGTCATCCACACTATCTAAGCCCTTTTGGTACTCTTTTAGTTAAACGTTGATAATGGCATGTATAGGACTAACCTTTGTTGTTAATCAAGTACCTTTGGTAATGTGTATTATTCGGATAGCCATGCGAAAATGGCTTAAATATTTTGAGCATAGTATTAAAATCATTTTGTATATATATGGTTATTGAGAGGTGTGGAAATGCTTGGCAATGATTAGCCATTGGAATGGTTAATCACGATCATATTTGGTGCTATGTATGTCAAATGGCTAGTTGAATCATGGAAACTATGAAATAGGTGAAATTTACCTTAAAATAGATGCTGACAGCAGCAGTGATGTGAGTTTGAAAATTCACTAAAAATAGTAGGAATGTAATTAAATAATGAATAAATTATGTAATCGAAACTTGATGAGTCTATTTTCATATGGAAGAAGCGAAACAACTATATGAGCCGTATTTTATGAGATGTTTAAGTTTTCGTGAAATAGGGCCAGAACGGTTACTGGATCCCCTGTTTTGACTTTGGAAATTTACCATAAATTAACCAGAAATAATTAGAAGTCATGCTTTATATGTACAGATTCCTTTTTGAGTCTAGCTTCATTAGAAACAAACGGCATATGTATTGAAGCCCGCTACAGGGAGATATCTAAGTCGTAATACATGAAGGTCAGAGTAGTCGAACCCTGAAACAGGGGAGAGTTTAACTAATAAACTGTACTAATTGCCCCGACCAAAAATTCTAGAAAAAATATTTAGATGGATATATGAGTCTAGTTTCAGGGAAAATTTACGGAATTAGTTTTCGAGTTTTGAAACTCGAGATATGATTTTAAGGTGACAGTGATGCGTTAGCCACTTTGTCCGGAAATTTTAAAATGAACTGTAAATAAATGAATTAAGTTCGTTAACACCTCGTGTTCGACTCCGGCAACGGTCTTGGGTGCGGGGCGTTACAATTTTATTGGTATCAGAGCTACGGTTTAGTCGATTCTAAGACTACCGTAATACGTTCGGGTCTAGCTATACATGCCATTATGTGTCTATTTGATAGTGTGGTGATTTCTGACAGTTAAAAATGTGTTTGTTTATAGTAATGGATCCCGATCTCAACCGAAGCGGTTCTTGATGATCTTGAGAGTGTAGCGCTGGTCCGCAAGACAAGGGACAGCGCCGTGGACTCTCAACCTATTGCTAGTAATCGAATGACGAACCTAGATGGGCTTTTTATAGCGTAATGAATGATTGGTTCAACCAATACATTCGAACTAATACGGTTGTTCCACAACCCCATTTCCGACTAATACAACCCTCACTGCGATACCTCCGTGAATCGACGGATAAGGTTAAATAAGCCCCAGTTGATAGAATCCAAAACACGGGCTACTGAATTTAAAGCTACAGACAATGACGATGCCGAGCAAGCTGAATTTTGGTTGGACAACACTATTCGGTACTTGATGAACTATCTTGCACACCGATGAATGCCTAAAGTGTACGATCTCCTTGCTACGTGATTACGCCTACTATTAGTGGAATACGTTGATTTACATTGTGCCCAGAGAGCAAGTAACTTGGGAGTTTTTCCAAATCGAGTTTGAAAAAAGTATATCAGCCGAGATTCATTGATCAAAACGAAAAGAATTTCTTGAACTTAAACAAGGTTCCATGTCGGTTCATCGATTATGAACGAAAGTTTGTAAGGCTTAGCCAGACGCAGAGAATGCATTTCTTCAGAAGCTGTGATGTGTAAACGTTTCGAAGATGGACTGAACGATGATATAAAGTTGTATGTTGGCATTTTAGAAATCAGAGAATTTGTGGTACTTGTCGAGCGAGCTTGCAAAGCCGAAGAGCTCAGTAAGGAGAAAAGAAAAGCTGATATGGGAGCAAAGGAGTTTCGTAAGAGATCTTCGGGAAAGCCCTTTCAACAGTCATCGAAGAAATTTAGAGATGATTTAGGCTGATCTAGAGACACATCGGGCTTTTCTAGACGAGACCATGATCGACCCCCTATGAGTACAAGAGTTACTTCGGTCGCCAGTGTTGGAAATGATCGTCGAGGCAGAACAGAGTGCCAGTATTGTGGTAAATGGAATTCGGGGAGTTGTAGATTCCATGACCGCTCCTGTTACAAGTGCAAATCAGTTTACCACTTTTGTAACACCCCGTACCCGAGACCGTCGCCGGAGTCGGACACGAGGGGTTAACGGGCTTAATCCATTTACTTACACAGTCCACTTTTTAAAAATTTCTAGGCAGTTGGCTAACTGCGTCACTGTCACCTTAAAAATCATATCTTGAGTTCCAAAACTCGAAAATCAGTTTTGTGATTTTTCCCTAAAACTAGACTCATATATGCATCTACAAATTTCTTTCTAGAATTTTTGGTCAGGCCAATTAGTACAGTTTATTAGTTAAAATCTCCCCTGTTACAGGGTTCAACTACACTGACCTTCCTGCAATGCGACTTAGATAACTCCTTGTACAGGGCTTCAATGCTTATGTCGCTTGTTCTAAGGAAACTAGACTCAAAAAGGAATCTGTACATATATGGCATGACTTCTAATTATCTCTGGTTAATTTATAATGAATTTCCAAAGTCGGAACAGGGAATCCAGAAACCGTTCTGGCCCTGTCTCACAAAAACTTAAATATCTCTTAACATACTGTTCATATAATCGTTTCGTTACTTTCCTATGAAAATATATTCATCAAGGTTCGGTTACATAATTTATTTGCTATTTAATTCCATTCCTACTATTTTTAGAGATTTTTCACATCCACATCACTGCTGCTGCCAGCATCTATTTTTAAGGTAAACTTTACCTATTTCATGATCCTCCATGGATCAACTAGAGTTTGTCATACATATACCAAAGGTGATCATGAATAACCATTCCCATGACTAACCATTACCAACATTTCCATACCTCTCGACGGACGACATACAAAACGATTATAATGCTATGATCAAGTATACTTAAGCCATTTTCGTATGGCTATCCAAATTTACACAAAACCGAAAGGTACATGACCTACAACAAAAGGGTAGTCCTATACATTAACCAAAATATCCTCTCACTACTAGTCTATTCTATACATGCCATAAGATATTCCAAAACGTAGCAGTACCAAACAGTGGATGGTGATAATGTGACTAGTTGCTGACGATCCCCGAGCCTGTAGCTTCCAAATGAGATCTATAAAACAGAGGAAACAAAGTACACGGAGTAAGCATTACAATGCTTAGTAAGTTTCAAGCAAGGTCAACAGATAACAATCAAATTATAACATAGTTGTTCGTATTTTTATTTCACTCTTCCTTCGGGCATACCATCCCTTTTACGAATATGCACGTCTCATCATATGTAATAGGCGATAAATTCTCACTTGATGGTGACCTCTTATGATCATAGGTACATTACATATTTTACTTGACTTCCCACATTGACCAAATGCACAATAATCATAGAATGTCTTATTGCTTTACTCACATGTGCATCACATAACGACCTTGTGATTTAGTCTAAATCAAACTTAAATATAATCTCAAATACATACCTGACCAACTTAACGCATTGAACGTATTTATTACTAATTGTCACTGTGAAGTCGCATAATCTTACGCTTTACTTGAATCTTCAGCAAAACCTTTAGTTTGGGGCTTACCCGGACAAAATCTCCACACGTAGTCATCGGGTCATTAGACTCGGATATAGTACGAGCACGAAGCCTACGGTCATTAATCGGTGATAATATTCTCGCATAAAGCTCGGGGTTTTAACTCGGATATAGTAATCGACACAAATGGCCTTCGGGACTTATCACATTTATACACTTTCACATCCATCACGTTGGCCACTCGGCCCTATCACATATATACACTTTCACATTCACCACATCGGCCATTAGGCCTTATCACATATATACACTTTCACATTCATCACATCGGCCATTAGGCCTCATCACATATGTATACGCTTTCACATTCATCACATCGGCCATTAGGCCTCATCACATATGTATACGCTTTCACATTCATCACATCGGCCATTAGGCCTTATCACATATGTATACGCTTTCACATTCATCACATCGGCCATTAGGCCTTATCACATATATATACACTTTCACATTCATCACATCGGCCATTAGGCCTTATCTCATATTTATACACATTCACATTCATCGCAGTAGAATCTTAAATCAAAATATAAATTTTCATGTATTCACATCACAATTATTCAAATATACTTCACATACCACATATACTATCATGTATGACTTGGTCTTGGCGAATCTACATCAATCATTTTCCAATGAATAATTCAATTTCACGCCATCTTGTCATTTCATATTCAATACTCATAAACTTACAATTTCACAAATTTTAATATCAAAGATCCATCTAACACTCATATATCATTTTACAATATCACGAATTAGAATTCAAGTATGGGTTTAATCAATAGCTTATGAGCAACTAAAACAAGTTTTATCCATGTTTACAACAAAATCACATATTCACTACGAGCTGTTTTCCTGAGCAATGGTCACTAAATTATTTATAACCGGAGCTACAAGGCTCCAAATCACTTGCCGTTATTTTTCCCTGAATATAGACTCGTATATCTTCCATCCATAAATTTTTCAAAATTTTAGGTTTGGCCAATCAATACCAGATTTTTCTTAAAGTTTCCCCTGTTACACTGTTTGACTAACCTGACCAGTCTTCACTACGAATCAAAATTCTCGTTGTACAGAATTCAAAGTATGTTCTATTTGATTTCATTTGAAACTAGACTCATTAAGGAGTCTAAGCATATAAATTTTATCTTGTAACCATTTTCGTACAAATTATAGTGATTTTCTTAAAACAAAACAGGGGATTTCGGAGTCATTCTAACCCTGTCCCACACAACTTTAAATATCTCTTTATAGGAAATTTCTTTGCTTCCACGGTCTCTTTTATAGGAAACTAGACCAACTAAGATTTGATTACATATTTTATTCAGCCTATAATTCCACACCAACAATTTATAGTGATTTTCTAAAATCACATTACTGCTGCTGTCCAAGCAAATTATTACAATTTGCTCTTAAATTTCCAAGTCCAAACACATATGAACTTACCATTTGAGTTTAAGACATATCATGGCCACATCATATCTTATTAAATCAACTCATTATGTCCTATTATGGTTGAATTTACTCAACGTTTAATCGCTTAAAACTTACCTCGGAAGTGGTCGACGATTAGATGTCCACGGCTATTCGTTTACTTCCTCTTTTCCCCTATCCGACTTTGATCCTCTTTGCTCTTAAGCTAATTCAAACAAATTTAACTTATTAAAGTCTCATTATGCTAGCTTATGGCCTTATATGACAAGGAGTTTGATAGGTCATATGGCCACCTTTAGCTCAAACACAAAATGGTCATACGCATTTTTAATCACATTGAGCAATTTAATACAATTAATCTAACATTTCCTCATGTGCACCTTTATGACCGAATACATGCAACACCAAGCTATCTATTCATTCATGTGTGCACCTTATTTAAGCATGTATATCCACAATCGAATTCATCATATAAATATCTATGATTTCACTCAAATAATCTCATTACAACACATGGTGCTCCAACCATTATTTAAATTCAAAGCTCGGCTAGTACACATATATACACTAGCAATCAATTACTAACATTTGCACTTCATCTTAATAGCTAGCTTAGCAAACCTTAATTTAACACATAATTCATACATATCACATTCCAAGCATTCACTCAATTCTATCACTTAAAACACACACATTACTCAATAACTTCATAGTTCAAATTAAGCAACTACACCACTAATATTCAAAATCATATTCGCCTTAGTACTCCCTTGTTAGCAGATTTTTCTTCATTTAGCAACTAAAATATAATAAACCACAACATTTAAATTCATCTCATTCTTCTCCCATTTGACCGAATGAACATTTATCAAATGAAAATTCAACTAAACAACAACATCTTTCTTTCTAAAATGTATATACACTCACACGGCAACTTTCAATTTATACTTTTCAACCATGAACTCTACTCATTCAAACATCATTTAAGCCACTTAACAATTAATTAACATCTTTCAAAAAACTTATCAAAATGACACCAATTTAGCACTTGCCGAATGGACATTTGTCTATTAATGCATGAAATTAAACCATGGGTTAAATAAGATATGCACTTATCAATCTAATCTCATAGTCAATTAAAAAGAAAATCACAATGCATACCTTAAACTAGGATAGCCATGGCCGACTACCTTGGTTTTTCCTCTTCAATATTCCCTTTCCCACATTCGCAATCAAGAAGAAGGATGAGCATGCATTTTTTTGTTTCCTTTTTGTTATCTTTCTTCAACCCACGGCAATGGAGGGGGGAACATGGATGAGACAACTTTGTTTTCATCACCCCTCCCTTTTCATTTCTTTATTACTAACCTTTTTTCTTTTATTGTTTCCTACATACCCCATTATCACAAAGTGTTTATAATATGGTTAATCCCATAGCATGGCCGGCCACTAGTTCATCTTTTGGGTATTTTGACATGCAAGGACAACATTTTCTAAGATGCATCAATAGGCCACTTTAACATTTGCCTAGCACATTTCTAAATTTTCTCACACAAATCCTATTTAGCAAAATTCACTTACAATTAACAAAATTCAAACATGAAATTTTCACACATGCCTATATACATATAATAAGCATCAAATATAATGGTTAATTATTTTTATGACTCGGTTTTGTGGTCCCGAAACCACTTTCCGACTGGGGTCACTTTAGGGGTGTCACATCTTTATTAAAGATTGCCCGAGATTGTCTGAACAGAATGTAAATCAGAGTGGGAAACCGGGTGCTACTACTGCTCGAGGTAGACCATCTAAAAATGCGGGGAATGCTAGTGGCGGTCAGAGAGGATCTAGAGATGTTACCACGAGATCTGAGGCTCGTGCTCCTGCCAGAGCTTATGCTATACGTGCACGCGAGGATGCTTCTTTGCCTGATGTTATTACCGGTACATTCACTCTCTTTGATACTAATGTGATTGCATTGATTGACCTGGTTCTACTCATTCTTATATATGTGAGACTTTAGCATCCAATAAGACTTTACTGTTAAGTCTCTTCGAGTTCGTTATTAGAGTGTCGAATCCTTGGGTCATTGTGTGCTTGTTGATAAGGTGTGTAAGAAATGTCCCCTAGTAATTCGAGGTTCCCATTTTCCGGCGGACTTGATGCTTTTACCGTTTGATGAATTTGATGTTATTCTCGGTTTGGATTGGTTGACCGTGCATGATGCGGTTTTGAATTGCAAAAGCAAGACTATTGATTTGAGGTGTGCAAATAATGAGATAATCCGAGTTGATTCTACTGTCTTGAATGGATTGCCAACAATAATATCCTCGACGTTAGCTCAAAATATGTGAGAAAGGGTGTGAAGCATATCTTGCATACGTGCTTGATAATGAAAAATCGGAAAGAAACTTGAATCGATACCGATGGTTTGTGAATATCCGGATGTTTTTCCCAAGAATTACCGGGTTACCACCGTTCGGAGGTAGAGTTTGGCATCGAACTTGTACAGGACTACACCAATTTCGATAGCTCCGTATCGTATGGCACCAACAAATTAAAGAACTAAAACTCAGTGCAAGAGTTGATGATAGAGGTTTTGCTCGACCGAGTTTTTCACCTTGGGGTGCACCAGTATTGTTTGTGAAAAGAAGGACGGAACCATGAGGTTGTGCATCGACTATCGTCACCGAATAAAGTGACAATAAAGAATAAATATCCGTTACTGCGTATTGATGATTCGTTTGATCAACTAAAGGGAGCCTCGGTGTTTTCAAAGATAGATTTGAGATCGGGTTATTATCGATTCTTGAATTGGGATTCGGATATACCCAAACCGCTTTCGAATCGAGATACGGTCACTACGAGTTCTTAGTGATGCTGTTTGGGCTCACTAATGCCCCAATGTATTTATGGATTTGATGAATCGGATCTTCGATCGCTTTTTGGATCAGTTTGTAGTTGTGTTTATTGATGATATTTTGGTCTATTCGAGAAACGAAACCGATCATCTTGAACACACAGGGTTAGTGTTGCGTGTTTTACGGATAAGCGGTTATATGCTAAGTTCAAGAAATGTGAGTTCGGTTGAGAGAAGTTAGCTTTTGGGACATGTGGTATCTGCATCGGGTATTCGAGTTGATCCGAGCAAAATTTCAGCCATACTTAACTGAAGCCCCGAGAAATATTACCGAGGTTCGGAGCTTTTGGGACTTGCGGTTACTTACAGACGGTTTGTAAAGGGTTTCGATGATAGCCACACCAATGACGAAGCTACTTGAAAAGATGTTAAGTTGAATGGTCGAAAAATGTCGAAAAGTTTCGATCAATTAAAACTTACTTGATCAAGCTCCAGCTCGATGCTAGTGTAGCTGAATCAGGCAAAGAGTTTGTCATTTACAGTGACGCATCCTTACTTGGGTTGGGTTGTGTATTGATGCAAGAAGGTCGAGTTGTAGCTTATGCGTCGAGACAATTGAAGCCACATGAGAAAAATTATCCAACCCATGATCTCGAACTAGCTGCCATCGTATTCGCTTTGAAAATATGGCGACATTACTTATTTGGTGAGAAGTGTCATGTATATTCGGATCACAAAAGTCTCAAATGTTTGATGACTCAAAGAGACTTGAATCTGCGACAAAGACGTTGGCTCGAGTTGTTAAAAGATTATGAGCTTGTCGTTGACTATCACCCGGGAAAGGCTAATGTGGTTGCGGATGCTTTAAGTCGTAAATCACTGTTTGCTTTACGAGCGATGAATGTACACCTGTCTGTTCTATCCGACAATGTGTTAGTAGCAGAATTAAAGGCAAAACCATTATTGATTCACCAAATTCATGAAGCTCAGAAAGTCGATGATGAATTGGTTGCAAAACGGGCTGAATGCGTTTCGAATATGGAATCAGAGTTCCAAATCGATGATGACGATTGTTTGAGGTTCAAAAGTCGTTTGTGTGTTCCAAGAAATTCAGAACTTATTTCGATGATTCTAAACGAAGCTCATTGTAGCCGAATGTCAATTCACCCGGGGAGTACGAAAATGTACAACGATCTGAGACGTCAGTTTTGGTGGCATGGTATGAAACGAGACATTTCCGATTTTGTTTCGAGGTGTTTAATATGTCAACAAGTGAAAGCGGAACATCAAGTACCTCTGAGTTTACTTCACCGATCATGATACCGAATGGAAATGGGATCGAGTCACGATGGATTTTGTATCTGGGTTGCCATTGTCGGCAAGTAAGAAAGATGCGATTTGGGTTGTTGTTGATAGACTAACTAAGTCGGCTCACTTTATCCCCGTACGTACGGACTTTTCATTGGATAAACTAGCTGAATTGTATGTTTCTCAGATTGTAAAATTACAGGGGTACCTATTTCTATTGTGTCGGATAGAGATCCGAGGTTCACCTTGCGATTTTGGAAGAAATTGCAAGAAGCTTTGGGTACCAAGTTGCATTTTAGCACCGCTTTTCATCCACAAACTGGTGGTCAATCCGAGCGGATAATTTAGATACTTGAAGATATGTTGAGATGTTGCATCCTTGAGTTTAGTGGTTCATGGGAGCGGTATTTACCTTTGATTGAATTCGCTTACAACAATAGTTTTCAATCAAGTACTAAGATGGCGCCTTACGAGGCTTTGTACGGTCGTAAATGCCGTACACCATTGTTTTGGATCGAGCTCGGTGAAAGTAAAATTTTCGGAGTTGATTTGATTAAAGATGCTTTGCGAAAGTAAAAATAATTCGTAAAAGTCTCAAGGCGACATCGATCGTCGAAAGTCATACGCGATTTAAAACGAAGAGATATTGAGTATCGTGGGAGACAAAGTGTTTCTTAAAGTTTCACCTTGGAAAAGATACTCGATTTGGCCGTAAGGGTAAACTGAGTCCGAGGTTCATAGGGCCATATGAAATATCCGAACGAGTTGGCCCAGTGGCATATAGATTGATTTTACCCCCTGACCTCGAGAAGATTCACAACGTTTTTCATGTCTCAATGCTTCGACGTTACAGATCTGATCCTTCGCACATAATAAATCCCTCCGAGGTTGAAATTCAAGCCGATATGAGTTATGAAGAAGAACCGATTCGCATCCTAACTCGTGAAGTGAAAGAGTTGCGAAACAAGAGGGTTCCATTAGTAAAGGTGTTATGGCTCAAACACGAGATCGAAGAAGCTACTTGGGAAACCGAGAACTCTATGAAAGAACGATACCCAAACCTATTTACCGGTAAGATTTTCGGGACAAAATTTCTTAAGTGGGGAGTGTTGTGACATTTCTAAATTGACCCTAGTCGGAAAGTGGTTTCGGGACCGCTAAACCGAGTCACCAAGTATTTGAATATGATATTTATTGTCTAAAATATGTGAATATGAATGTGTGAAAGTTTTAAGCTTGATTTAGTCGATTGCATGTGAATTTAATTAATAGGACTTATGTGTGACACTTTTAAAAGGTGATAGGTTAATCTATAAGGACCTATTAATGCATGTTATAAAAATGATGGGTTTGCATGTCAAATTTCCATTTATAATAAGTAGTGGCCGGCCATGGTATGGGTCATTGATGATAATATGTATTTTCTATTAGCATTATTAGTTTACAAAATAAAATAAGGAATTAAGAATAATAAAACATGTGGTAAATGGGAGGAGAAACCAAAGTTTTCATCTTTGCTCCTCATTGCCGTGACTAGGAGAGAACAAGCTTGGAAAAAATTCAGTTATGGTGGTTAGCTAAATCAAGGTAAGTTCAAGGATGATTCTTGGATTTCTAGCATTTTTTTTTGAGTTAGTCATTAAGCTCATTGCTTAGCCCATGTCCAAATTTTGAATCTTGTTGGTAACATGAGTAATCGGTTAAGAGAAAATGTTCAAGAAATGGTTGTTGTTCATGTTATTTGGATGAAAAGAAAAAAATTGGTAGTTAGGTGAAGTAGAGTCTAACAAATGAGCACATATGTGCATTAGTTGCTAGATGGAGAAAAATCGGCTAGCAAGTTGAGTACTAAGGCCGAATATGATTTTGGATATTATTGGGCAATGTATGTGTTTTGAATTGATGGAATGGAGAGGATGCTTTAATTGTGTTATGAACAATTATATGTTAAATTAAGGTTTGCTAAGCTAGCTATTAAGGTGAAGTGCAAATGTTAGTATTTGATTGCTAGTGTATATATGTGTAATAGCCGAAATGAAGATGCTTGATGTCATGAATAAATGTTGTTTATATGTTTGGGAATTGAGTAAAATTTGATGTTTAATCAGTTAAGGATTCGCATTGTTTAAGATAATTTACTTAAAATGTGATTTTGAATGTTATGAGTATTGGGATGTAAGTATATGTGTGTGCTTGGTCATAGGAGTTTGCTATGAAATTTTGTTTGGTTGAGTGATGAATGGCGAATGAACTATAGGCTAGGGTGGATAAATTTTTGTACATAAGTAGTGTGTGTGACTATTGGTTAATGAATATTCGGCATAATGGGGTTTATGAGTAAATGGCATAATATATATATATATATATATATACATATGTGTGTGTGAATATGTCGTAGTGCATAAAACAAGAAATCGATTAAATTGGGATGGTCACACATAGGTATATTCGGCTTGTAGTTTTATAAATGTGATATGAGTATTTTGTTTGTAAATGAGTAGTAAATATGTTAAGAATGGTTCTAAAATGTATATGGATGCCGTGTGATTGTGTTTGATTGGGAAGTAAATTGTTTGATTTAGCTCAAGAGCTTAGAGGATCAAAGTTGGATCAGGGAAAGGAAAAAGTGATCGAATAGCCGTTGAAATCGTTTGACAACATCCGAGGTAAGTTTTGAGTAATGAAACTTAGTTTATGATTTGATTAAGTCATGACATATAAGCATAACAAATAAACGGTGATATAATGATTCTACTTGAATTGTATATTGAGGTGATTAGTTTATACCTATGACGGGTAGCCGAATGTGTATAGAGATCATGTTATAAAGCAAATCAAAATCATGCTCTTTGTATGTGGCTATTGAGCCGAAAATGGTAATGGTTGATAAGCGTCTTGTGTTTGAATTCTAGTTATGATAATGAAATATGGATGTGTCATGATTTATTGGTATATGTGCTTGATTATTCGGATGATATCCGGCTAAGTCCCAAGGCATTTGTGCAAGTTACTATATCCGGCTAAGTCCTCAAGGCATTTGTGCGAGTAGTTGCTATACCGGGCTAAGTCCCAAGGCATTTGTGCTAGTGACTATATCCGGCTAAGTCCCAAGGCATTCATGCTAGTGACTATATCCGGGCTAAGGCCGAAGGCATTTGTGCGAGTTGCTATATCCGCTAAATCCGAAGATACTTGGGTTCGGAAGCGGCGATCTTGCTGTAATAATTTCAATTAATACGCTCATAAAATACAAACGATAAGGTATGTTTCAGATATGCATCGAAAGGTTGATTCCTTTCAAATAGTACTCGCTCAATTGATTAACGAGCTTCCGCCTCTAGTTAGGTTTGATACCTCGTATGAATATATTGGTTGAAGCGTGAAGAAATTATGATTTTGAGAATGTGCATATATGAAATTATTCATTTAGTCATATGAACGCTATACTTTAGTCGTAAATAATTTTGTTACTCAAAACTTACTAAGCATTAAATGCTTATTCCGTTTCTTTAATTCTCTGTTTTATAGATTTTTGTTCGTCAACTATCGGACTTGGGATTGTCGAAGTCGAAGTCGTCCACACTATCTAAGCCCTTTTGGTACTCTTTTAGTTAAACGTTGATAATGGCATGTATAGGACTAACCTTTGTTGTTAATCAAGTACCTTTGGTAATGTGTATATATTCGGATAGCCATGCGAAAATGGCTTAAATATTTTGAGCATAGTATTAAAATCATTTTGTATATATATGGTTATTGAGAGGTGTGGAAATGCTTGGCAATGATTAGCCATTGGAATGGTTAATCACGATCATATTTGGTGCTATGTATGTCAAATGGCTAGTTGAATCATGGAAACTATGAAATAGGTGAAATTTACCTTAAAATAGATGCTGACAGCAGCAGTGATGTGAGTTTGAAAATTCACTAAAAATAGTAGGAATGTAATTAAATAATGAATAAATTATGTAATCGAACCTTGATGAGTCTATTTTCATATGGAAAAAGCAAAACAACCATATGAGCCGTATTTTATGAGATGTTTAAGTTTTCGTGAAACAGGGCCAGAACAGTTACTGGATCCCCTGTTCTGACTTTGGAAATTTACCATAAATTAACCAGAAATAATTAGAAGTCATGCTTTATATGTAAAGATTCCTTTTTTGAGTCTAGCTTCATTAGAAATAAACAGCATATGTATTGAAGCCCGGTACAGGGAAATATCTAAGTCGTAATGCATGAAGGTCAGAGTAGTCAAACCCTGAAATAGGGGAGACTTTAACTAATAAACTGTACTAATTGGCCCGACCAAAAATTCTAGAAAACAATCTGTAGATGGATATATGAGTCTAGTTTTAGGGAAAATTTACGGAATCAGTTTTCGAGTTTTGGAACTCGAGATATGATTTT
The DNA here is from genome assembly GCF_025698485.1 of Gossypium arboreum. Classification (NCBI taxonomy): domain Eukaryota; kingdom Viridiplantae; phylum Streptophyta; class Magnoliopsida; order Malvales; family Malvaceae; genus Gossypium; species Gossypium arboreum. The sequence goes on along the minus strand of NC_069071.1, from coordinate 34,637,913 downwards.
TAAGGTGACAGTGACACAGTTAGCCAGCTTGTCTGGAAATTTTAAAATGAACTGTGTAAATAAATGAATTAAGTTCGTTAACACCTCGTGTTCGACTCCGGCAACGGTCTCGGGTGCGGGGCGTTACAATTTGGTCTCTAAAGAACAGAAAAGAACAAATGTTGACAGTTACCGAAAAGTGAAGAGCAATTTTCCAACCCCAAAACAGAATGCACTGAGTGCCTACAATTCCCATTCAGCACCAACTCCTCACCCACCAAAAATCTCCATGATTTTCTCCTATAATCTCTCCTAAAATCCCTCCAACTGATCATACCTCTCCTCAACTACTCCATTTGAATTCCCCTCAACCACTTCAGTATTTCAGTCAACCCACAGCACTCCTACGACACAGCAGCAAAATAAAACACCTACTGCGCCCACCGGGATTCGAACTTTAGACCTCAGGCACACACCATACGCCACATATTCCCTAGGCTAGCAAGCTCATTCTGTCATGTTTTACCCATTTTTATTTAAAAGCCTATTGCCTAGAGACAGTATTTATTCCTTTAAAAACAAAACTTTTCCGCAAGCCAAGGCTTGAACCCAAGACTTCTCAGACACTTCCCAGGACACTTAACCATTGAAGAAGACATGTGTTTGTGTCACCTTCTTACATAATTTAAACATTTATGTGCAGCCTTCTAACTGTTCCCATGCTCAAGACCTAATACTTCCAGGCCCAAAATTCAGGGCGTTACAACAACTGTGTATCTGCTTCAGTGGTTAAGTATTCTGGGTGTGTGTATGTGAGGTCCCAAGTTCAAGCACCATCTTTGAATAATTTTGGTTTTTTCTTGAATTTAGCATTAACTTCTAGTTAGTAGGTTTATATTAAGTTATTTGTAATTTCATGTCAGAATGGGCCTGCTGGTCTAGTGGTTAAGTGGAGTGTAAAAGCTATTGGTGGTCTGAAGTTCGAATCCTTGCGTGAGCGTAGGTTTTGTTTTTGCTGGGTTTTATGGAAGAGTTCTTGTGGAATTAAAATGCTAAGGTAGTTGAGATTGTGTTTTAGTGGGAAGTTGAGAAAAATATCCAATTAGATTTAATTCTTTTTTAATTCTCCTTCTGTCGAATTTCCTGTTCAATTTCTTAAGTTTTCTTTAAGTTTTTTTTCTCTATTCTTTTCCAAACTTTTGATTTTGGTTGACGATTCTTTTGACTCCTGTTCTCTTTTCTACCGTGCGATTTATCTCATTTGGTTATTGTGGGTAAGTTCTTTTGAGGTTCTGGACTTATGGATATCAATTTCGAGATTAGTAATATGTTTTTTCCTTGTTTAGGTGCTATACGAAGGGGCTAAAAGTTGGTAATCGATTCTCCTGTAGTTCGGAAGCTTCATTGTTCGGCTGAAAGTAAGGATTTTGGTAGTTTTTGAGAATGGATAAATGTGTTAAGGGTTAGGATTGTGTCGCTTTTAACTGCTAATGTGGTGTTTTGTTGGGTAATATTTAGGTTTTGAACGGCTCGGGAGTGGTTTCGCATCAACTGATATCAGGTGTGTACCTAAAAATATAGAAAACGAGAAACGACGAAAGCTAAAAAATGATTCTGTCAATGCCACAAGGGCGTGTGGTCACCCGTGTGGAAGTACACAGGTGTATGATGGATGAGCCAAGCCGTGCGTGCAAGACACGGGTGCATGACATGGTCGTGTGATGGCCGATGAGGCCGTATGTAACACACGGGCTCGACCTATTAGGCCGTGTAAGCCACACAAGTGTGTGGACCCACACGGGCAGGCCACATAGGCGAGTGAGACCATTTTTCTAAAATAGTTCTATAAGGTTGCACGGGTCACCCAAGTTGACTGTGACCTACTGTAAGGTCGATAAGTGTTACTTAGACCCGTATTTATGTGATCTGATTATATAGTGTCTGGCTAAGCATGATATCTTTACTGAACTGAATGTATGATCGGTTAATCACATGTTGCATGTCATATTTGTATGTTGCATTACACCGGGGGGTTGATGATATTTCGGAGGAAGTGTCTGAAAGGTTTAAAGCCTGTAATCTGGCAGTTCAGCTGCATTATTCTGTTTATGTGCCGCATTTCAGTACAATATGGTGTATAGGGATGAGTGGTTGATTTTATCCCAGCATTGTGTGTAGGGCTAGATAGAGATGGTGTGTAGAGGCTAGTGGGTAGGATTCTGATATTCCGTTCTGCATCTGTACCTGATTGGGCTAAAGCCCTAGTTTATATCTGGTTCTGCATCTGAATGGGCTAAGGCCCGAACTGATTTTGTAGTGGGCTCCGGCCTCAGACTGTTATTTTTTACGTCTGGTTATTATTCTGTATATTTGATATCTATGGGGATTACACACTGAGTTGCGAAACTCACCCTTTCCTATTTAATCTGACTAGGTAATCCCCAGCACTAGGCGAATCGATGTAGCGGAGGACTCGATAGTGGCCATACGTAATAACTTTAGACTATTTCTATTGGTTCTTTCCCGATTTTGATTATTTATTTATTTGGGGATTTTGTTGTAATTTTGGGACTTTAGACTTTTTGGCTTTTAATTTCGGCTTTTAAATTGTTGACGATTTTATTACCAATAAACACGATTTAAATCTGGTTTTTATTAAAATAAACATTTTCCTAGAATAGAAGGTTTTCGTAAAAGAAACATTTTAATCACAATAAAGACCATGTGTTTTTACTCCATGGTAAAACAAAGATTAAGCAACTGGAATAGTTTTACTCGTCATTTTCGTTTTCAAAAACACTCTCATGTGACATCACCAGATTCGTCTATAACGTCTAGGCCGAGTGTAGGGTGTTACAAACATAGTATTGTTCCTTTATTCGTTCTTATGAGTGGATTTGCGTGCACTGTGTTTGTAACTATTGTGTGTAAATAACTAATGCAATTGTGCAAGTGTACACGTCATTCAAGTAATAAAGTGATAAGTATCGTCTCTATAGGGATAAAAAATTGGTAAGAAATTGAGTACGTTATTATAATCCTATTAACTACACTAAATGGCAGGAAGTACTCTCAAGTTAAATAGGATGCTTGTATAATGAATTAATGAAATCAAATGCTAAAAACCAAAGAATTGATATGGCAAATAAAATGTAGTGGCAAATTACAGAGAAAAGCAAGAGTAATTCTGTTGTTGAATGAATAGGACTAGAATTATTCAGGTGAAATGCTCATATCAAATTAATGTCATGGCAAAATATTGTCTAACCAACTACTCAGAGAGTCAATACTATAACCTTTCTCTTTCAAAAGCTAGATCTTAAGCTAAAAATCTAAGTTACTGTATGTCTATAGAACTCTGGACTAATAATTGCAATGAATGTTCTTCTTTGCACAACTCGCAACATTTATGTCTAGAGTGCTACAAATATTATGTCGAGTAATAGCTTGCATCAAATAATTCAATGTCTAGTATATTTAACCTTTTCAGAATTAAAAATACAACTAAGAACACAACACACAATCAACTATGTCTAGAGCTTGCATGCATGCATTTTAAAATAAGCATAAATCGAATGAAATAGTGATATAGGCAATCTCAAATCATGAACATGAAAGATTATAAAATTGTAACACCCCTAACCCGTATCCATCACCGAAATAGGGTTTCAGAGCATTACCAAAACATTCAGAAACTTTTACAGATAAATCATGCAAGTTACTATTAAGATTCCGAAATCTTTCTTAATGTCCCTTAAATGGACCCTCAAGGCCCAATATGAACTTGAGAAACAAATCGGGACTTAATCAGAACCTCTAAGAATTTTTCACGACTTATCAAAATTTTTCCAAGGTGCAGGGCACACACGCCAGTGTGACCCTAGGACACGCCCGTGTTAGAGGTCGTGTTCAGACCCGTGTAACTTTCTAACTTGCACACATGGCCATGCCACACGCCTGTGTGCTAGGCCATGTAGCACACACGTATTGAGACACATGCCCGTGTCTCTGCCCGTGTGCTCAATTCTGATCATTCTGTTTCTCAAAATTAAGGTGCAGGGGACACACAACCTAATCACATGCCCGTGTTAGCAAGCCGTGTGTCACACTTGGACTAGACACACGCCCGTGTGTCTGCCCATATGGACAAAATAAAGCCATTCCTAGCTTCATTTCTCACCCCAAAATTTGTCATAATCCTACACCACATCTTGTATTCATAAGCCAACAAATCCAAGCATTTTATTCAAGTTAATTCTATCATTTAACATGATATATCATCACATAAAATACTAACCATTTCATGCATTCTAATCAAGCATATTCCATCCATCATCATGGCATATCATTTCATGCATACATGTTTACAATCTTGCCTTAGTTATGGTCTCATGTTAGACATAATTTTATCAACTACTTAACATATATGTTGCTAACATAATATGACATCAACGTACCCTTTATTGAAGTTCTTTCCCAGATGCCCAACTCAGCAAAATTCTTAAAGGAACTTCTGAGCAATAATAGGAAATTAGACGCTACATCACATGTGGAACTCAATGCAGTCTGCTCAGCTATTTTAAAGAATGAGCTACCTAACAAACTGAAAGATCCAGGGAGTTTTACAATTCTTTGCTTAATTGGTAGTCTAACTGTGAATAATGCTTTAGCTGATCTAGGGGCCAGTATAAATGTTATGCCATATAAAATGTTTAAACGACTAGGTCTTGGTAAACCCTAATAGACTAGGATGAGCATACAATTGGCTGACAAAATAGTTAGATTTCCTAAGGGTATTATTGAAGACATTCTCATTAAAATTGATAAATTTATTTACCCAGTAGACTTCGTTGTCTTAGATATGGATGAGGATAACGAGGTACCTCTAATTTTAGGACGGCCATTTTTAGCAACTGCCAGAACCATTATTAATGTAGGCACAGGAGAGCTAACACTTCGTGTAGGTGACGACACAGTAACACTCCAAGCACACGACTCAGTTAAAACCCCTAAGACTCAAGATAATGCTATAAAAACTGTCGATGATAAAACTAATATTCAATCGTCCTTGCAGGAACTTCCTCGAACAAATACAATAGAGACAGTGCACTACTATCATGAAGAGAACAAAGACGTCCATGAAGAATGAAGACTACGAATAGATGAGCTAGACGAATAGCGAGAACACAAACCGAGAACACATGATAAACTGAAACTACGCAAAAAGAAGCTCGATACCTCTCCTAATCAACTTCAGGTCGGCGATACAGTCTTACTAGATGTCGTTGATCCTCACATTGTCACTAGCACACCAAATGAGGAAATCCCTCTTACGGTACTTATTATTTTTCCATTCGGTACAGTGGAGGTGAGTCATCCCAAGTTCGGCATTTAAGGTAAACAACACCCATTTAAAATCTTATTTTAAAATTGACAACAGGAACGAGGAGTATGAACTCCTCGAACCACCATGATCATTCAACGGAGAGGTAAGTCAAGTTTAGACTATAAATAAGCACTTCTCGGGAGGCAACCTGAGCACTAAAATATTTTGATTTCTTTATTTTTATTTTCTCACACTTCGAATCAATTAACTTAATCTTTGAATTGCAAAGTTTTTCAGCACACACGGCTAGGCACACGGGCGTGCCTAAAGCCGTGGCCAAATAGGGAAAGCGACATGGCCATCCGATACGGCCGTGTTAAAGCAGGACATGATTTCCTCAAAACAAGGGGTGCGCTAAATCCCCACGGCCGTGCGACATTGGTGAACTTGATAGGAACACACGGGCGTAGGAATGAAAACCCACGAGCGTGCCAAGGACAAGGCTCAATTCTGTTTCTACGACACGGGCGTGTCCACATCTCATCGCTAGTCCCACCTCGCGAACCATCCAGCGATGAGGATATTTATAAATATTTATTTATTTATCATTTTATGTTTTTAATTGAAACTACTTTTTATTTTTATTTTTATTTTTTTAGATTTTAGAATTTTATTTTTAATCATGAATTTTGGTTATTCCTTTTCAAGTACTTATTCTTCCTAATATCCCCTAAAAAAAGTTCCTAATTTTATCACAGTTATATAGAACTCCTAAGCTCATCATCACATGGGAACTACAACTCCACCGGAGAAGGTTCTCCATGACTGCCATGTCTTGCTCAACCACGACCATAGCTACCACTAGATATAATATTCTTTTGGCGCAGGACTTATGGCCTAATGAACCTCTACGACCGCCGGAGTATCCTCCTCCACTCTCAAACCGATCACTCTCCAAAACTCTAAGTTCGAGGAATTCATCAAACAGGATATTTCACTTCTCTCCCTATCTTATTCTCTAACATCTATCTTTATACATTGAGGGAAATGTACATCTTAAGTGTGGGGGGGTATTCATTAATAATCACCTTGTTCTCATGAAAAACTCTCATATCATATTTAGGATAAATTTTAATTGATTTATGATTCTGATTAATATATCTTGAATTAAAACATAGGGATTTATGCATTGGTTATTTAAACTTTAAGACAGTAGAGAATCAAGCATGATAAGTTGATTTTTAAGAATTTAAAATTATAGGCTGTTTCCCCAAGTCTAGGTATTACTTTGAATTAGAATTCACAAGTCTAAACATCAAAAAGCCATAATTTTTGTGAGATTTTTGAGCCTTTTGAGCATCTATTCATCCTTTCATGCTCACTTTTATTATTGCTTTGAGTACGTCAGTATTAAACTGTTATTCTAGAACTTGCTTGATTATGCATGTCGAGACCACACCATTTGATTTGATATATCAAAATGATTAAGGCACATAGGATTAACCCACTCATGCCATGAAAAGCCTACCTCTACGATTAACCCCTAGTAAATCCCCCAAATTAATTTGATCCCTATTTTTGTTGAGATCTGAGTTGGAAAAGTTACTTAGCAATGTTTTTCTTCTTTATTTAACTTGTTCTTAAAAAAAAAGCTATGTATACATATTAGTAATTCTAGATTCTGAGAAGAAGCTCTGTTGTATGCAAGTGAAGGTTAACTCTTTTTCTAGGTAGGAAATTTTTCAATTCAATCTCGATTTGAACCCTTTCTTTCAGCTTGTGAACACACCCCCTAACCAAACCTCATTACAACCCTCTAAAGACCTTTTGATTGATGTATCATCTTAAATTATAGTGGTGGAGATTTGTTTTTCATGCAAGCCTATGGTAATGACTTTTCATTATTGACTATTGAGTGCTTCATTTATTATCCTTAAACACCTCAAGTTATATGAGTGAATCTGTAGTGAGGATGTGAAACTCTATGATATTTTGAATCAAAGGTAATTACTTAGATGAGGTGAGACACCCATGTTTGCATGAATAAAATACTCAACTTGGAATGTTTGAAACTTTTATGTTCTTTTAGTTGAACTCTCAATGTATGATTACCTGTGGATTATTTTGAGATATTATCGATAAGAATTATAAGTTGAGAAGAATTTATCTTGATTATGAGTTGAGAATTTTGCTTGAAGACAAGCAAATCCTTAAGTGTGGGGGTATTTGATAAACCGTAAATTATACATATTTTTACCCCATGTTTAATGCATTTTATAAATGATTTCTCATTAGAATTGGTGAATTCGATGCTCCTAATGCTTTAATTTCATGTTTTGTACTTAGGAGAGCACCAAGAGTCAAAAGGAGACAAAAAAGAGCCAAAAAGGGACAAAATAGACCAAATCGAGAAGAAGACACGGCCTAAGCCTTGCCACACGGGCAGCTCACACGCCCGTGTCTTTCGAGGGTGTCGACCAAGGCTTTCACTATTCACACGGCCTGGCCATTGACCCACACGGCCGTATGCAATTTAACGGATCGAACACGACCTGGCAATCACGTCACACGGCCGTGTCGCACGGGCGTGTCCCTGTTGAGCCCAAGTTAAGTCCAATTTGGAAAAGGCCACTTTGGAGGGTTTCTAGGCATTCCAAAGCCTATAAATACGCACTAGAGGAGGAGTAAAAGGGAGACGGAGAAGAGGGGTAAGTAATTACCCCAAGGAAGCCGATTGACCCATCTCAGAAGCCGGATTCATCATCAAGACTGAAGATCTCTCCTCAATTCCCTTTCAGGGTTTTGAGTTTTCTTTATGTTTTGTATTCTTTATTCTTCTGAGATGTTTTCTTATTTAGTTATGAACTAAATCCCCTAAATACCTAAGGGGAATGAAACCTAAGACGAATCTTTTTATTATTTTCTAAATAGTATGATAAATATTTTACTTGTTCTTAATTATGTGTTCTTAATTATTGCTTTGATATCCCAGGATACTGATTCAAGACACGCTCTTATTCAGAGGAGGAATAGACCCTGTCTAAGAGTACATTTTCCATAATTAAGCGGAATTGATTGCGCGCCTAGAAATAGGGTGACAAGATTTTACCAGATTAGGGTGAAACCTAATAAGGGGATCCATAGATCGAGTTAATGCAACCCTAGAGTGTTAATTAGAGAAAAGTCTCGGTTATTCAATCTAGGGGTTAGACGTTATTAGTCTTGAATAGGGATAATAACATAACTTAGGGATCTCTATGGAACAAGTTGAATGAATAAATCGTCCGATTCGGAGCCAGAATAACAAATACAGTCTAGGTGGATTTTTCCTTAGGTATTATCTCAAGTCAATCAATTTTCCCAAAAGCAATTCCCCAATTCTTTTCTCTGTGCGTTCTTAGTTTAAATAATTAGTTAAGTAAAACAAACCCTTTTATTCTTAGGCTAGATAATAAAAAGATAGTTATTACTAGTACTTTTGGTTCCCTTAGGTATGATATCTCGGTCTTGCCATTACTATACATGTTCGATAGGTGCGCTTGCCTTTTCGTCATGATAATAGTTAGTCTAGGTTTGATCTTCATTATAAATATTTATTACTTGTTATGAATCACGCGATCATTTTCCCCATCATGTATTCATTCAACATAGATAATTCATCTCATTAATTCGAGTATAATTTCATAATAGTTCATTTTGAGTTCAGATAATTTTGCATTAGAACTTTAAATATATTACTTGGAATATCAAAGTCACGATTAGTACACTCTAGGTATACAAGTCTATAATCAAGAACAAACATTCTTATCAAATAGTTTCCATGTACAAATATTATCATCTCATATTTCATATATCACTTGTCATGTATCATGATTTTCTTGCATTTCATGTAATATTTTTTCATGTCATATTTCCATATCATATACACCATTCCATGTAAATTTGTCTTAAATTTATATTTGCCCCTGCTAGAGCCTTGCCCGTTGAATTTATTTGAATTATCGATGGATACATAAGTAGTACACTCGAGGCGTATGAATCGGGATCCGTCAATTCATATTCAATGGTACCCATAAGGTACTATTTTAGAGGGTACACTATCGAGCCACATATATATACTACAGGATTACCAGTCCAGGCTAAATCCTTTTTGTGACATATGCTCTAAAAAGCTTGATTTGGATTACCCGTCTGGGCTAAATCCAATCCATAATATATGCTTAAGAGGACTTATATTAGGATTACCCATCTAGGCTAAATCCTATCAGAATTGAGGTCGAAGGATTACTAATCCGAGCTAAATCCTATCCGCAACAGATGTAGGACCTCTTTCATTTTGGGAAATCACACATCCATTAATTTTCCATTTATTCAACTGGGATTCAAACACTTTTCAAGCATTATTAGGCATTTGATTATTTCATACCTCTGTAACATTTATGTAATTCGAGTAAAACACATTCCACATTCATGTCAAGCATACAAGTAACATTTTATCAACCATTTTCATTTATCGGGCTATATTGAGTAGGTGATCGTTTCACATATTTATGACATTGATAAAATTCACAAACACAACATTTAAATCAAGAATAAAAACATATTCAATTTAGTTACACAAACTTACCTCAACAAAAGTTCGTGTACGTAAAATCTACTAACCCGACATTTTCCTTATTCCTTGTTCTAACTCCGAATTTGGTCTTTTCGAATCTATACGAGTAAATTTAACATCAATTTATCACATTCTATATTCAAGTGGACTAATTTTTCATCATAGGCAAAATTACAGTTTTGCCCCTAACTTTTCCAAAAATTACCATTTTGTCCCTAGGCTCGAAAATGAAATTCATGAAATCCGAACCACTACCCAAGCCTAGCCTAATTACACAATACAACTTTTATAGCACATACATTTCACAAATTTTAGCATTTTCCATGGATATTCACCATTTTTCATTTTAGTCCTTAAATCAAGTTTTCATGCAAAATCACTTTGTAAAAGTTGTTTATCTTTCTTCAATCTTTCATTTTCTACCATAAATTTCAAATTTCCAGCATAAACATCCTTGACCCAATTTTTATACCATGATAATTTTTCAATTTGATCCCCCAAATAGATAGTTTTGGCTATCCCGGTTTCAAAAATATCAAAATATGATTTTTATATTCTTTTCATCTTTTTAGTTAATTAATATTTTCACTTTCCAATTTAATCCCTAGCCTTTTTCTCATTTTCCATGGATGAATCATCCAAAAATATCTACATACTTTTTATTAATGGTCTAATTACTATATAATGACCTTCAATTTTGAATTCCATAGCTATTTGATCATTCTAGCTACTAGAATCCAACTTTTGCATTTTATGCGATTTGCTCATTCTCGTAATTAAGCACATAATCGGTAAAATTTTCTTTTCAAAATTTTCACACGAAATTTCTAGTATAATATGGATCATATAATAAAATAAAAATAAATTTTATTTTTGTCTCGGATTTGTGGTCCCGAGACCAGTGTTCTGATTTCACTGAAATTGGGCTGTTACAAAAACATTCACCCAAATAACTCCAACCTAAAAAAAAAATTAGTTCATGGGTGGAAATGTAACACCCCGTACCCGAGACCGTTGCCGGAGTCGAACACGAGGTGCTAACCGACTAATTCATTTACTCTCACAGTCCAATTAAAAATTTTCCAGACGACTGGCTAACTGCATCAGTGTCACCTTAAAAATCATAACTTGAGTTCCACAACTCGAAAATCATATTCGTAATTTTTCCCGAAACTAGACTCATATATCCATCTACAGATTTATTTCTAGAATTTTTGGTAGGACCAATTAGTACAGTTTATTAGTTAAAGCCTCCCCTGTTACAGGGTGCGACTACACTGACCTTCATGCATTACAATTTGGATATCTCCCTGTACAGGGCTTCAATACTGATGCCATTTGTTTCTATAGAAACTAGACTCAAAAAGGAATCTATACATATATGGAATGACTTCTAAATGTCTCTGGTTAATTTATAATGAATTTCCAAAGTCAGATCAGGGAATCCAGAAACCGTTCTGGCCCTATCTCACGAAAACTTTAACATCTCATAATATAATGTTCATATGAACTTTTTGTTACTTTCCTATGAAAATAGATTCATCAAGGTTCGATTACATAATTTATTCGCTATTTAATTCCGTTCTTACTATTTTTAGAGATTTTTCACATCCACATCACTGCTGCTGCCAGCATCTATTTTTAATGTAAACTTTACCTATTTCATGATCCTCCATGGATCAACTAGAGTTTGTCATACATATACCAAAGGTGATCATGAATAACCATTCCCATGACTAACCGTTACCAACATTTCCATACCTCTCGACGGACGACATACAAAACGATTATAATGCTATGATCAAGTATACTTAAGCCATTTTCGCATGGCTATCCAAATTTTCACAAAACCGAAAGGTACATGACCTACAACAAAAGGGTAGTCCTATACATTAACCAAAATATCCTCTCACTACTAGTCTATTCTATACATGCCATAAAATATTCCAAAACATAGCAGTACCAAACGGTGGATAGTGATAGTGTGACTAGTTCTTTGACGATCCCCGAGCCCGTAGCTTCCAAATGAGATCTATAAAACAGAGGAAACAAAGTACACGGAGTAAGCATTAAAATGCTTAGTAAGTTTCAAGCAGTGTCAACAGATAACAATCAAATTATAACATAGTTGTTCGTATTTTTACTTCACTCTTCCTTCGGGCATACCAACCCTTTTTCCGAATATGCACGTCTCATCATATGTAATAGGCAGATAAATTCTCACTTGATGGTGACCTCTTATGATCATAGGTACATTACATATTTTTACCTGACTTTCCACATTGACCAAATGCACAATAATCATAGAACAGTCTTATTGCTTTACTCACATGTGCATCACATAACGACCTTGTGATTTAGTCTAAATCAAACTTAAATATAATCTCAAATACATGCCTGACCAACTTAACGCATTGAACGTATTTATTACTAATTGTCACTATGAAGTCGCATAATCTTACGCTCTACTTGAATCTTCAGCAAAACCTTTAGTTCGGGGCTTACCCGGACAAAATCTCCACACGTAGTCATCGGGTCATTAGAGCTCAGATATAGTACGAGCACAAAGCCTACAGTCATTAATCAGTGATAATATTCTCGCATAAAGCCTGCGGGGTTTTAACCCGGATATAGTACTGACACAAATACCCTTCGGGACTTATCACCTTTATACACTTTCACATCCATCACGTTGGCCACTGGGCCTATCACATATATACACTTTCACATTCATCACATTGGCCATTCGGCCTTGTCACATATATACACCTTCACATTCATCACATCGGCCATTAGGCCTTATCACATATATATACACGTTCACATTCATCACATCGGCCATTAGGCCTTATCACATATATATACACTTTCACATTCATCACTTCGGCCATTAGGCCTTGTCACATATATATACACTTTCACATTCATCACTTCGGCCATTAGGCCTTGTCACATATATATACACTTTCACATTCATCACTTCGGCCATTAGGCCTTATCACATATATATACACTTTCACATTCATCACTTCGGCCATTAGGCCTTATCACATATATATACACTCTCACATTCATCACTTCGGCCATTAGGCCTTATCACATATGTATACGCTTTCACATTCATCACATCGGCCATTAGGCCTTATCTCATATATATACACATTCACATTCATCGCGTAAAATCTTAAATCAAAATATAAATTTTCATGTATTCACCTCACAATTATTCTAATATACTTCACATACCACATATACTATCATGTACAGACTTGGTCTTGGCCGAATCTACATCAATCATTTTCCAATGAATAATTCAATTTCACGCCATACTATCATTTCATATTCGAATACTCATAAACTTACAATTTCACAAATTTTAATATCAAAGATCCATCTAACACTCATATATCATTTTACAATATCACGAATTAGAATTCAAGTATGGGTTTAATCAATAGCTTATGAGCAACTAAAACAAGTTTTATCCGTGTTTACCACAAAATCACATATTCACTATGAGCCGTTTTTACTGAGCAATGGTCACTAAATTATTTATAACCGGAGCTACAAGGCTCCAAATCACTTTCCGTTAATTTTCCCTGAATATAGACTCGTGTATCTTCCATCCATAAATTTTTCAGAATTTTAGGTTTTTCCAATCAATACCAGATTTTTCTTAAAGTTTCCCCTGTTTCACTGTTTGACTAGCCTGACCAGTCTTCACTACGAATCAAAATTCTCATTGTACAGAATTCAAAGTATGTTCTATTTGATTTCATTTGAAACTAGACTCATTAAGGAGTCTAAGCATATAAATTTTATCTTGTAACCGTTTTTGTACAAATTATAGTGATTTTCTTAAAACAGAACAGGGGATTTCGGAGTCATTCTGACCCTGTCTCACACAACTTTAAATATCTCTTTATAGGAAATTTCTTTGCTTCCACGGTCTCTTTTATAAGAAACTAGACCAACTAAGCTTTGATTACATATTTTATTCAGCCTATAATTCCACACCAACAATTTATAGTGATTTTCTAAAATCACATTACTGCTGCTGTCCAAGCAAATTATTACAATTTGCTCTTAAGTTTCCAAGTCCAAACACTTATGAACTTACCATTTGAGTTTAAGACATATCATGGCCACATCATATCTTATTAAATCAACTCATTATGTCCTATTATGGTTGAATTTACTCAATGTTTAATCGCTTAAAACTTACCTCGGAAGTGGTCGACGACTAGATATCCACGGCTATTCGTTTACTTCCTCTTTTCCCCTATCCGACTTTGATCCTCTTTGCTCTTAAGCTTAAGTAAAACAATAGATTTGCTTAAGTACTTAACTAATATTATTCACTTAACAATCACATTTGGCAATCACATATCATTTAATCTATATAAAAAACAATAGATTTCAATATGTATCATATTTATGGTCAAACATAGCAAGAAAACTAAATAGGCTTTACTAGCCACACTTAGTTCTATTATAACATAACTCCACTTACTTATATGCACATTCGGCACAAGCAAACTTCATTTCAATTTTGCCACTCTTGAACTTATCCATAATATCCTAAGTTCATTTAGTAGCTAGGCAACAATTATACAAATCAACAAGTATTTAACAACAATGTACTTAACCAATCCTTCAAGTATACATTCGGCAATATATATATGTTAATGACGAAAACACTTAGGCCAATTCTAAAACTTCCACAAATCTTCATGCTTACATGCCATAACCGTATGGTTCTTATCACACTTGGACCACAAAATGCATAAATTTCCCAAATTCTAATTACTATCATAAGCTCAATTTAGCACTCATTTAGCACTTCAACATAGCCGATTGTCATTAAGCAATTAAGCCACATCTATTCAATTTTACCAAGCTCAACTCATCTATAATCAACCTTCAATACACTAAAGCATCAAAACAACATCAAAAAAATACAAACATCCATGACCGAATGTCATCTTCATAAATTTACAAAAACATTTGCCATGAGCTAGCTTCTATACTTGATGACCACTCCAAATATACAAAGATTTTCAATGAAAGAGCATTAACATACCTTAATCCCTTTCCCACTACAGCCTTCTCCCACCTTTTTAGCCTTCTACTTGAAAATTTCAACTTATAAGCAAACAAATTTCATGGTTTTCCACCACATGCAGCCGGCCTCTCCTCTCTAGCTTCCTTTGCAAGAGACAAGGAAGCAAGATAGAAAATAAAAGTTGAAGTCTTTCTTGCTTCCATTCACGGCAATGGAGGGGGGGGGAGACAACTTTGGTTTCTCCTCCCACTCCCTTCTTTTTTTATTATTCTTCCCACACATTTTAGCATAAAATGTCTATAATATGTCTTACCCCATAGCATGGCCGGCCACCATTTAGATTTTTGGCTAATTTGACATGCAAATCCTTCTTTTATACAACATGCATTAATAGGTCCTTATAGATTAACCTATCGCATTCCAAAAGTGTCACACATAAGTCCTATTACTAAATTCACATGCAATCGACTAAATCGAAGCTTAAAACTTTCACACATTCATATTCACATATTTTAGACAATAGATATCATATTCAAATAATTTGGTGACTCGGTTTAGCGGTCCCGAAACCGCTTTCTGACTAGGGTCACTTTAGGGGTGTCACAGGAAAAGTTAACACCAAATTAAAATCATTCTTCAACATTAAAACAACTTTGAATAACAGAAATTAGGAAAACAAAGGTAGAAATTGCAGGATTTCTCGCCACACTTGAGCTTCTCTTTTATCTTCCGGTTGTATGTGAATCTAGGATAGATGTCTCTTCCCCTTTTTCACGTTTGTATTCTACTCTCTATAGCTGCTACCCTTTATTTCTTTGGAATTCATCAATGGAGTTCTTCTCTCTACAGAAAGAGGATTGCTATCACCAATCTCTTTCTCATGTTGATTTCTCCTCCTCTCCTTTTCTTTCTTCTCTCTTCTTTTTTTGTTGGGTAGATCCGTCCCACCTCAGCAAACATTTTTTGTAACACCCCTAACCTGTATCCGTCACTGGAATAAGGTTATAGAGTATTACCGTAAAAACTTAACTTAATATCATCAATTTCCAAACATTTCATAATCATAGCAAAATCCATTCAAATACATGAATATCACCCCTTATTCGAGCCATTGAGGCCTTAGAAACACTTTAGAAATGATTCAAGACTAAATCAAGAACATATGAAACCTTAAGGAAAAAGTTGAAAAGAATTCACACTGCAGAGGTCACACGGCAGTGTGCCTCACACTGCTGAGACACACGCCCGTGTCTCAGGTCGTGTAACATTTGAAATAGGGACACACGGGCATGTCCTAGCCTGTGTCTGTGCTCGTGTGACTTTCTGACTTGGGTCATACCGTCAAAGCACATGCCCGTGTTCCAGGCCTTGTAACTTTCTTAAAAAAAACCATTAAAACCTACAGGGGACACACAACCATTCGCATTGCCTTGTGTCACACACGGCTGAGACACACACCCATATCTTAGGCCATGTGGACAAGAAATAGGCAAAAATCAGGCCATTCCTTTCACCCATTTCCAAAAAGTACCTATAAGCCAAATGCACCTATGAACAAGGTACCAAAACATGCCAAAACATGCATAATAAGACCATTTCAATAGACCATAAATCTATACAACCAATATGCCATTAAGACACCTCAATCACAATCTATCAAATCTAACCAACATATGCTGTAACACCCTTCACTCGTATCCCTCGCCGGAACAGGGTTCAAGGTGCTACCAGATTTAAACTCAACCATTTATATAAAACCAGGCCGTAAAAAAATTTTGATCAATTTTAAACTTTTCATACACGCGTATAATATCCTATAATCAGGCTTACAAGGCCCCAAAACATTTGTGAGGCATTATTAAATATTTACTAATATCTTAGTCTTGAATCATTTACTTAGTCAACAATAAATCACAATTCAAATTCTAAATATACATGCTATAAATCACATCACAGGAGATAATAACATACAAGCATATAAATAATCAAACTACCTTAATAACAAGCCAAAGTCTTTGGCTTAAACATAATATTAAATACTCAACTTTACAACCCTATACATGCCATAGACTCGAAACACTAAGATTTACTTACGCCGATAGCGTAGACTCGACAATGTGATGATAGCTCTGACGGCCTTCAACCCGAGCTAACCTGGCAACCCTAGGGAATATGGGAAAGAAAAGGGGAGTAAGCTTTATGCTTAGTAAGTTCATAAGAAAACAATAAGCAACTCATTAACAAGTTTTATCAATGATTACAACATAATCACAAATTCACTACAAGTTGTCTTCCTGAGCAATAGTCATTAAATTATTTATAACTGGAGCTACAAAACTCCAAATCAATTTTCGTTAATTTTCCCTGAAAATAGACTCATATATCTTCCATTCATAAAATTTCAGAATTTTTGGTTTGGCCAATAAATACCATATTTTTCTTAAAGTTTCCCCTGTTTCACTGTTTGACTAATCTGACCACTCTTCACTACGAATCAAATTTCTCATTGTACAGAATTCAAAATATGTTCTCGTTGATTTCATTTGAAACTAGACTCATTAAGGAGTCTAATAATATAAATTTTATCTTATAACCATTTTTGTAAAAATTATAATGATTTTCTAAAAACAGAATAGGGGACCTAGAAGTCATTTGACTCTGTCCCCCGCCACTTCAAATATCTCATTATCAGCAATTCTTTTTCTTTACATGGTTTCTTTTATAAGAAACTAGACTCATTAAGCTTTAATTACATAATTTATTCAGCTTTTAACTCAACTCCCACAATTTATGGTGATTTTCCAAAATCACGTTACTGCTGCTGTCCCAAGCAGATTTATTACAAATTTACTCTTTCACACATTCTTTGCATTCACATTATTTAAACATGTATATCACCAATCAATTTCATCACATACCCATAATTTCACTTAAGCATAATCTCAATACAATACATCATGCTCAATTATTTGCACACAACCGTTCAAATTAACAATTATAAGATGGTTCTGCACATAGCCCACCCTTATCGATAATTTACGATGGTTTTACCCTTACTCACATATATGACATAGGCATTTAAATACTTCAGTGTCAACTTTAATTCAACCGAATTCGACCATTGTACCATTTTATAACCACAGTTACTTTCGTCATTCATATGTAAATGGTATTTCACATAATTCATATAACCTTTCACCATGACCGAATACACACATACACATATGACACCTTCACCTATGCTTCTCATTTCACATTCATGATTCAATTCCAATCGATCTAACATGCATAAGTATATATCACATACCTGGCCAACTTAATGTATTGAATGAATTCAATTGCCGATTTAACACAAGCTCTCATAGTCTTAGACTTTTATCAAATCACCGGCATTTAGCCTGCTAGGTTTTAAACCCGAATTCATCACCAGCACGAAGCCTGCTAGACTTTAAGTCTGAACTCATTCACCTGCATTTCACCTGCTAGGCTTGAAGCCCGATATCATTGCGCCTGAATTATAGCCTGCTAGGCCCGAAGCCCGATATTATCTCACCGGCATTATAGCCTGCTAGGCCCGAAGCCCGATAATGTTATTCACCAGCTTAAAGCTTGCTAGGCCGAAGCCTGAATATCACATTTCGATAAACAATTCACCTGTTCTTTCATACTTTCATAACTTATACTTCAATTACGTATAACTGAAATACATATCTATGAACAAAGATTTTCATCCTTTCAACCACATAGGGTTTAATTTCCACATTGGAACACATATCTTAGTACATCATTTAATAGTATCAAAGTCGACTAGATATGCTAGTCACATACGGCTCATAACTTTAATTTAATATTCATTCAACACAAAGAACATATGTATATATATATATACACAATCAAACATCTTCTTAATTATGATTATTCAACTCTTAAGCATATAACATGATCAAACACAAACACTTAAGAACTTACCTTGGATTTTATCGAATAACTACGGATTGACTAATCGACTAGTTTCGCTTTCCCTTTATCCAAAATTGGCTCCTTATGCTCTTGAGCTTGGATTAAACAAATTTAACTTATTGTTAATAAACTAATTAAGCATTGTATTATGAGTATATTCAGCTTTCACACATATTAAACATAGTAATAATCATGCACATTATAATCAAAGTGCAATTAATCCCATACACAAAAAATATACGACACTTCATTTCTATCTACTTATATACATGTATCACAAAAGACCATTTCATACTTTCTATCACCTAAATAAACAACAAATTTTCCAATTAATTTCTTAAGTCCACATTCGGCATCTATATCCACAATAACACATGAGTCGATTACTATAAATCATCTAATTCAACTTTCAATAATCTCACTTTGCAAACAATCACTCATTTCATTCACCAAAATGTCATTCGGTAATTATTCAAACAGAATTATCATTTAAACATTTTTCACCTAAATCACACAGACATATCATGCTAGCACATAACACCAATACCCGAATAACATTTTAAACACTTATTTAATTCATTAACTATTTGATCATTCGGCAATTATATCTCCCATTCAAGCCTTATTTTAAAACTACCATGTATAATTCTTGCATTATACTCTAATACCCGATTACCATCTATCTATCTAACCACAACTATCCTTATTAATCAAGCTCAACTCATCTATCATCACATTTAATACCAAAAACATCAAACACCTTCAAAGACACTCAAACAACCCATATATTTCACAATTTCACATTCTAACCACTAAATTTCCACATTTCACAATTTAATCCAAAATTGACTTTTTTACCAAAATTCGCTTAACAAAACTTATTAATCTAACATCAAAGATTTATTTTCTATCATTAAACATCAAGATACTCAAACATTCAATAATGTAACCATCCAAATACTTTAACAATTTTAAAATTAGAGGTACGGGCTAGCTAGATTACGAAGCAACAATCTCAAAAACGTAAAAATCACTAAAAATCGAGTCAAAATGGACTTACCAATTTCACATGCAATGGCCGAATACTTTGAAGCTTCAATGGCTTCTTTTTCTTTTAACTTTCGGCAATAGATGATGAGAATGAAGCCAAATTTTTATTTTGTTTTATTTATTAAAACACTTATTAGCTATTTTACAATATTAACCTTCAAAAACATTTAAAACTACTCCAACTACCCTTCCACTATCATCCATTAACACAAAAAATGGTCTAATATTCTTATAAATACTTTCACTTTAATAAACCATAGCTATTAGACACCTTAACTAATAGCACACAAGTTTTAAACTTTACGCGATTTAGTCCTTTTTGCTTAATTTACTATCGAAATGATAAAATTTTTCAACGAATCTTTAATACCATCTTATTGCCACTCCGTAATATTTATAAAAATATTTACGACTCAGTTTATAGAAACGAGGTTCCGATACCTCATTTTCTAAACCCACTTGACCTTAAGGTCATACCACTTGAACTTAATAAATCGCTTATAAAACGAAAATCACAATATCAAAAATATTTTTAAAATCACAATTAGCTCGTAAATATTAAATATAATATTTACAAACCTACTCGTCGGATTTAGTGGCCCCGAAACCACTGTTCCGATTAACCCTAAAAATGGGCTGTTACATATGCATAATTGACCATTCATCTAGCATTCATATCTAACCTATTTCCATACCAAAACTTACTACAACTGACCACTTTCAAACATGCCAACTGTGACAGCCCAAAATTGACCCTAGTCGGGAAGTGGTTTCGGGACCGCTAAACCGAGTCACCGAAATGTTTGAACGTAATATTTATTGTCTAGAATATGTATTTATGAATGTGTGAAAATTTCAAGCTTCGATTTAGTCGATTGCATGTGAATTCAGTTATTAGGACTTGTGTGACACTTTTGAAATGTGATAGGCTAATCTATAAGGACCTAATAGTGCATGTAATCAAAGGGGGACTTGCATGTCAAATTTCCCCCTAATAGCTAGTGGCCGCCATGACAAGGATTATGGGTAAAACATGTCATAAAACATGTTGGGACAATGGTGTATGTAAGAAAAAATAAAATAATGAGCATGAGAATTTAATAATGAAAGGAACAAAAAAAAGAGAATGGTGAGTGTCTCCCCCTTTGCCGTGAGTTGAAGAAAGAGAAGAAAAAATTTGTTGTTCATCTTTTTTCATTTCTTTGAGCTGAAATTCTAAGGAAGAAGGAAGGGTTCTTGCTTCATGCTTGGTTTGGAAGAGGATTAGGAGGAGGTTTGGCCATACTTGTGTCTAGATTAAGGTATGTTTGAGGTTGTGCCATGAGATTCATGCATGTTCTTAGTTGCTAGCTTGAGTTCTAATTAGTCCATGGTTCAAAACTTTGCTATATCATGGGGATGATATTCGCCAAGGTAGATTTTGTGTTAATGTCATTGCATGCTAAACATGAAGCTTGTTAATGATACATGTGATGGTGGATTGATGACTCTTGGATTTTCTTTTTAGCATTTTTGAGTAAGAAATTAAGTTTTGGAATTGATGGAATGGAGAGTATGCTTAAGTTATGTTATGAACAACTATGTGTTAAATCGAGGTTTGCTAAGCTAGCTATTAAGGTGAAGTGCAATGTTAGTGATTGATTAATAGTGTATATACATGTATGCATATTCGGCCATCAAATTAAGAGCATAGGTGATGATGAGTCTATGCTTTGTACATTCGGGCATATATATATATATGCATGTGTGATTGGATTATTGATAGTAGGGCTATAGCATATGATTATGAGCCGAATAGCTAAGAGCATGAGGTAGCAAGATAAAAATTTTTACCATGCCGTTCCGTATGTCATAAAATCATTAAATTGTGAATATCAATATGTGTAGCAAAGCGGTTGAATGAGTTAATTTATTTGTTTAAGCTCAAGATCCTAAAGGAGAGGCGTCCAACAAAGGGAAATCGAAGGTCATCGAGTAGCCGACTTGGAATTATTTTACACCACACAAGGTAGGTCACTAAGCATATATTTTGTATTGATTTAAATAGACATAATGTCTATGTAATTATGCCGAAAGGAATGATAAATTTATATACATGTATGTATGTGGTGATGAAAGTATTGAATGAAAAGAAAAGAGGTGAGATGTATTGAGTTGTTGATTTCGGCACTAAGTGTGCGGGTATAAACATTTGTGATCATGAGAATGGCACTAAGTGTGTGGGTTTAAAATTTGTACAGCACTAAGTGTGAGAGTTTGATCATAGAGCACTAAGTGTGCGAGTTGATTATATAGCACCAAGTGTGCGGACTCACTATATGCTTTTGAATCACTATTGACACTGAGTGTGCGACATTATTGAGTCGATCACGGACAGCGGATCGGGTAAGTACCTTGAGTTCATGGCTAATAGGCGCTATGTTTATATTTGGAGTTGAGCTTGGTAAGTTTCGAACCTATGTGACAATTTAAATTGAAGTCACGTACATAAGAATTATCGTGGAATAAGTGAAAAGTCATGTAGATGTATGAATGTAACGAAAACAAAATGGTGTATAAAAATGCTTCAAATATCCTATTGATTAGTATATGGAATGTGAATGTGTAACTTGGTATGAGATTGAATCGAAAGGTCTAAGGAACTATGGTATAGTTCTGTTTGAATGGAGTAATTAGCCTCGTTCCATTTTGTTTCCTCTTGCGATAATGTTATTAATGGTTGGTAGTGCATTGCTTATGACTTACTGAGTTATATACTCATTCGGTGTTTGCTTGTCACCTATTTTAGGTTTCTTGGACTCGACTTTTTGCGTATTCGGGACCGTCATCGAAGTCATCACACCGGCTAACAACTTTTGGTATTTTCTTCGTAGTTGGTCTAGGAGTACATTTCGGCATGTATAGGCTGTTATGCTTTGTTGAAATTTGGTATGTAAACTTTTAGCCATGCGAAAATGGCGTAAATGTTAGGTTGGAATTGGTTTTGTGATGTTTGGACACAAATCATGGTTATAATTTGGGACATGCATGATGAATTATTAGTTAAATCAAGGAAAAGTCATGAAATAGGCATAGTTTATTTTAGTAATAGATGCTAACAGCAGCAGTGATGTGGATGTGAAAAATCACTAAAAATAGCAAGAGTGGAATTAAATAGCAAATAAATTATGTAAATGAGCCTTGATGAATCTACTTTCATATGGAAGAAACGAAACGGTCATATGAGTTGTATAATGAGAGATATTTAAGTATTTGTGAAACAGGAACAGAACAGTTTCTGGATTCCCTGTTCCGACTTTGGAAATTCATTATAAATTAACCTGAGATAATTAGGAGTCATACCATATATGTATAGATTCCTATTTGAGTCTAGTTTCTATAGAAATAAACGGCATCAGTATTTAAGCCCTTCACAGGGAGATATTCAAGTCGTAACGCCTGAAGGTCAGTGTAGTCGACCCCTGTAACATGGGAGACTTTAACTAATAAACTGTACTAATTGGCTTGACCAAAAATTCTAGAAAAAAATATGTAGATGGAAATATGAGTCTAGTTTCAGGGAAAAATTACGAAACTGATTTTTGAGTTTTGAAACTCCAGATATGATTTTTAAGGCGACAGTGACGCAGTAACCAGCTTGTCTGGAAATTTTTTTTTATGGACTGTGAAAACAATTAAGTTAAGTCTGTGTGCACGTTGTATTCGACTCCGTTAACGGACTCGGGTACGGGGTGTTACACCAACACATACCACTTTGGTCATAAACCATGCATCAATTTGACCATATAAACACCAATCATTATAGCATTAAAGTGCCAAAAGCACACCAACCAAATTACCATATTTACAAGCCAAACAAAACAACTTGTTCATTAAACACAATTTACCTATACATTCCATTTTAACCATGAATAAAACATCAAAATCTATCGATATAATCAATGGATAGTGTGATAGGTCTCTAACGAGCTTCCTAATCGATCGAGCTTCTGATAATGTATAAAACATAGAAAAGAAAAACATCATAAGCATATAATGCTTAGTAAGTTCGTAAATTATGAACATAGCTTACCATTTCAATGCATAATCTTAAAAATAGACATGAATCAATCCTACATAGCTTGGCACAAGCCTAAGCATCATTAACAACACAAGTTAGTGATTTAACACTTAACTTACCAAAATCATTTTATGGTAAGATAAATTTCATGAACAAAGCATACTTGAATTCATACTTTTCATAAACAAGATTATACATACTTTTATCATCAACAATTCATACCTTTCTATAAGTTCTTAACTTAACCATTGGAACACTTACCGTTCCTTCCCTTTTCAATCCCGTTGAAACACTTAGAATAATATTGGATACGCAGGAAACTCACACAAAGTGTGCTAAACATATGGTCAAAACCATTTCCTTTCCTTTTTCTTTACATAGATGCTCACTCGAGCCATAAATGGGTCTGCTCACACAAGCTGACGATCGGAATATAGTTACACGATGTCGCTCACACAATCTGATGAGTATCTGCAATAAATTCCTAAACTCAGTCATCGGTAGGACATTCAGGACCAGCACCCGAAACATGGTAACCCTAATGATATGTCATTTGTATCCTATATATTCCTAAGGTTCAAACGGGACACGATAGTCGCATAATGTTATTGGATTTCCGTTGTGACATGATATGATGAATAGCATAATAACATTTAAATCAAATAACATTAAAATGCTATTTAAACATATAGACTTACCTCGAATGCAAAGATAAGGAAATAGAATCAACTAGTCCGAGACTTTATCTTTCCATCAATCTAAATCCGTACGATTCTTAACTTGATCTAAATAAACAAATTTAATCCATTTAATATTCATTCTATTCAATTCAATCCAAAATTCATACTTTTGCAAAATTACACTTTTCCCCCCATTATTTTAATTTCTTTACAATTTAGTCCTTATGTTCGAAAATTAAAATTCATGCAATTTCATCCACATACCATACTAGCCGATTTACCTAGGAAACAAAGCATCAATTCACAATTTCATCATAATATTTTACTATTTTTACATAATAGACCCTAAATGATAATTTCATCAAAAATCACTTTACAAAAGTTGTTTATTTAACAATAATGACTTATAATCTTTCATAAATTTTCAAGAATCAAACAAACACATTCATTTGAAAACCCTAATCCTTTAATAATTTTGTAAATTAGTGCCTGGGCTAGCTAAATTATGTTACAAAGATCCCGAAAACATAAAAATAATTATAAATGGATCAAAACAACACTTACATACAAGGAGAATGTCTAGCCGAATCCTTCAATGGAGTTTTTTCACTCTAGTTTTTGGTGGAAAAGATGAACAACCAAGTTGATGTTTTTTTTTTCAATTAATTTACTAACATATATTTATTAAATTATAATCTTAACCTTTAGTTATAACATCAAATTCACTTAATTCATGCCCATAAATGTCCACTCATAATAACAATGGTCTAATTAACACAGAAATCCCTTAAAAATTTAATTTCATAGCAAATAGATACCTTTAACTATTAGAACTCTACTTTTACACCTTTTACAATTTAGTCCTTTTTACTTAATTAAGTCTGCAAATGATAAAATTTCTTAATGAAATTTTTATATGACACTACTAGCATACTGTAGACATTGAAAATGGGCTATTACATTTTTCATTCCTCTTTTCAGGTTGCTTTTTATGGTACATGCACTGCCGGCTAAGAATGACGTGGATAAATTTCTGAGTCATCTTCTTGGAATTGCCATGGCATGGCAATCAATCTTGCCATTTGCCACGTCAATGTTTCACTTCCCTTATTTTCCCTCTTCATCTTCTTCCTCTTCCTACTCTTGTGTTTAAACAAAACCACACCTTTCCTCCACAAGTGATAAAAGTAACAAATAATGACTATTATATCGCAATCAAAACTTTGTTATGTAGTGTTCTAAAAATATCTTAAAAATGGAAATGTATTAACTTAATTACAACCAATTAATTCCATTTAGAGGCCTTAAGTATAACATTTTTCAAGAGTTATCACACCCCCAAACTTGAATTATTGCTTGTCTTCAAGCAAATGATGCTTGAATATGCATAAATGTATGGAATTTCCAAAACAATCAATCACCCATTGTATTGCCAAATCATAATAAGCATACTGTGTACCTTTATTCTCAACAATCTTTTACTAAAATAAGGAAAACTTACTTATATTTGTTGTAAACCTATTTAGCAAATGCAATGCAGAAAATGGTT
The DNA here is from genome assembly GCF_025698485.1 of Gossypium arboreum. Lineage (NCBI taxonomy): Eukaryota > Viridiplantae > Streptophyta > Magnoliopsida > Malvales > Malvaceae > Gossypium > Gossypium arboreum. The sequence continues at coordinate 34,611,629 of NC_069071.1, read as the reverse complement.
CCTAAAGGTAAAATTCTCTCAATATTTCAACAATTAAAACTATAGCAGATTTCTCTCAATATACTTAGGTTATCTTTCTCCTAAACTCAGTTTTTTAAACACTTATTCAATTTCCAACACAAAATTTTTCTAAGGAATTGATATTGTCATATGATTGTATACTTGGAAACCTCAATGTAGTATACATTAGATTGCCATGTCTTATATCATGTCACAATTTTAATATACATCACTCATGAAACAACAGCTTTTAATTAAAAAGATGGATGGAGCAAACAACTACCTTCTTAGCAATTTAGCCTCAAGATTCATTGGAGTGTCCCTAAAATATGTACACTTTTTTTTTAGACAAACACTCATATTTGAACTCATTTTTCTTGTCAACAATATAATGGAGCAAACAAAATATTACCGACCTACTTAACAGGTTCAAACTTTGGAGTATTCATATTATTTTACCATAACAAAAATTATACCTTATTATTATATTGAAATTAAGTCAAAAAGTCCTAAATTTATTCAAAGAATGCTACTATAGCCTAATTGCATTTATATTTCAATTATTCTACTTTTAGGAAGTCTTTTTCAACAATTGTTCTATGCCAAACATGCCTAAACAACAGTCATCATATTTTCTAAGTTTACAAAGAAGAGTTACTATCCTTATTGAACATCATTGATAACCATATACTCACATAATTAGGCAGTTGAATGGCAATTAAATGTTATGGCAAAAAGATTGTATGGACAATTAACAATGCAGTATATATGCACAACACACCCCCAAACCTAAGGGATGCTTTGCCCTCAATACATGAACATGACAAAGTAAAATGAATAAAAGCTACATGAATGCATGAAATTGTTAAAAACCAAAATGAAGGATCATGAAAATATAAAAATCAAAGCTTGGAGGGGAAGGAAATTACTTCACTTAGGTTGAGTGGATTTCCTTGCAACTCTTTTGTAACGCTACTTCTTTTTTGTTAAACCAACATCTTCTTGGACTGCTTTTCCGGTAGCCTTCTTGAATCTTTTTCGTTAAAGCTGATTAATGGGCACCTCATTTGTATCATTAGTATCTGACATCGTGAGTTCACATTCTTGTTCAATCATTGGTGCCTTGGATTGTGGTGCTTTTGTAGTGGTAGTTGGTGTAAAAGTATGCTGTCGGTCATCGTCCTCCTTGTCAGAATCAAGGTGTACAAACTCTATCAGTTCTTCATTTTCTTCTTTGTCATTAGATAAAATTTCTTCAGAAAATATAAGAAATATAGTGATTGTCTAGTTGAAGTTGTTCTGAAGAGCTTTCTTGAGTGCAGCATTGCATTTCTTCACATATTCCCAATATAAAGTCGTTTTGGCTTTTGCTATGGCAAAATAGTGGAAATGCGATTTTGCTACCTTGCCACCATACCTAACTAATGTTGGAGTTTCTTGAGAGAATTTAGTACTAGTTTTTATATTAAGAAAAGTGTGTGGGGCTTCAAGTGGGGGTGATGATGTAAATGCTGGACCAGATGGCCGCAGCATATCATCACCTAAGAAACACATGATAATTGATTTAGTTATGATGCCTTTATTGTTTATGGTCTCCCCATTTCTATGGACAAGGACATTAGCACACTGACAAAGAGCCTTGAGAAGAGACGGGAAATTTAAACTACTGACATTCTTCTGCAATGATGAACTTCATGGAAAATTATTCTTCCAACATTGATTCTTCTACTAAACATAATCGAATGTAGTAAAAACATATTTTCTTTGGAAATAGTAGAATTGTGAGTGGAGGGACTCAGTCGAGATTTTAAAAAATGATACCATACTCTACAATAAGGCTTTAGGGCAACTCTATCAATAGTGTAAAATTTATGACTAGATACAGTCCATTTAGTTCCCTCAATACAAAGATCTTGAAGAACCTATTATAACCATTCTACTGTAATCTTTGCCATAAACTCAAAATATTCATCAAGACCCTCAGACATATTGTAATGAGCATTGATAGAATCCTCGTCAAATCAAACAGAAACAACTATGACATAGATGAAGGCATTTTTAGGAGATGTTAGATGCACATAAAATTCTCTTTCCATTTTTGGAAGAACATCATTCGGGTGTGAGAAAAATAGTTTCCAGCCATGTTTTTCCACTATTGAAGATATAGAGGTATCATAATGCAAGAAGGTTGAATCTTGAAAAAGGAAGCCTTTTTTCAAAACAAAATGGTCTTTTGACTATGTTTTTCAAATATTTTTCTTTAGCTATTTTGTTAAAAAAAGGTCTTCGTAGGTAAGGATGTAAAGGAATATGGTGTATTACAAGCCATTATGACAAAGGGATATGAACTATGAGAGAATTATTAAGAGGTTTACAGTGATGAAAGTGAAAACCTAATAGAGAAAACTGACAAAAACAAGAACTAAGGATAATTTTAAGGAGCAAATTAATTATCTATGTTCAGATAGTGAGAGAAAAGATCATAGTGACATGGTTGAAAATATTTACTTGACCCAGCACATAAGTAAATTGAGTGGGAACCAGAAAAGAAATAACAAAATTATTAAACAAAATTGCATAAAAGAAGTAGGCGCTACTTTCAAAGTATTTTTACTCTGGAAAAAAGAACTTGTAAAAGAAGGAAAGAATAAACAGTTAAATAAATTTATTGGGTAGAAAATAAGAAAAGTAAAGAAAAAGAAACAAAGAACAATTTTTGCAAAAGAATAATTATTAAGTATTGTATAGAGAAATGGAATTTTTGTCACGCACTATAGGAGTTACAAAATAGTGTTTTAGGCGTTGACCATTGTCTTTGAAAGTGGATCTTGGTTTTTCATCTTTCATGTTGACAGATCCATGAGGATATATACACTCGAGTAGGTGATGAGTGGTAGCATCACCTCAATCCATGTTTAGTTTCTCTGGTTGTCCAAAATGCTTTGTGTTCTAGCTCAATTGGAAAATAACATGGTTTACCATAGAAAAGCTTGAAAGGTGACATTCCTGATGGTGTCTTGAAAGCTATGCGATAAGCCCACAAAGCTTTATCCAACCTTGCTGACCAATCATTGCGATTGGGATTGACAACTTTCTCCAGAATCTGCTTGATTTCTCTATTGAAAATTTCATCTTGTCCATTTTTTTAGGGGTAATATGACGTGGAAATTTTATATTTAACTCCATATTTTGTTCAGAGTGTTGGCAACTAATCTACAATCAAAATATGAGCCTTCATCACTAACTAAGGTAAGAGGGGTACCAAACCTGGTAAAAATATTTGTATGCAGGAATCTCAACAATGATTTGGCATTATTTGTAGGTAAAGCCACAACTTTAACCCATTTGGGGACATAATCCACATCGACAATAATATAGATTTTTCCCTAAGATAGTGGAAATGGACCCATGAAATCAATTGCCCAGACATCAAATAATTCCACCTCTAAAATATTCTGCAATGGCATTTTGTGTCTTCTTGATAAGTTACTAATTCTTTGACGGCGATAACAATTTTGACTAAACTCACTAGCATCATTAAACATGGTGGGCCAATAAAAACCAGATTGGAGAACCTTTGTAGCAAATCTCATGCTTCCAAAATGTCCACTATAAGGTGCAAAATGATAGTGATGTAGGATACTTTGAAATTCATCATTTGGGATACATCTTCGAATTACTTGTTCTGCACACTACTTGAATAGAAATGGCTCGTCCCAATAATATTGCTTAACATTGTGAAGGAATTTCCTTTAACCTTGATGTTGAGCGTAAGTAGTAGCAACCCACTGACTAGAAGGTTAATAATATCAGCATACCATGGCAATTCCATAGCCAACAATATCTGCTCATCAGGGAATTTGTCTTTAATCATTTGACTATCACCATACTTATACCCTACTTCTAGTCGTGACAAGTGATCAACCACTTGATTTTCAGTGCCTTTCCTATCTTTGATTTCCAAATCAAATTCCTGTAGTAACAATATCCATCTAATGAGTCTAGGTTTGGCCTCATTTTTCGTCACCAAGTATTTAATGGCAGAATGGTTTGTGTAAACTATGACTTTGGTGTCTACTAAATAAGCTCTGAATTTTTCAAAGGCAAACACCATTGCTAACTATTCTTTCTTCGTGGTGGCGTAATTGAGTTGTGAATATGTCACTGTGTGATTGGCATAATATATAAAATGAAACATCTTGGATTTTCCTTGCCCCAACATTGCTCCGACAGCAAAGTCACTTTCATCATACATTAGTTCAAATTGTAGAGTCTAGTCTACTACAATGACTATAGGTGCTTTAATTAATCGCTCCTTTAACTCTTTGAATGCCTTTGAGCATAACTCATCAAAATGAAATAGTCTGTTTTGCTCCAACAATTGACATAGAGGCTTTGATATCTTAGAAAAATCCTTGGTGAAGTGATGGTAAAATCTAGCATGACACGAGGAAACTTCTGATTCCTTTCACTAAAGTGGGTGGTGGCAACTTTTTAATGACTTCTATTTTTTCTTTGGCGATGAAAATTCCTCGTTATGAAATCTTGTGGCCCAAAAAAATGCCTTTACAAACCATGAAGTGGTGTTTTTCCCAATTTAGCACCAGATTTGTTTCTTGACATCGGTAAAGTACTAACTCTAAAATTTTTAGGCAATCTTCAAAAGTGTCACCAAACACCAAGATATTATCCATGAATACTTCAAGGAACTTCTCCACAATGTTAGAAAATATTGCCATCATGCAACACTGGATGGTTGCCGGGGCATTACATAACCCAAATGGCATTCTTTTGAAAGAAAATGTTCCATAAGCACATGTGAATGTAGTATTTTCTTGATCAGTAGGAGATATGACAATTTGGTTATACCCTGTGTAACAGTCTTATATTTTTATGGCCTACAGTTTTATACAATAATTCTTTGAAAATTTCGTTAAAAAATTTTGACGTTTGAGCACTCAATTTAGTAAAAAGGACTAAATTGTAAAAAATGCAAAACTTGAGTTCTATAAGCTAGAGGTGTCTAATTGCTATGAAATTTTAAATTATAGGTCCTTAGATGGTAATTAGACTATTACTTAAGTTAGTGGACAAATATGGACATGGAGTAAGAGAAATTTTAGTGTTTTAAGAAAAGGGCATTTTGGTTATTTGGTAATTAAATGAATTAAAAAGCAAAAATCAAGCCAAAATCTTGTCCATCATTTTCTCCCATGGCCAAATATCCCTAAGGAAGACATAGCTAGGGTTTGTTCATCTTTCGAGCTAGATTGTAAGTCCGTTATATCCCCGTTGTTAATGATTTTCATGTTTTTGATATCCTTGTAACCTAATCTAGCTTTTCCAAGGACTATTTTGAGGTCTTGTCAAATTTTAAAATTTTACCCATGATAGATATTTGTGTATTTTGATGTCTACTGGTAGAAAATGCATGTTTGGTTTTAGATAAACAACTTTTACTAAATGATTTTTGGTAAAAATGTCAAAAAGGACCTATTTGTAAAAGTTATAAAATAAGTAGTAAATGTGTGATTAAGTGGAATATGTGGGCTGGTATAAGTATGAAAATGGTTTGGCTAGGCTTGAGTTTTGAAGAAATTGAATAAATTTCAATTTACGAGCCTAGGGACTAAATTGTAAAAATATGAAACATTAGGGGCAAAAATGTAATTTTTTATATAATATGATTTTTGGGCTAAATTGAATAATGTGAGTATTAAATTAGTTAAATTTGTTATTATAGATCCAAACAGAATGAGGTTCGGACCTAAATCGGGGGAAAAATAAAGTGTTTGACGATTAGGTCTAATTCTACTATTTTTGTACCGAGGTAAGTTCGTATGTAAATAATGCATTGTTATGTTTACATTTTAAATGTTTTAATATTGTATGAATTGTGATAGACTCTTTGGACATATTTGACAAAGTTTCAACAAGCGAGAATTCTTGGTTTAGCCTTAGGAATAGAATAGAATACGAGTGACATGTCACTAGGAACCCATGTGTTTATGTGATCCGGGTGCTGGTCTTGTACGTCCTACCAGTGGCTGGGTAGTCTGGCATGAGTTGTAGATACTTGACAGCTTGTGTGAACAGCACTATGTAGCCACGTACTGACTGACAGCTTGTGTGAGCAGGCCAGTGAATAGCTCGAGAGTGAGCCTATATGTATTATGAGATGTGAGGTAGCTTTGGCTACATATATGGCACTTATGTGCAAGATTTCTGAGTATCCGTTAATATTCTGAGTGTTCAACGGGAATTTCAAAGTTGTGAAAGGATATGGTTATGTTGTGAGTTGGTACAGGTATGTACGTAAAGTTCATAAATAATGAGCTCGATATGTGATGAACTCTTGGTAGGATTGTGATTGAGTAAGTTATGATTTTGAGATTTTGATAACGTTCATGCTAATCGTAGTCATGTTAGTTGTATGTTAAATGTGTGGTTATGATGCTTATTATTTGTATAGGAACTTACTAAGCTATATAACTTACTTCCCTTTCTTTCCCTTGTCTTATAGTGTCACAAGCTAGCTTGGGGTTTGGAGACCGTCGGAGATCCACTCACACTATCAACAATTATTTTGGTACCAATGAATTCAACATTTTGGGTTATGGCATGTATAGGGGACTTGGTTATTTTGTTATGTGTCATAATTGGTTTGGCCAAATATGTTGGCTTATATTGGTTGACAATTCATTTTGTATAAGGCCATTGGAAATGGGCTAATATTGGTTATAAATATATTTATATAATGATGCATTTCATGAATGATGTGTTGATGTCTTGGTTGTGGATGTTGGTTGTATATATATGCTTGGATTGGTGCTATGTTATGTTGTGTAGGTGTGTGCATAAAAGGGCAGCAAAATGGCTTGGTAAATAGCCTTATTATTGTCCACACGAGTAGACACACGGGCGTGTGTCTAGACTATTTGCGACACACGGCTTGCCCCATGGGCATGTGTTCCTCTGTGTGTCCCCTGTACCCTAAATTTTGAGAAACAGAATGCTTAGAATTGAACACACAAGCAGAGACATGGGCGTGTGTCTCGGCCCTGTGGATGGCACGGCCTCGAACACCGGCGTGTGCCCTGGCCGTGTTAAGTCTTCACCTATTTAATAAAAAACCATAAATTTTAAATCGACCGCACAGCCTAGCACACGGGCGTGTGACTTGACCGTGTGTCTTCAATTTTTTCTTGGGTGACAAACAGAGAGTTACACGGGGTCGAGACACGGGCGTGTATGACCACACGGCTTGCCTACTTGGGCATGTCCCATACCCACACGGGCGTGTGACCCCTATTTAGTGAAAAATTTTCTAAGATTTTTGTAAAATTTTTTAATGTTCTCAGTTTAGTCCCAAACCACTTACAAAGCATGTTTTGGGCTCGTAGGCTCGTATTATGGATTTTATGATTAAATACAAAAAGTTTCAATTTAGACGAAAATTCATGGCTCGAAAATGTATGTTTGCTCGTGTTTAAGTTCGGTAATGCCTCATACCCTATTCAGGCGTCGAATGTAACACCCCTAACTCATATCCGTTGCCGGACTAGGGTTAAAGGCATTACCAGACGAATCGGAGCATTTAACTTTCATTTCATAATCATCAAAGCAACAGAGATCAACATCAATATAGAGTCCCTTATATAGGTCTTCGAGACCTAAAACATACTTTAGAAAGGGGTCGAGACTAAACCAAACACATACGAAATTTTTTTCCAAAACTTAAACATTTTTCAAAGAAGTACAGGTCACACGCACGTGTGCCTTACACGGCATTAGACATGCCCATGTGCCTAGGCCATGTCAAAACAGGGCATACATACTGACTTGCTTACACAGCCACAAGACACGGCTGTGTGCCTTAGCCATGGTCGAGCCTAACCTGGGCCACAAGGCTAGCCACACGCCTGTGTGCCTCGGCTGTGCTCGAGCTTGACTTACAATTGTAGGGTACTTCAGGGGACACACGGCTATGCAACATAGCCATGTGTCATACACAGCTGAGACACACGCCTATATCTCTACCCGTGTAGACAAAAATAGGCCATTTTAATAGCCAACTTGCCACCCCAATTGGGTCAAACCTACAAGCACCAAACCAATCATATTTGCACAGCATTTTATGACGAATTCACAACCAAAACATAAGCCATTCATGATTTATCAATGCCAACCAAATTTCCATCTCAATTCATCAACCAAATCATAACAAATCTAAAATAAAATCATATCAAACATATGTTTCAATTTCATGATCAAAACTTATCAATTACCATAGCTAACACATGCCAAAAGCTTACCAATCCTACCATTTCTTATATTCATACATAAACACACTAAATATATCATATTGCCTCATAATTCATATACCAAAACCATATCATAAACACATCCATACCAAGCCATATCACATGGCTAAATATATATACATCACAAAACATACCTTAAACACTTCTAGCCTATACATGCCATACTTCAATATATACATTTTCAAAAGTACCAAAATAATGTTCAATAGTATGGTGACAATCCTCAACGATCCCTGAGCTCACAGTAGCTTCGTTATCTATAAAACAATGCAAACACACACACAAGTAAGCTTTCAAAAGCTTAGTAAGCCAAACACAAATATACTTATCATTTAAAGCATATATACATCATCAAATTACTTATACTTTGGAGCCAATTACCAACACAAACCTCATATTCATATACATGGATCATAGATCATCATTTACACATATACTTACCCTTCATTTTCAAATATAGTACACAATTCAAACGTACCTGAATAGGATATATATTCACTTATTCATTCATTTTCTTGGAATGCCCGTTGAACCATTCAAAAATGTAAGGATACACGGATAGCTTAGAGAACATATACAATGCCAACGTCCCAGACGTGGTCTTACATGTAATCAAACATCGATGCCACTATCCCAGACTGGGTCTTACATGAAATTAGATATGATGTTGATATCCTAGACATGGTCTTACACGTAAAACAGAAGTCGATGCCAATGTCCCAGATGTGGTCTTATACGAAATCCTATGTTATGACATATGTATCCTAACTATTCCTAGGGTTCGTACGGTGCTTTTCAAAAATCGAAACTTTGTCGATACTTTATCGAATAGCTCATATCAAGCTTGAATATTCATTCATCACAATTCGATATCATATGAACAATAATGAATCAATTCAAACATGTTTATTGTATATTGACTTACCTCGTACGAATTCGAATGAATGAAATCGGTTACTCGACAACTTTCGACTTCCCCAATCTAACTCTGTTTTCTTTAATTCTTAATCTAAATAAATTCAAATTTAACTTATTCAATCATAAATTCATTCAAAACAATCCATAAACACGTATTTAGGGCAATTTACAAACTAGCCCCATTTTGACAATTTAGTCCCTAATTCACAAAATCACAAAATACACATAATTTGCATATACTCATGCTTGGCCAAATATTTATAGCACTCATACAAGTCCACACATTTCATTTATTTCACATTTTAGTCCCTCAATTTACAAATTTCATAATTTAGCCCATTTTACTCAAAATCATCAAAAATCCAAAGACAAAACATATAAACCCAACATCAAACTTTCATATTTCATCATATAACAATATAAAGCTCATGAATTTATCCATGGTACATTTCAAAATCAGCATCAAAATTAGAAATTGAGGCATGGGCTTGATAGTATACGAAGTAACAATTACAAAAACGTAGAAATTATCAAAAATCGAAGCAAAAAGATACCTAAATCAAGGCTTGCAAGTGCCAAACCCTAGCTATTCTTTTCTCTTTTCTTTTTCTTGAATTTTCGGCCAAGGATGATAGAAATATGATGATTTTTTTTAACTTTGGTTTTAACTACTATAACATTAATATGCTTTTTACCAATTAAACCTATTATAGTTCATTAAAATTCCACCAACTAATGCCCTTTTATGTCATTTAATTCATTCAATGGTCAAATAACATCATAAGGACCTCACAATCATAAAGCCAAATCAAATAGGCACTTTCAACATATAGCAGACAACTTTTACATTTTACGCGATTAGGTCCTTTTTCAAAATTAAGCACACAAACATTCAAATTTCTATACGAGATTTTCTCATATTCTCATTCACATATCATAAACATGAAAAATAATATTTAAATATTTTTTGACTAGAATATGTGATCTAAAACCATTGTTCCGATTAGGGCCTAAACCGGGCTGTTACATCAAATACGGGTAAGGGGTGTTACATTTAGTGGTATCAGAGCTACGATTTAGTCAATTCTCGGACTAGCGTAGCATGTGTAAGAGTCTAGCTATACATGCCATATATGAACTGTGATAGTGTGATGACTTCTGACAATTTTAAACTGTGTTTTCATATAGTAAATGGATCTCGACCGAGCTATAGCTGATGATGTAGAAAGTAATGAGCCGGCTCTCGCTCAAGGGGCAGCGTCATTTGAAAATAGACCTCCCATGGTCAGTCAGGGAGGAAGGGCTAGAGAAGCCTTCCTCTACATGATGAACGAGTGGTATTTGGAGTTTGTTCGAATAAATCCGAATGCTTAACATCCTCCACCCCCTCCTTATCCTCAACATATTCTTGTAGTTCTTAAAGGTATGGATTTGGTAAGACAGAATAAGCCTCCAGTTGATAAGATTCGAAAACAATGAGCTGATGAATTCAGGGCTAATGTAGATGATGACCCCGAGAAAGCTGAGTTCTGGCTTGAGAATACTATCAGGGTATTTGATGAATTATCATGTACGCCCAAAGAATGCTTGAAATGTGTTGTATCATTATTGAGGGACACTGCATATCACTAGCGGAAGACACTCGTATCTGTGGTACCAAGAGAGAGAGCTACATGGGAATTCTTTCAGTTGTTCATTGACCAGAAACGTAAAGAATTTCTTGAGTTGAAACAAGGCCGAATGTCAGTGACAGAATATGAACGAGAATTTGTCAGGCTCAGTAAGTATGCCCAATAATGTGTTTCCTCCGAGGCTATTATGTGTAAAAAGGTCAAAGATGGGCTGAAAGAGGACATCCGACTGTTAGTTGGAATCTTGGAACTAAAAGAATTTGTTGTATTGGTTGAACGAGATTGCAAAGCTGAAGAGCTAAGAAAAGAGAAAAGAAAAGCTTAAAGTGAGGCCAGAGATACAAGAAAAAGGCAAATGAGTAAGTTATTTCAATCTTAGTCAAAGAAATCTAGAGAAATGAATTCTCATTCGAATGTATCAGCTGGGTATTCGCACAAAGACCATGGGAGGCAATATTTGAGTTTTAAATCTCAAGCTACTTCAATGGCATGTGTGGGTAATGTTAGGTCTAACAGACCAGAATGTAAGCATTTTGGAAGAAGACATCCCAGTGAGTGTAGGATGAATGACTGAGCTTGTTTCAAGTGTGGTTCTTAAGAATATTTTATCCGAGGTTGCCCTGTGATGGTTGAGAAAGAACAATTTCAGACTGCAAGGCTGAGTAATACTATTAATAGAGGTAGGCCACTGAGAAATACTAGGAATGGAACTACCTGTAAAGGTGTGATGAAAGATACAGCTGTGAGATTTGAGGCCAGAGCACCTGCTAGAGCTTATGTCATCCGTGCTTGTGAGGATGCGTCATCTCCTGATGTGATTACCGGCACATTTTCTCTTTATGATACAAATGTTATTGCATTGATTGATCTTGGATCGACTCATTCTTATGTTTGTGTGAATTTGGTATCTAGTAAGAGTTTGTCTATCGAGTCTACTGAATTTGTGATTAAAGTGTCAAACCCCTTAGGAAAATATATGCTAGTTGATAAAATTTGCAAGAATTATTCTTTGATGATTCGAGGTCACTGTTTTCTTGCTGACTTGATGTAATGGCCTAAATTCAAGGTTATCAGAATAATTGTTTCGTAACCACAAATTCGATTTAAAGAGAAATTTATTTCAATATTTTTGCATGAAAATTGATATGATAGGAAAAATGTATGAAAATATTGATAAAAAGAATTACTGATTTAGTGGTTAGTTTGAAAAAGAAATTATTGAAGAAATTGGGTAAAATAAGGTATCGGGACCTCTATCTCAGAAAACTAAGTCGAAAATAATTTTATAAATATTTATGAAATGTTAGTAATGTGGTATTAAAATTTCGTTAGGAAATTTTAATGTTTGGATAGTTAATTAAATGAAAAGGACTAAATTGTAGAAGGTGTAAAAGTGGATGGGATGATTAAATAGCTTAAGTGTCTAATGAGAGAGGATTTAAAAGGCAATTAGACCCAAAATTTATTTGGGCTGGACGGTAAGGGCATGAAATCAGTAGGAAAATTGATAATTTAAGGGCAAAATTGGAATATTGCAAAAATAACTAAATAAAGCTAGGACTGAATAGGAAATATCTAGGTTTCTCTTCATTTCTCTTCAATTCCAGAAGCTAAAAATGCCATAGGAGGGTTTTCTAAGCTGGTATTCCATAATTTTTGCACCAAGTGAGTTAATCCTTTCCTTTTTCTTGTAATTATTGTGTTTCTAAGACTTTTACAACTAGGTCCTACTACTAAATTCATTAGTTTTTTATTTCATGGATGAAATTGCAAGTCACCATGGCTAAGAGTTGTAAGTTTATGATGAAATAGAATGAAATTAAAGCTTTAATTTGTTTATGAGATGATATTATTAGGTAATTTCAATAGAAATTGATTTTTAGGACCTAATTGTGAAAATGTTTGGAACTAAAGTCTATTACTGAAATTTTGATTCCTAAAGATTGTAAACTAGTTTAAGGTGATAGAATAAAGTGTTAATTGAGCAAAATCAGCTCAATTGAGAGGCTAATTGAGTAGGGATGAAATTGTTATTTATTAAAAGCTTAAGGGAAAAATGGTAATAAACAGCTTGCACTAAAACAATATTGGACAGCAGCAGTAGACTAACTTTTAAAAATCACCATAAATTTTAAGAATCGAATTAGAAGATGGAAAAAATATGAAATTAAAGCTTATTGAATCTAGTTTCTCATAGAAGAAATGATGTAAGCAATGGATCTGTAAATCATGAGATATAATGAATTTTGTGAGACAAGGTTAGAATGAATTTGAGTTCCCCTGTTCTGACTTTTAAAAATCATAAAAAGTTTAATAAAAAAACTTATGGGATTAAATTTATATGTATATAATCCTGAATGAGTATTTTTTAATAGAAACAAACGGAAACATCATCCGAATTCGTATGAAGAGATAATTAATTTTAGTGTAGAAGGGTCGAAGCGTAGAACAGTAGAACAGGGGTGACTTTAAAGAATAAACTGTACTTATTGGCTAAACCAAAATTATGAAAATTTTATGGTAAGAATATATATGAGTCTAGTTTTAGGAAAAATTAACATATCTTAATTTGGAGTTTTGTAGCTCAAGTTATAAATAATTTAGTGACTATGACTCAAATAGACAAGTTTGAATAAACTATAAATAATAATAATGAAATTATAGAAATTGTTGCATATGAACATGAAATGTATTAAATTGATAATTAAATTTATTTATTTAGATCCAAAAGATTCAAATCTGAAGCTAGATTGAGGAAAGGAAAAAGTTCAAGATTAGTAGATTTTTATACACGAACAAGTATCAAGGTAAGTTCGTGTAACTTGAATTATATTCTTAAATGCTTGAAATGTATGTTATTGATGTGAATATAATTTGAATGTTCATTGTATGAAAATTGATGAAATATTGATATATTTGATAAAAAGGGGAAGAAATCCCTGTTGGATGGAAAGAAAATTCGATGGATCTCTGAGAAGGAATTGACGGTAAAAAGAATCTAGCCCGGACGAGTGATCCTATCCTGATATAGCCCTCCCGAAGAATATGCGTAAAACGGATTTAGCCCGGATAGGTAATCCGAATTAGGATCTGAATTTAGCCTGGACTGGTAATTTAGATCCAAGCTCATTAGAGTAATTGTCGTTGTAGGGGATTTAGCCTGGACTGGTAATCCCTACAATACTCTATGAGTTTATATTACGTGATTTAGCTCGATGGTAATCCATTGTAAGGATGAGGTTCGCGGGAGTGTGCTCTCTGAAATGGAAATGTGTGCACATGAATATGAATTGACGGACCCGAAAATGTACACTAAAAGTGTACCTCTGAAAAATCCATCGAAATTTCGAGAAATTCAACGGGATAAATATGGAAAAATAACAAGGGAATGGAAATCATGGTATTAATGAACACATCAATCATGATATATATTATTGATACATGGAAATTATTGTACAAACTTGAATGTTGAATTTGTGCATGTTAGGGTAATAATGCATTGAATGGATATATGAATGTTTATTGTATTGTATTGAAAATATCAGGTAAGTGTAATTTTTGTTACATGAGCTTACTAAGCACAAAGTGCTTACCTTGTTTCCTTTTCCCCTGTTTTGTAGTGTTAAGAGCTCGGAGGTCGAATTTGGTCAGAGACACATCACACTATCAACCTTAGGATTTCGGTATATAAAGAAACTTTATTTTGGAAATCAATGGCATGTATAAGCTAATAAAGTAAATGTTAACGTGAAATGAAAGTAAAGTTAGCCATTAGTATGGTTAACAAACCTGGTTTTGGGTATGTGATGACGTTATCTTATAAATATGCATGAATTTATCTTGAAAATATGTTGAATTGGTTTGGTTGATGTGGATTGGTCTCGATTTAATATTGCAGGGAAGGTTAGATATTTATAAAGGGGCTATATTGAATATATATATATATATAAAAAAAGAAATCGTAAACTCCGGTAATACCTCGTACCCTATTCCGGCAATGAATACGGGTAGGGGGTATTACACTTGATATTGTTGCCATTTGATAAATTCGATGTTATTCTAACATACCTAACCCATATCTGACGTTGGAATAAGGTTACGAGGCATTATTGAAAATCACACACAATTCACATGCATTCGTACATTCATAATCAAAATCTTTTTATATCAATCACATTGTCCCTTGTATGGTCCTATGAGACGTTAAAACATGCATAGAAGTGGTTTGGGATTAAACTGATAACATTCACAAACATTGGGAAACATAGAAAATTTTCAAAGATATAAGGGTCACATGCATGTGTGAACAGACCGTGTGCCTCACACAGCTACCAAACACGCCTGTGTCACAGACCGTGTGAAACAAGGCATACATACTGACTTGCACCACACACAACCGTATGCCAGGCTGTGTGAAATCTAAAGGGGTTAGAGACTTAGGTCACACAGTCGACCGCATGCCCATGTGCCAGCCCGTGTGCCACACACGACCAATAGACACGCCCATGTGTCTAGACCGTGTGAAAACTGTAAGGTATATTGAATTTAATTCGAAGGGTACCCCAGGGGATACATGGCCGTGTAACATGACCATGTGTCACACACGGCTCAGGCACACGGTCGTGTCTCTGCCCGTGTGGACAAAAATAGGCCAGTTGAAAAGCCAATTTGCCACCCTACTCTCAAGTACACAAAGAAACCCAAATAATACCATTTTAGTACATCTTTAAGCAACCAAAAACATGTCAATTCATACTCACATCATGCCATCTATTCCTAATCATTCAACCACTCAATTCCATATTCAAAACATACCAAAACAATGTACCATAATCATTACACTTTATCTCATTTCCAAATACATTAATTCATCAATCTATCATCCATTTCAAGCCACTTAATATACCATATGGCCATCTCAAAATCAATCCACAATATGCCAACTTCCAAACATTTTTACCACAATTAACAACCAATCAAAAGAGCAACCATTCCAACAAACCAATACTTAGAATATTACATACATCACATATATATATATCTTCCCAAACACAATTTAAGCCAACTAAAATGGCCATATGCATCAACCTTCACAAGCCAAATCTATGGCTAAAATCACAACTCAAAACATATCAAATTGACATTAACCTATACATGCTATATACCAAATATACAAAGCTTCCAAAAAATACCAACGAGATAATCGATAGTGCGATGATGTTTCCCGATGATCACAGAGTCCGAGCTAGCTTCGATGATCTAGAAAATCATGAAAAGAACACACAAAGTAAGCTTTAAGAGCTTAGTAAGCCATATACAAATAATCATAACACTTGAGATAAACTTAAACCAATTCATCCATAGAAAGATCATACAAATCACAATTTCACTTCATAAATCACATCTAGTTCACTTGTTCATAGTTCACTTGCATATAATCACATTTTTATTCTTATAATTCACATGTCATCATTTATAACATACTCACCTTTCATTCTTGAATAACATGTACATTTCATACGTACATGAATCGGATACTCATTCACATATTAATTCCCTTCTCGATAATGCCCGTTGAATCGTTTGGAATTGATAAGAATACTCGGATAACTCGTAAAATCGATACATTTCCATATACCAGATATGGTCTTACATGTTATCAAATATTGATGCCACTATTCCAGACAGGGTCTTATATGAAATTATATACGATGCCAATGTCCCAAAAATGGTCTTACATGTAAATCTCAAATCGATGCTGATGTTCTAGACATGGTCTTACACGATATCACATCTTGGAATCCTATGTCATGACATATGTATCCTTTTCTATTCCTATGGTTCGTACGGGACTTTCAGATGTTGTAATACTGTTTATGCTTTCTCAATTTCACATATTCATCTTCCATGGCCATTCATTAAATTTCAATATCATATAAGCATGAATAAATCAATTCAAATGCATTTATTTGCATATGAACTTACCTCGTAGTCGGAATAGACAAATTGTATCGATTACTCAATAATTTTCGATTTTCCCTTATCCAAATCCAATTTCTTCCTTTCTTGATCTAAATTAATAAAAACTTCACTAATTTAATCACACATTTAATCAATTCAATCCACAAATACATAATTAGGCATTTTTACACTTTAGCCCTTATAATTTCACACTTTAACATTTTAGTCCTTATTTCACAAAACAAAAAATATACATAATTTCCTTATACACATGCTTGGCCGAATATTCCATTAATTCATATAAGTCCATATCTTTCATTTATTTCACATTTTGACCCCTCAATTTACAAATTTCACAATTTAATCCTTAATACACATTTTTATCAAAAATCACATAATTAAACATAATAATCTATCAACAAAGATTTATTTTTCATCATCAAACCACAAAACTCTCAAGCTATCAACAATGGAAAATCACAAAATCCACAACCAATTCAAAAATTCAAGCATGGGCTAGCTAGTATTTGAAGCAACGATCTCAAAAACGTAAAAATTATCAAAACCCGAGCAAAACCCATACCTTATTTAAAAAAAACCAAGGCCGAACCTAGCTTGCTCTTTTTCTTTTTTGGTTTTAGTCAAAAGATGAACAACATGCATGGCCATTTTAATTTTTTTTTGCTTTATTATATTATCATTTATTAACTTAATTACCTTATTAACCTTAATGAAATAATATAAAAGCTTTATAATGTTTGTCCACTACCATCCATGCTATTATTTAATGGCCTAATTTCATTTCAAGGCTTCCACATTAAAAAGAACATAGAAATTTAGTACTTTAACAAATAGCAAGTCATTTTTGCATTTTACGCGATTAAGTCCTTTTATCAATTCGATCATGCAAACAATAAAATTTTCACACGAAACTTTCACACATATCAATTAACATACAGTAAACACCTAAAATGACATTAAAATAATTTTACGACTTCAAATTTGTGGTTCTGAAACCACTATTCCAATTTAGCTAAAACTAGGCAGTTACAACTCTCCCCTCTTAGGGATTTTCGTCCCTGAACATCTTACTGACGAATAGGTTTGGGTATTTCTCTTTCATAGCATTCTCGGGCTGCCACGTAGCTTCTTCAACCCTGTGTCGATTCCCTAAGAATTTCACTAAATAAATTTTCTTATTTCTCAATTCTTTAACCTCGCGATCTAAAATCCGGATCGATTCTTCTTCGTATGTCATATTAGGCTTAATTTCAATCTCAGACAAAGAAATCACATGCGAAGGATCTGATCAGTATTGTCGAAGCATCGATTCGTGAAATACTTTATGAATCTTTTCTAACTCAGATGGCAAGAGCAATCTATAAGCAATTGGTCCGATACGCTTAATAATCTTATACGACCCAATGAATCTCAAACTTAATTTGCCTTTACGACCAAATCAGAGTATTTTCTTCCACGGAGATACTTTCAAAAACACTTTATCCATGATCTGAAACTCAATATCTTTCCATTTCAAGTCTGCGTACGATTTTTGATAATCTGACGCTACATTCAAACTTTCACTAATCACTTTACTTTCTGTTGAGTCTCTTTGATCAAATCGACCCTGTGTATCTTATTCTCCTGAGCTCAATCCAATACTAAGGTGTTCGGCATTTCCGACCATATAAAGCTTCGTACGGTGCCATTTTTATACTTGATTGAAAGCTATTATTATAAGCAAATTCAATCAATGGCAAATATCATTCCCACGTACCTTCAAACTCAAGAATGCAACATCTCAACATATCCTCAAGTATTTGAATAACCCGCTCAGATTGACCATCTGTTTGCGGATGAAAAGTAATACTAAAGTGTTGCTTCGTACCTAATGCATCTTGTAGTTTCTTCCAAAACCGCGATGTAAACCTTGGATCTATATCAGAAACAATAGAAATAGGTACTCTGTGCAATCTCACAATCTGAGAGATGTACAATTCAACAAGTTTATCAAGTGAATTGTAACATCCTGATTTTCGGGTTTATTCGCGATTTTCAATATTTTGTAAAGATTTTTAAAATTTTGTATTTGGATGTGGAATTAGTATTTTGAGTAGGTAAATGGGCTTATAGAAGGCCCATGAGTTGGCCAAAACCCAGTTGAATTTTTGGAATTTTAGACTTAGGAGTTAGGGGTTCTGGCTAAGTGGCCTTAAGTGGAGTGATGGGTAAATTGCATCACAAATGAGCCTTTGGTAAAGTGGCTAAGTGACGCCACTAGGGAGCTATGAAGGTAGAGTGTAAGTGTTGGGGAAGACACAGGTTCGATTCCTTTGTTGGCAAATAGATGCATTTATTTTTTAGTGCGGGAGGGTAAGTGTTGGAGTTCGTGGATTCTGCTAGAGGAGAGTTGGATCGGTTTAACGCTTGGATTAAGGAGTGATAAGGGAGAGATTTAAGGGATTGGGATGAGGCTAGGAGTTAGCCGAATGGGGGAATAGAAGAGGAAAATCGGCGGGGGATTATGAGGTAGTATTTCGGCACTTAGGGTATTGTTGGTGCCGTTTTCTTACCTTTTACACCTTAGGATTGTTCTTTTCTCTTTTTCCTCTCTAGCAAAACTACCACCTCCCCTACTCTTCTTCTTCTATTTTTCTTCTTCAAACTATTCATCATACATACTATTCATCAACACTTTTGTCGAATCCATAAAGCGAAATCCTAGGATCACTTGCTTGCCGATTTCTTCAAAACCAGGTTCTCCTATGTTCTTTTGCTTTTATTAATTTACAAATTATCTTTTCTTAATCCTGGATTCCTGACCGCAATTCTACTTCAAGGTTGTAGCCCCGCATTATCATCTCCTTCATCACACAAAAGCGAAAAACCATAGAATTGGGGCTTATAGCGAAACTTCGAACTCCGAGAGTCGAGTTTTTACCATCGTTTGAAAGATAAATCTGCACTATATTGCGTGGAGATCAAAAAGGAGTAAGGGTAAGTGTTCATCATCTCGAGATCCGGTTATATTTTACAAAGTTAGGAAAAGCCAAGTCCCTAAAATATAGAGGGTCATCGATTTGGGCATGTGGCTCTAAGGGTTTTTAACGGTTGTTTTCTTTCATTGGTTAGTGCCTTCTTAAGTGTGGGATTGAAAGCGTGAATCACTGGAGCAATCGGATTTGGAACTAGCTGTCGATTTTGGCGACAAAGGTAAGGTACCCAAGGGCCATTGGGGATGGTGGCCGATTGTGTAAGTGATGATAATAGGTAGTTTCGATTTGGTTTAATACAACATGGTCTAATCTATAAGTGGTTGATTATAGGGGAAATCGCATAGG
The DNA here is from genome assembly GCF_025698485.1 of Gossypium arboreum. Taxonomy (NCBI): domain Eukaryota; kingdom Viridiplantae; phylum Streptophyta; class Magnoliopsida; order Malvales; family Malvaceae; genus Gossypium; species Gossypium arboreum. The sequence continues at coordinate 34,591,454 of NC_069071.1, read as the reverse complement.
AGATCTCGTCAAAGAATATCACAAATCAGGTGTGTACCGAACACCCTTCTTTAGTTCAATTCGGCAAAAGCCGAAATGCCGAAATTCTGGCATTTCATGGTCATGTGGGTATGCGAATGCTCTCAAGTCATAGAATAATTGTTAGATCTGGCACCGCAAGGTGGTAAGCACGTTCACGCGACGTTTTAGCGTATTTCGGAAAAAGGGGCTCGATGGGCCAAAACTGGGCCCAATGGGCTTACGAACCAATATGGGTAAGAGATGGGCAAATTAGCCTGTTAGGTAGATGGTGGAATCAAATTGCATAAAACTGATAAAAATTACTGAATTAGCTTGTGCAGTAGCGTAGATCACGAAATTACCCCTAAAGAGCAAAATTACCAAAATTACCCCTAAAGAGCAAAATTACCGATATACCCCTAGGGTTTTAAATTGGCTGAACTGCTTGATTGATTACTACTATATTTTGCATGATATGCATTTATTAATATCTGTTGCATGGGATTGGGGTATTAATGGAGGAAGTACTGAAAGTGGTTCATCCATGTACTGGAGGCTTTGCCTCAATCGATCGAATTTGAGTGCGTTCTTTAAACTGTGGTGTGTAGGGTGGGTGGGTTGAGATATTCCCACATGGTGTGTAGGGTTGGTACAGGCGGTGTAGCGCGGTTGGTGGGTTGAGTAGTCTCCCAGATGGGCTTGCATTCATTATTATTGTTGTTACTCATGCTCTTGAACGGGCCTATGGGCCACACTGTTATGTAAAAAGGGCTAAGGCCTTGCTATCAGATTCGAAAAGGGCTTGACCTCTGTGTCTTGATTATCTGAATAGGGCTCAGCCCAATGGGCTCGAGCTGATTTGGGCTTTGGATGGGTTTCAGATACACCGAGTTTTCCCAAACTCACCCCTTCCTCTTCCAAATTGCGGTGAGCCCTAGAATTGGTGGACTTGGAGTCAAGGGATTCAGAGTGGCCATGAAGATTGATTGACGATTTTAAATAAGTTTAGCCTTTAATTTGGATTATTTTATTTTTATCATGCTTAAAGTTGTAATAAGGCCGCTCTTTTTAATTACTTATATTTTGGGGATTATTAAACTGCTAGCACTAGGGTTCGTTTTATAAAATCTACTTGTTTTGAAAAGATCACGATGACGCATAAAGTTTCCAAAAAATAAATGTTTTCCCAAGAAAAATAAATATTTTAAGCAAACGATTTGCAACCTTAATCATTTTCTTAAGTGGTCATAATCAAACGGTTTTCTCAAAATTATACGAGATGATAGAGTGTGGCAATGGCGGTGTGCATGTCTAGGATTGGATCCAAGAGAGCTTGGTACTTAAGCGGTCCGACGGACTCACCTCCTCTTCTTCCCGGTTTCCTACAGTGCGCAGACTTCCATTCACTTTAACTTACTTTTAAAAGTGTCTTTACAACACCAACTCAACTTTTCCAAACTAAGTGTTTTGAACGCATCAATGTGGCGCATCAGATCCGGTCATAACATCCAGGCCGGGTTTGGGGTGTTACATTTAGTGGTATCAGAGCCTAGGTTGCAACAACTCGGCTGTGGATCGGGTCCGAAAATCTTTTCAAAAACTTGGGCCTAAGAAGGGTATTTTTGGAAATGGTAAGTTTCTCAAAGATATTCAAGTTTTTTTTCTATTTGTTAAACGGGGTTAAATCAATAGTTTTAAAATAAAAGTGTTTCCAAATGAAATCTTTTATTTTCGGTAAACAAAAACATGGTTTTAATTTTTACATGGACCGATAAGGAAGTGGCACATCAATCCCTGCACCAAGTCCGTAAGTGATCTTTTTACGCTTTAAGTATTTATATGGAATCATCAAATAATACTACGAGATAGTACTAAGCCTTAGAGATAGAACTATTGATGATGTAGTATTAGGACTACAAGACCAAACCGTAGCTAAATTATGATTGCTGCGAAATAACTCTGAAACTCTATCTGCTCATAAGATATTCGTAATAAACAAAGTGAAACCAAGAAACTAATGTCATAAAATTCGTAATCGATAAATCGTTATGAGTACAAGGGCTACTCGAGGAAGAGGCCGTGGTCGAGGCCGAGGTAGCACTCAACCCGGATCTGCGTCATCTCAACACATGCCACCAAGCGGTACGCCCACCACCGATTAATGAAAATGGGCCGTATGACCGGCTGCAGGGATGACGCTTTGTCTCGTGCCATGTTGAGGGTTTTGGAAAGGGTGGCCGAGCTAACGTCGGGCCCATGAATAGGGGTCCATTTCGAACGACTTGAACCAACGGAGCCGAGATTTTTAGGGTGTATTTGGAGTGGCCCCAAATGTGGCGAGTCTCGGTTGGAAGCCACAGAGCGGATCATGGACGACTGGACCGCTCAGAGAGCGAAGTTGAAAGGGCGATGTCGTTCTTTGCGGGATGAAGCGATCGATGGTGGATTATCGTGAGAGAAGGTACCCACCGAGAGGGTAACATGGGAGCTGTTCAAATGCACCTTTAAGGCAAAATATGTTGGAGCTAGCTATGTAGATGCATGCGAAAAGGAGTTCTGAATCGACTCGGGAAATAAGACCATTGCTGAATATGAGGCGAGTTTCTACGATTGAGTCGGTATGCTAAGGGCATCGTTTCCATCGAATCTGGCGCAACGTCGCGCTTTGAGGATGGCCTTAGAGATGAGTTAAGGGTGCTCATAGCTCCACAGAGGGAGCGAGATTTCGCCGCACTAGTAGAGAAGGCTAAGATAGCTGAGGAAGTGAAGCAAACCGAACGGAGGAATCGTGATAAGGATCGGAATAGATTCAGGAGGGATGCTTTGGACGGTGGTCTTGTAAAGCGGAATGTTAAGAGAGCTAGGATGGAGGAACCGGTTCGAGCGATTCCGGTGAATCTGAGTGAGACCGCAAGCTTGTGGAGATTGCGGCGAATGCATCAAGGAGAGTCTTGGAAGCATTCGGGCTTGTTTTCGTTGGGTCTAAGGAGCATAGGATTAAGGATTGTCCTAGGAGGGCCACTCGTGCTCGTGGCGAACAAGGGGTGAGCGACTGTGCTCAACTCGTGAGGGAGGGACTGCACGCAAAGAGGTCGTGGACAAGGTCGCGGTGGTAATGGCCGTGGACGTGGGGCACCCGTAGGGGTATTGGTAACGCGGATGCTCGTCACCAGCTTTGGTGTATCTTTGCTCGTCGCGAGGAGGGTGACGACTTTTGATGTCATAATCGGTACATTTTTATCTATGGTGTACCTTATACCGCTTTCGATTGATGTGGGATCAACCCATTCGTATGTGGCATATAACATTTACGGGGCATTTGGGCATGCACTTCGAGGAGACTGTATGTGGGGTGTCTGTGATAAGTCCTTTAGGTCAGTCGGTTAAGGTAGAGAAACTCTTCAAGGAGGTGCCTCTGGAGATTCAAGGCAGGGTTTTCTGTGGGGATTTGATGGAGTTACCGTTTGAGGAATTCGATTTGATACTAGGGATGGATTGGTTGACCAAGCATAAGGCAACTTTGGATTGTGCAGCTAAGAGGATGGTGTTAAGAACTGTCAATGATGAAAAGGTTATGATTATTGGAGAACGAAGGGATTACTTATCCAATGTAGTATCGGCGTTGAGGGCTGAGAAACTGATGCGCAAGGGATGCGAGGTATATCTGGCGTTGGTAAGTCAAGCTGAAACTGAGGATCTGACTGTGGAGACCATCAGAACTGTTAGGGAATTCCGAGATGTTTTTCCGGAAGAGCTTCCTGGATTACCTCCCAATCGGGAAGTTGAGTTTGGAATCGATTTGTTACCGGGAACAGCTCCAGTATCTATTGCACCCTATATGATGGCTCCGAAGGAGTTGGTGGAACTGAAGGCTCAAATTCAAGAGCTATTAGATAGAGGCTTCATTAGGCCTAGTGTGTCTCCTTGGGGAGCACCGGTCCTGTTTGTGAAGAAGAAGGACGGAACGATGCGCATGTGTATCGATTATCGCCAGTTGAACAAACTGACGATTAAGAATAAGTATCCACTACCAAGGATTGATGACTGTTCGATCAACTTAGGGAGCTTCGGTATTCTCCAAAATCGATCTTCGTTCTGGATACCATCAGCTAAGGGTAAAAGAAGGGGATATTCATAAGACAGCATTTCGAACTCGATATGGACATTATGAATTTGTGGTCATGCCGTTTGGGCTAAAGAACGCACCTGCAGCTTTTATGGATCTGATGAATCGAGTATTCCAACCTTACTTGGATCGGTTTGTAGTCGTCTTTATCGACGATATCTTGGTATACTCTGAAACGGAGGCGAAGCATGATGAGCATCTCCGTATTGTGCTGCAAGTGTTAAGGGAAAAGGAGCTCTATGCGAAATTTAGCAAGTGTGAATTCTGGTTGAGGGAGGTAACCTTCCTAAGACATGTGGTCTCTGCCGAGGGGATTAAGGTGGATCCTCGTAAAATTGAAGTGATTCTGGAATGGAAGCCACCTAGGTCAGTATCGAAAATTCGGAGTTTCCTAGGGTTGGCAGGTTACTACAGAAGGTTTGTGGAGGGTTTCTCGGTGATGGCGGCGCCCTTGACAAAACTCATAAGGAAAGGAGTACCATTTGTCTGGACCGAGAAACAGCAAAAAGCTTTTGAACGGTTGAAAAAGGTATTGACTGAAGCGCCAGTGTTGATTCAACCGGTGTCTGGGAAGGACTTCACCGTATATAGCGATGCGCATGTGGGGTTAGGTTGCGTCTTGATGCAAGAGGGCAAGGTGGTCGCTATGCATCACGACGACTTAAGGCTCATGAGGTGAATTACCCTACGCATGATTTGGAGCTAGCAATGGTGATTTTTATGCGTTAAAATTTGGAGACATTATTTATATGGGGAGAAGTGCATCATATACACCGATCATAAGAGCTTAAAGTATTTGTTGACTCGAAGGAGTTGAACCTTAGGCAACGAAGGTGGGTGGAGTTGCTTAAAGACTACGACTGTTCGATAGAGTACCACCTAGGAAAGGCTAATGTGGTGGCGGATGCATTAAGTCGAAGGGTTGTTACGGATTTGAGAGCCTTGTTCGCACGATTAAGTCTATACGATGATGGAAGCTTGTTGGCAGAACTGCAAATAAGGCCTACTTGGACTGAGCAGATTAAGGAAAAACAGTTGAAGGACGATTCATTAGCTCTTCGGTTCCAACAAATTAAGAGTGGTGAGAACAAGGATTTTGGGTTGAACAGTGAAGGAGTTCGTGTTTTCGTGGAAGGTTTTGTATTCCAAAGGACCTGAATTGAGGCGATTAATTCTAAAAGAGGCTCATGGTGGACTCGTGCCATGCATCCCGGAGGGAATAAGTTATACCGAGACTTGCGAGAGGTGTCTTGGTGGCGGATTAAAACGAGAGGTGACCGAATTTGTGGGAAATGTCGGCGTGCCCGGAGTTAAGGCGAGCACCAACCGCCGTCGGGATTATTACAACCAAAGGAAAATTCCACTATGGAAGTGGGAAAGAGTAACAATGGACTTTGTGAGTGGGTTACCTTTGACACCCACCAAGAAAGATTCGGTGTGGGTAGTTGTGGATAGGTTAACAAAATCGCTCATTTCATACCGCTCGCACCGACTACTCATCGCAAAAGTTGGCCAAGTTATACGTGGCGGAGGTAGTCTTGTTGCATGGTGTGCCAAAGTCAATAATTTCGATCGAGACCCTAGGTTGACGTCTAGGTTTTGGCGGAAGTTGCAAGAAGCGTTGGGAACACGATTAAATTTTAGCACCGCTTTTCACCCACGCATGATGGACAATCGAAAAGGGTTATTCGGGTTCTGGAAGATATGTTGAGAGGTTGTATCATCGATTTTCATGGAAGTTGGGAGGACTACTTACCATTGGCGGAGTTTATGCGTACAATAACAACTATCAAGCAAGTATTCGATGGCACCATATGAAGTGCTTTATGGGCGAAGATGTCGTGACGCCGACGTGTTGGACAGAGTTGGGTGAACGACGAGTGCTTGGACCGAATTGGTGGCGGATAATCGAAAGCAAGGTTGTCGATAAGGGTCGGTTAAAGGAGGCATCCGATAGATGTAAGTCGTATGCGGATTTGAAGCGCAAAGAGATTGAGTTCACGTGGGGATATGGTTTTCGGAAGGTTTCCCTTGGAAGAAAATTTTGAGATTTGGTAAGAGGGTAAGTTGAGCCCACGGTTTATTGGGCCTTACCGGATTGTTAAGCGGGTTGGACCGTGGCTTATCACCTAGAGTTACCACGAATCGCATCGTATCCATGACGTTTTCCATGTATCCATGCTTTGGCGATGTCGATCCGACCCAATCATATCATACCGATTCTTTGAAATCGAGGTACAATCAGATTTAACTTTCGAGGAGGAACTCATGCAAATACTTGATCGTGACGTCAAGATGTTGAGAAGGAAATCAGTTCCACTAGTGAAAGTACTTTGGAGAAACCATGGCAAGGAAGAAGCTACTTGGGAGATCGAGGAGGCGATCGTCAACAGTACCCTCAAGCTGTTTCGATAAGGTAAAATTTCGAGGTCGAAATTTCTTTAAGGAGGGTAGAGTTGTAACATCCCGATTTTCGGGTTTATTCGCGATTTTCAATATTTTGTAAAGATTTTTAAAATTTTGTATTTGGATGTGGAATTAGTATTTTGAGTAGGTAAATGGGCTTATAGAAGGCCCATGAGTTGGCCAAAACCAGTTGAATTTTTGGAATTTTAGACTTAGGAGTTAGGGGTTACGGCTAAGTGGCCTTAAGTGGAGTGATGGGTAAATTGCATCACAAATGAGCCTTTGGTAAAGTGGCTAAGGGACGCCACTAGGGAGCTATGAAGGTGGCGTGTAAGTGTTGGGGAAGACACGGTTCGATTCCCTTTGTTGGCAAATAGATGCATTTATTTTTTAGTGCGGGAGGGTAAGTGTTGGAGTTCGTGGATTCGCTAGAGGAGAGTTGGATCGGTTTAATCTGCTTGGATTAAGGAGTGATAAGGGAGAGATTTAAGGATTGGGATGAGGCTAGGAGTTAGCCGAATGGGGGAATAGAAGAGGAAAATCGGCGGGGATTATGAGGGTAGTATTTGGCACTTAGGTATTGTTGGTGCCGCTTTTCTTCGCTTACACCTTAGGATTGTTCTTTTCTCTTTTTCCTCTCTAGCCAAAACTACCACCTCCCTACTCTTCTTCTTCTATTTTTCTTCTTCAAACTATTCATCATACATACTATTCATCAACACTTTTGCGAATCCATAAAAGCGAAATCACGGGATCAATGCTTGTGCCGATTTCTTCAAAGCCGTGTTCTCCTATGTTCTTTTGCTTTTATTAATTTACAAATTATCTTTTCTTAATCTGGATTCTGACCGCAATTCTACTTCAAGGTTGTAGCCCGCATTATCATCTTCTTCATCACACAAAAGCGAAAACCATAGAATTGGGGCTTATAGCGAAACTTCGAACTCCGGAGTCGAAGTTTTACCATCGTTTGAAAGATAAATCTGCACTAGATTGCGTGGAGATCAAAAAGGAGTAAGGGTAAGTGTTCATCATCTCGATCTGGTTATATTTTACAAAGTTAGGAAAAGCAAAGTCCCTAAAATATAGAGAGGTCACGATTTGGGCATGTGGCTCTAAGGGTTTTTAATGGTTGTTTTCTTTCATTGGTTAGTGCCTTCTTAAGTGTGGGATTGAAAGCGTGAATCACTGGAGCAATCGGATTCGGAGCTAGCTGTCGATTTTGGCGACAAAGGTAAGGTACCCAAGGGCCATTGTAGATGGTGCCCGAATGTGTAAGTGATGATAATAGGTAGTTTCGATTTGGTTTAATACAACATGGTCTAATCTATAAGTGGTTGATTATAGGGGAAATCGCATAGGAGATCTCGTCAAAGAATATCGCAAATCGGTTGTGTACCAACACCCTTCTTTAGTTCAATTCAGAAAGTCGAAATGCCAAATTCCGGCATTTCATGGTCATGTGGGTATGCGAATGCTCTCAAGTCATAGAATAATTGTTAGATCTGGCACCGCAAGGTGGTAAGCACGTCGCATGATGTTTTAGCGTATTTCGAAAAAGGGCTCGATGGGCCAAAATCGGGCCCAATGGGCTTACTGGACCAATATGGGTAAGAGATGGGCAAATTAGCTTTATTAGGTAGATGGTGGAATCAAATTGCATAAAACTGATAAAATTATCTGAATTAGCTTGTGCAAGGCGTAGATCACTAAATTACCCCTAAAGAGCAAAATTACCAAATTACCCCTAAAGAGCAAAATTACCGATATACCCCTAGGGTTTTAAATTGGTGAATCGCTTGATTGATTACTCATCGATTTTGCATGATATGCATTTATTAATATCTGCTGCATGGGATTGGGGTATTAATGGAGGAAGTATCTTGAAAGTGGTTCATCCACGATCGGAGGCTTTGCCTCAATCGACTGAATTTGAGTGCTTCTTCTTTGCAAGCTGTGGTGTGTAGGGTCGGGTGGGTTGAGATATTCCCACATGGTGTGTAGGGTTGGTACGGGCGGTGTAGCGGTTGGTGGGTTGAGTAGTCTCCCGGATGGGCTTGCATTCATTATTACCGTTGTTACTCATGCTACCGAACTGGGTCTATGGGCCACACTGTTATGTAAAAAGGGCTAAGGCCTTGCTATCAGATTCGAAAAGGGCTTGACCTCTGTATCTTATTATCTGAATAGGCTCAGCCCAATGGGCTCGAGCTGATTTGGGCTTTGGATGGGTTTCAGATACATCGAGTTTTCCCAAACTCACCCCTTCCTCTTCCATCCTTGCAGTGAGCCCTAGAATTGGTGGACTTGGAGTCAAGGATTCAGAGTGGCCATGAAGATTGATTGACGATTTTAAATAAGTTTAGCCTTTAATTTGGATTATTTTATTTTTATCATGCTTAAAGTTGTAATAAGGCCGCTCTTTTTAATTACTTATATTTTGGGGATTATTAAACTGCTAGCACTAGGGTTCGCTTTATAAAATCTACTTGTTTTAAAAAGATCACGATGACGCATAAAGTTTCCATAAAATAAATGTTTTCCCAAGAAAAATAAATATTTTAAGCAAACGATTTGCAACCTTAATCATTTTCTTAAGCTGGTCATAATCAAACGGTTTTCTCAAAATTATACGAGATGATAGAGTGTGGCAATGGCGGTGTGCATGTCTAGGATTGGATCCAAGAGAGCTTGGTACTTAAGCAAATCCGACGGATGACCTCCTCTTCTTCCCGGTTTCCTACCAGTGCAGCACTTCCATTCACTTTAACTTACTTTTAAAAGTGTCTTTACAACACCAACTCAGCTTTTCCAAACTAAGTGTTTTGAACGCATCAATGTGGTGCATCGATCCGGTCATAACATCCAGGCCGGGTTTGGGGTGTTACATGAATAATCTGTACGCACAGGAATGAAATGAGTTGATTTTGTTAGTCTATCAACAACCACCCATATCGCATCTTTCTTACTCGAAGACAGGGGCAAACCTGATACAAAATCCATTGTAATTCTATCCCATTTCCACTCAGGATTCATAATCGGCTGTAATAACCCAGACAGTACTTGATGCTCAGCTTTAACTTGCTAATAGATTAAACATTTTGAAACAAATTCTGAGATATTACTCTTCATACCAGGCCACCAGTAAAGCTGTTTCAGATCGTTATACATTTTCATACTTTCTGGATGTACAGATAACCGACTATTATAACCTTCCTTCAAAATCATCTAAAGCAACGCTGAGTTTTTCGGAACACATATTTGGCCTCTGAATCTTATACAATCATCAGCATCAACTCGAAACTCTAAATTAGAATTCAAATCACATTAAGCTCTTTTAGCTAACAATTCATTATTAACTTTCTGAGCTTTACAAATCTATTGTAAAAACAACGATCTCACTTTCAACTCAGCTATAATCGAGCTGTCATCAGAAAGAGTCATCTGAGTATTCATCACACGAAGTGCAAACAGAGATTTCTGACTTAAAGAATCAGCCACAAAATTAGCCTTTCCTGGATGGTAGTCAATCACTAACTTGTAATCTTTCAACAATTCCAACCATCTTTGTTGCTGCAAATTCAAAATCTTTCTGAGTCATTAAGTATTTTAAGCTCTTGTGATCAGAATAAACATGACATTTCTCACCAAACAGATAGTGGCGCCAAATCTTCAACGCAAACATGATAGCTACTAATTCCAAATTGTGCGTCGGGTAATTCTTTTCATGCATCTTTAATTGTCTCGAGGCATAAGCTATGACTTTACCTTCCTGCATTAAGACACAACCCAAACCATTCAACAATGCATCGCTATAAATTACAAATTCTTTACTCGATTCCGGCTGAACTAACACTGGAGCTTCAGTTAATAAAGTTTTCAGTTGATCAAAACTTTTCTGGCATTTATCTGACCACTCGAACTTAACATCTTTCTGAAGTAATCTTGTCAACGGAGCTGCAATCATTGAGAAACCTTTTACGAATCGTCTGTAATAACCAGTGAGTCCCAAAAAACTTCAAACTTCTGATACATTTCTCGGAGGCTTCCAATCCAATATTGCTGAAATCTTACTCGGTTATACTCGAATACCCGATGTTGACACAATATGCCCCAGAAAACCAACTTCATGCAACCAGAATTCACATTTACTGAACTTTGCAAAAATTTGTTTATTTCGCAAACTTTGTAGCTTTGGATTCATCACGGGAATAAATCAAGATGTCATCTATAAACACAACAACAAATCTATCCAATACGATCTGAAAATCCAATTCATTAGATCCATAAAACGTAAGGTGCATTTGTTAGTCCGAAAGGCATAACTAAAAACTCATAATGTCCATACCTCGTTCGAAAAGTAGTTTTTGGCACGTCGGAGCCTTTAACTCACAACTGATAGTAACCTGATCTCAGATCTATCTTTGAAAACATTGTAGCCCCTTTTAATTGATCAAACAAATAATCAATCCACGATAATAGATATTTGTTCTTGATCGTTACTTTATTGAGCTGTCGATAATCGATGCACATTCTCATAGTTTCGTCTTTCATTTTCACAAACAAATCTGTGCACCCCAAGGCGAGAAGCTCGGTCGGGCAAATCCTCTATCCATCAACTCTTGAAGCTGAGATTTCAATTCTTTTAATTCTGTTGAAGCCATTCTGTACGGAGCTATTGATACAGGAGTTGTTCTCGGTACTAATTCAATACCAAACTCTACCTCTCGGATCGACGACAAACCCAATAACTCTTCAGGAAACACATCCAGATATTCACACACAACTGGTACTGATTCAATCTTCCTTTCAGTCTCTTTCGTATCAAGCACATAAGCTAAATTAGTTTCACAACCCTTATGTAACACCCCTTACCCGTATCCGTCACCGGAACAGGGTACGAGGTATTAACAAATTATAGTATATACTATTAAATAAAACCCAAACAAAAATATGGCGTGCAATTTGATCATGAATCATTATAACATATGCCATTAACAATACAAACCAATTTCAAAGACTTCATACAAAATGATTAGTTTGATACTATAATTAATATTTTAAACCTAGACAATTATGACACGTAACAAAATAACTAAGTCTACTATACATGCCATATTTCAAAATGTTGAGTTCAAATACCAAGAGTATTGATAGTGCGGGCAGATCTTCAACGATCTCTAACTCCTGTGCTAGCTGGATGACACTATAAGACAAAAGAGAGAAAAGAAAGTAAGCTTATAGCTTAGTAAGTAAGTATATAAATAACAAATAAGGAATCTAATATGTTTACAACATAACTCAATTATATCATATTTTTAATTTTACTATTTACTCCGATTTGATCAAGCTGTCCCTCCTGCGTCATGATCACTAAATAAATCATAACTCGAGTTACGAAACTCGAAATTCAAATCCATAAAATTTCCCTGAACCTAGACTCATAAAAATTCTTACTACTTTTTTTCTAGAATTTTTGGTTTAGCCAATTAGTATAGTTTATTAGTTAAAGTTTCCCCTGTTACACAGTTCAACTGATCTGACCTCTGTCCACTACGAATTGAATTTCTCTCAGTACAAAATTCAAATAACCATGAAACCTATTTTATTTAAAACTAGACTCAATAAGTAATTTAGGAATATAAACTATATTTCTTAATTTTTTTGTACAATTTTTAATGATTTTTCAAAGTTGGAACAGGAGATCACATAGTCATCCTGAGCAAATCACACACAATTGTAAATATCTAAAAATATAGAATTCCTTTGCTTGATTTGTTTTTTTTATATGAAAATAGACTCATTAATATTTAATTTCACATCTCATTCAACCTCTAATTAAATTCCTTCTATTTTTGGTGATTTTTCAAAATCACGTCACTGCTACTGTCCAAAACAGTTTTAATGCTAATTTCACTCTTTCACACATTCTTTATACTAACCTCATTTTAACTTATATATATATCACAAATCATTTTCACCACAAAGCCATCCTGTTGAACAATTCGGATTAATACTCGATACTTGATGGTTTCAGCACACAGCCCCACCATCATATTTCATTTAATTCGGCTCTCTTGTACACATGGTGAACACTTAGTACCACTCATGCGACCTAGCCAATTTGTCTCATAGCTCTCTTGTCTATATGGTGTCCTTCACTTGGAATCACGCATGCGACCTAGCTACATTTATATCTCCCGTAGCTCTTTTGTCTACATGGGATACATCCCGTATCACACATGTGACCTAGCTACCAAATAGTATCTCGTAGCTTTCTTGTACACATGATGTGCACTCAGCACCATACATGTGACCTAGCTACGCTCCATCTATTCTATTCGATCTTTCCGAATGTTCAATCGGGATTTCTCTCTCTATTACTTATTTCCATTCTTCCAATAGTCGATTTATACTTCAACATCAGCTAGTATATATAAATATAATAGGCTGAAATATAAAAATGTAAATGAAATTAATGTATTATTTACATACAAACTTACCTCGGTGCAAAATATGGAAATTTTGCAATTTAGTCCAAAACTTTTTCCTTCCCCCGTTCGAGGTTGATTCCACGCCTTTCTTGATCTATAACAACATATTTAGCTCATTTAACACTTGAACTATTTATTTTAATCCAAAAATCACATTATACAAAAATTACATTTTTGCCCCTTAACTTTTACAAAATTACGATTTTTTCCCCAAGGCTCAAAAATTTAATGTCAGCCCTTATTCTTATGTTTAATAACCTACTGATCATTTTTCTCTTCTATGGCAACATCAAATTCTCACTCTAACACATAGTTATGAACAATAGGTATTTTTATCGATTATGTTGTTTTACTCGTTTTCGCTAAAAATCGCTTAGAAAGGATCGTTCTTGTCACAGCCTTCAAATGACCCTAGTCGGAATGTGGTTTCAGGACCACAAAAACTGAGGCATAAAAATAATTTGATATTTATTTTGATGCCTATAATATGTGTTAACTCATGTGTGACATTTTTGATGCTTTAATTTAGAGTTATAAATGTGAATTTCACTAGAAAGGACCTAGTAGAAAACTTTGAAAGTATGATGGGGGAATGTGTGATGACTAATTAAAGCATGCATCCAAAACAATGGCCTTGCAAGTCAAATACCCCTCTTTTTACAAGTGATGGCCGGCCATGACAAAGAAATATGGGCAAAACATGTCATAGACATGTTTTGTTGGTGAATCATGGGTGAAAAAAATAAATTAATGAGCATGGGTAATAAAGAAATGGAAAAAGAAAAAAATGGTCTCATGCATGCCCCATTGCCGTGTATTGAGGAAGAGAAAAGAAAAAAATTTGTTCATCCATTTTTCATTCTCTCTTGACCGAAAATACTAGAGGGGAAGGGAGGAATTTTGCTTCATGCTTGGTTTGGAAGAGGATTAGGAAGAGGTTTGGCTATACTTGCATCAAGACTAAGGTATGTTTGAGGTTGTGCCATGAGATTCATGCATGGTTTTAGTTGATAGCTTGATGCTCTTGTTAGCCCATGGTTCAAACCTTTGTTATATCATGGGGATGGTATTTGGCCAAGGTGGATTTTGTGTTAATGCCATTGCATGTTAAATATGAAGCTTGCTAATGATATATGTGATGGTGGATTGATGGCTCTTGGACTTTCTTTTTAGTATTTTGAGTAAGACATTAAGTTCTTTGTTTAATCATGACCAAAATTATGGTGTTGTGATGTATTCGCCATGGTACATCCAAAAGTGTGATTTATGCTCATTGCATGGAAAGTAAGATTTGTGTTTTGAAATTATGTTCATGTTTAGTTACAATCAACTTGAGATTCGGCTCTAGCATATATATATGTATATATGTTTGTACATGATGTATTGGTATGACATATATACTATTTCAAGGTGTATATTTGCTTGTGATGATGTTTCGTTATGAAGTAAATGAGAGATGTGTATTGAGCTACGATATGTAATGCGTTAGTTAGTAAAATGTATGCTGTTTTTGTGTGGTATTAAGTGTATAATTGGCCTCAACATGGACATGCATATTCGCCACATGAGGGGAAATTGGTGTGCATGCATTCGGTTAGAGGCAAGCATATTGATGCCTATTCTTGGCTTAGAAAATTCGCTAAGAGGAATATTAACTAATGTGTTGAGTTCGATTCATGATTTCGCATACATGCGACTTTGATGCCTAATGAGTATATATATTGGCTAAGTACCTTGTATTCCTCTTCGATGCTCAAATGATTAAATCGATTTATTTGTTAAATTAAGCTCAAGAGCAAAGGGAACTAGATCCGACAAAGGGAAGGAAAAAGTGGTCGAATAGCCATTGAAATCGTTCGACGACATCCTAAGTAAGTTCTTGAGTAATAGAGCTTAAATTCTGAATTGATTAGATCATGTTTAAAGCAAATTAAAATCATGCTCTTTGTGTGTGGCTATTGAGCCGAAATTGCAAGTGTGAAAAGTGCCTTGTGTTTGAGTTTTGCTAATGAAAATGAAATACTAATGTGTCATAATTTATTGATAATTGTGCTCGGTTATTGAATGATGTCCGGCTAAGTCCCAAGGCTTTGTGCTAAGTGACTATATCCGGACTAGGATCCAAGGCATTCGTATGAAGTTAATAAATCGGGCTAAGCCCAAGGCATTTGTGCAAGTTACTAAACCCGGTTAAGTCCGAAGGCATTCGTGCGAGTCACTATAACCGGCTTCATTCCAAGGCATTTGAGCGAGTCATTATATCCGTTAAATTCTGAAGGTACGTGATTCGAGAATGAGCGATCTTGCTGTAAAACTTTCAGTTAATACGCTTGAAAAATTCCAACAATGAGGTATGTTCGTATGTGCTTGAATTAGTTGATTCCTTCAATAATATTCGCCAATCGAGTAATGAGTTTCCTAGTATTTGGCTAAGATGATCCCTTATGTATGAACATAGGGGTTGGAATGTGAAATGAGTAGGATATTGAGAATTTGTGCATATGAAATTATCCGTTAGCTTTATGAATGCTATGCCTTTGTTGTGTTGAATTTCTTGCTCAAACTTACTAAGCATAAATTGCTTATTCCGCTTTTCTCTGCTTCTTTGTTTATAGATTTTGGCTCGTCACCATCGGACTTGGGATTTTGGAAGTCGAAGTCTCCCACACTATCAAAGCCCCATTTTGGTACAATTTTGGTTGAACTTTGAAATGGCATGTATAGGACTACCCTTTTGTTGAAGGTCATGTACCTTTCGGTTTTGTGTAAACTTGGATAGCCATGCGAAAATGGCTTATATACGTTTTTAGCATAGTACCATAATCGTTTGTATGTTGATCATTATGAGGTATGGAATTGTTTTGAAACGATTAGCCATTGGAATGGTTAATCATGATCACACTTTGTGCTATGTATGCAAAAAGGGCCAATTGAATCATGGAAATCATGAAATAGGTAAAGCCTACCTTAAAGGCAGATGCTGACAGCAGCAGTGATGTGGATGTGAAAAATCACTAAAAATAGTAGGAATGGTATTAAATAGTGAATAAATTATATAAATGAACTTTGATGAATCTACTTTCATATGGAAGAAACAAAACGGTCATATGAGTTATATGTTAAGAGATATTAAAGTTCTCATGAAACAGGGCCAGAACGGTTTCTGGATCCCCTGTTCCGACTTTGGAAATTCATTGTAAATTAACCAGAGATAATTAGGAGTCATGCCATATATGTATAGATTCCTCTCTGAGTCTAGTTTCAATAGAAACAAATGGAATCAGTATTAAAGCCCTTTACCAGGAGACATTCAATTCGTAACGCACGAAGGTCAGTGTAGTCGAACCCTGGAATAGGGGAGAATTTAACTAATAAACTGTACTAATTGGAACGACCAAAAATTCTATAAAAAAATTTGTAGATGGATATATGAGTCTAGTTTCAGGAAAAAATTACAAAACAAATTTTCAAGCTTTGAAACTCAAGATATGATTTTTAAGGCAACAGTGACGCAGTGACCAGCTAGTCTGGAAATTTCTAAATGGACTGTGAAAATAGTTAAGTCTGTGTGCACCTTGTGTCCGATTCCTAATGACTCTGCACGGGTGTTACAATTTTATTGGTATCGAGCTACGGTTTAGTCGATTCTAGGACTACCGTAATACGTTTGGGTCTAGCTATACATGCCATTATGTGATTAATTGATAGTGTGGTGATTTCGACGTTTGAATTTGTGTTTAATTATAGTAATGGATCCCATCCCAACCGAAGCGATAGTGATGATGTGGAGAGTGTGGCGCTGCTCCCTTTACAAGGGACAGCAGACCGGCGGACTCTCAACCTATTGCTAGCAATCCGAATGATGAGGCTAGGCAAGCTTTCTATAGCGTGATCAATGATTGGTTCAACCAATACATTCGAACTAACACGGCTGTTCCACAACCTCCATTCCCGACTCATACGACCCCCGCACCTACAATGCCTCCCAGAATCGACCAAAAAGGTCAAGAAGCCCCAGCTGATGTAATCCAAAACATGGGGCTACTGAATTTAAAGCTACGGATAGCGACGATGCTGAGAACAAGCTGAATTTTGGTTGGACAACACTATTTGGGTACTCGATGAGCTATCTTGTACACCGATGAATGCCTAAAGTGTACTATCTCCTTGCTACGTGATTACGCCTACTATTGGTGGTGTACTCGACTTCACAGCCCCGAGAGCAAGTAACTTGGGAGTTTTTCCAAACCGAGTGTCGGAAAAAGTATATCGATCGAGATTTATGGATCAAAACGGAAGGAATTTCTTGAACTTAAACAAGGTTCCATGTCGGTTCATGACTATGAACGAAAATTTGTGAGGCTCACCAGACAAGACGGAATGCATTTCTTCGTAAGTCGTGATGTGTAAACGCTCAAGATGGACTGAATGATGATATAAATTGAAATCAGAGTTTGTGGCTCTTATCGAGCGAAGCGTGCAAAGCCGAGGAGCTCAAGATGGAGAAAAGAAAAGCTAAAGTGGGAGCAAGGAGTTTCAGAAGAGGTCTTGGGAAGCCCTTCCCACGATCATCAAAGAAATTTAGAGATGGCTTAGGCCGTCTAGAGACACTTCGGCTTTTCTAGACGAGATTGCGATCGACCCCCTGTGACTACACGAGTCACTTCGATCGCCAGTGGTGGAAATGATCGTCGAGAGAGAACGGAGTGCCAGTATTGTGGCAAATGGCATTCGAAGTTGTAGATTCCGTGACCGCTCCTGTTATAAGTGCGGATCGCTTGACCACTTCATTAAAGATTGCCCGAGGTTGTCTCGAATGTAATGTAGATCGAGTGGGAAACCGGTGCTACCACACCGAGGTAGACCGTCTAGAAATATGGGCAATGCTAGTGGTGGTCGAGAGGATCTAGAGATGTTACGACCAGATCCGAGGCTCACGCCCTGCTAGGGCTTATGCTATACGCGCACGCCGAGGATGCTTCCTCTCCGGATGTTATTACCGGTACTTTCACTCTCTTTGATACTAATGTGATTGCTTTGATTGACCTGGTTCTACTCATTCTTATATATGCGAAACCTTAGCATCCAAAGAAGACTTTACCTATTGAGTCTCATCGAGTTCGTAATTCGGTGTCAAATCCCTTGGGTCGTTACGTCTTTGGTCGACAAAGTGTGTAAGAAATGTCCCCTAGTAATTCGTGGTTCCTATTTTTCGGCGGACTTGATGCTTTTGCCATTCGATGAATTTGATGTTATTCTTGGGTTGGATTGGTTGACCGTGCATGATGCGGTTGTGAATTACAAAAGCAAGACTATTGATTTGAGGTGTGCAAATAACGAGATGATCCGAGTTGAGTCTACGGACTTAAAGGGGTTGCCAACTGTAATATCATCAATGTTGGCCCAAAAATATGTAAGAAAGGGGTGCGAAGCATACCTTGCGTATGTACTTGATGATAAGGAGTTAGAAATAAAACCCGAATCTGTGCTGGTGGTTTGTGATTACCCGGATGTTTTTCCCGAAGAATTACCGGGTTTGCCACCTGTTCGGGAGATAGAGTTTGGTATTGAGCTTGTACCTGGGACCACACCGATTTTGATAGCTCAGATCATATGGCACCAACGAATTAAAGGAGTTGAAAGCTCGATTGCAAGAGTTGGTGGATAGAGGTTTTGCTCGCCGAAGTTTTTCACCTTGGGGTGCACCAAAGTGTTGTTTGTGAAAAGAAAGACGGAACCATGAGGTTGTGCATCGACTATCGTCATCTTAATAAGGTGACAATAAAGAACAAATATCCGTTACAGCGTATCGATGATTTGTTCGATCAACTGAAGAACCTCGGTGTTCTCAAAAATAAATTTGAGATCGGGCTATTATCGATTCATGAATCCGAGATTCGGATATACCCAAAACCGCCTTCGTAACAAGATATGGTCACTACGAGTTCTTAGTGATGCCGCTTGGGCTCACTAATGCCCTACGGTATTTATGGATTTGATGAATCGGATCTTCGAGACCGTATTTGGATCGGTTCGTAGTTGTATTCATTGACGACATCTTGGTCTATTCAAGAGATGAGACCAAACATGCGGAGCACCGAGATTAGTGTTGCAAATTTTACGAGATAAGCGACTATATGCTAAGTTCAAGAAGTGTGAGTTACGTTAGCGAGGTTAGCTTCTTGGGCCATGTGGTATCTCGTGATCGGTATTCGAGTCGACCGAGTAAAATTTCAGCCATACTTATCTGAAGCCTCAGAAATATTATCGAGGTTCGAGCTTTTTGGGACTTCTTTGGTTACTACCGACGGTTTGTAAAAGGATTCTCGATGATAGCCACACCCATGACGTAAACGCTTGAAAAGATGTCAAGTTTGAATGGACGGAAAAGTGTCGAAAAGTTTCACCAATTGAAAACTCATTTGACGGAAGCTCCAAGACTAGTACACCGAATCGGCAAAGAGTTTGTCATCTATAATGACGCCTCCTACTTGGGTTAGGTTGCATCTTGATGCAAGAAGGTCGAGTTGTGGCCTATGCGTCGAGACAATTAAAGCCACATGAGAAAATTATCCGACCCATGATCTCGAATTGGTCGCCATCGATTCGCCTTAAAGATATGGCGACATTACTTATTTGGTGAGAAGTGCCATGTGTATTCGGATCACAAAAGTCTCAAATATTTGATGACTCAAAGAGACTTAAATCTGCACGAAGATGTTGGCTCGAGTTGTTAAAAGATTATGAGCTTCTCTTTGATTATCACCCGAAAGGCTAATGTGGTTGCGGACGCCTTGAGCCGAAATCACTGCTTGCTTTACGAGCAATGAATGTACACTTGTCTATTCTACCCGACAATGTGTTAGTAGCCAATTAAAGGCCAAACCATTATTGACTCATCAAATTCGTGAAGCTCGTAAAGTCGACGATGAGTTGGTTGCAAACGGGTGAGTGTGTTCCAAACAAGGAATCGAGTTTCAAATTGATGATGACGATTGTTTGAGGTTCGAAGTCGTCTGTGTTCCAAAGAATTGAACTTATTTCGATAATTCTAACGAAGCCCATTGTAGCCGAATGGCAATCCACCCGGAGTACTGAAATGTACAACGATTTGAAACGTCGGTTTTGGTGGCATGGTATGAAACGAGACATCTCCGACTTTGTTTGAGATGTTTAATATGTCAACAAGTGAAAGCGGAACATCAAGTGCCTTTAGGATTACTTCACCGATTACGATACCCGAGTGGAAATGGGATCGAGTCACAATGGACTTTGTGTCCGGACCGCCATTGTCGACAAGTAAGAAGGATGCGATTTGGGTTGTTGTTGATAGACCGACTAAGTCGGCTCACTTTATCCCCGTGTATGTCACGGATTTTCATTGGATAAACTAGCTGAATTGTACGCTTCTCGATTGTGAGATTACACGGTACCGATTTACTTGTGTCGGATAGAGATCCGAGGTTCACCTCGCGATTTTGGATGAAATTGCAAGAAGCTTTGGGTACCAAGTTGCATTTCAAGACCGCCTTTCACCCTCAATCCGATGGTCAATCCGAGCGGATAATTCAGATACTTGAGGATATGTTGAGATGTTGCATCCTCGAATTCAAGTGGTTCATGGAACAGTATCTACCTTTTATTGAATTCGCTTACAACAATAGTTTTCAATCAAGTATTAAGATGGCGCCTTACGAGGCTTTGTACAGCGTAAATGCCATACACCATTGTTTTGGACCGAGCTCGGTGAAAACAAAATTTTCGAGTGGATTTGATTAAAGATGCTGAAGAAGGTAAAGGTAATCCGTGAAAGTCCGAAGGCGCCACGATCGTCGTAAATCGTGACGCGGATTTGAAACGAAGGACATTGAGTATCGTGGGAGATAAAGTGTTTCTTAAAGTTTCGCCTTGGAAAAAGATACTCGATTCTACCGTAAGGGCAAGTTGAGCCGAGATTCATTGGGCCGCACTGAAATCTCGAACGAGTTGGCCCAGATTGCGTATCGCTTGATTTTGCCCCCTGAACTCGAAAAGATTCACAACGTCTTCCATGTTTCAATGCTTCGATGCTATAGATCTGATCCATTGCACGTAATTAGTCCATCAGAGGTTGAAATTCAAGCCGATATGAGTTATGAAGAAGAACCGATTCGTATCCTAGCTCGTGAAGTAAAAGAGTTGCGAAACAAAAGGGTTCTGCTAGTGAAAGTATTATGGCTCAAACACGGAATAGAAGAAGCTACTTGGGAACCCGAGAACTCTATGAAAGAGCGATACCCAAATCTATTTACCGGTAAGATTTTTGGGGACGAAAACTTCTTAAGTGGGGGAGAGTTGTGACAGCCTTAAAACGACCCTAGTCGGAATGTGGTTTCGGGACCACAAAAACCGAGGCATAAAAATAATTTGATATTTATTTTGATGCCTATAATATGTGTTAACTCATGTGTGACATTTTTTATGCTTTAATTTAGAGTTATAAATGTGAATTTCACTAGAAAGGACCTAGTAGAAAACTTTGAAAGTATGATGGGGAATGTGTGATGACTAATTAAAGCATGCATGCAAAACAATGGCCTTGCATGTCAAATACCCTCTTTTACAAGTGATGGCCGCCATGACAAAGAATATTGGCAAAACATGTCATAGACATGTTTTGTTGGTGAATCATGGGTGAAAAAATAAATTAATGAGCATGGGTAATAAAGAAATGGAAAAAGAAAAAATGGTCTCATGCATGCCCCATTGCGTGTATTGAGGAAGAGAAAAGAAAAAATTTGTTCATCCATTTTCATTCTCTCTTGACCGAAAATACTAGAGGGAAGGAGGAATTTTGCTTCATGCTTGGTTTGGAAGAGGATTAGGAGGAGGTTTGGCTATACTTGCATCAAGATTAAGGTATGTTTGAGGTTGTGCCATGAGATTCATGCATGTTTTTAGTTGATAGCTTGATGCTCTTGTTAGCCCATGGTTCAAACCTTTTTTATATCATGGGGATGGTATTTGGCCAAGGTGGATTTTGTGTTAATGCCATTGCATGTTAAATATGAAGCTTGCTAATGATATATGTGATGGTGGATTGATGGCTCTTGGACTTTCTTTTTAGTATTTTTGTGTAAGACATTAAGTTCTTTGTTTAATCATGACCAAAATTATGGTGTTGTGATGTATTCGGCCATGGTACATTCAAAAGTGTGATTTATGCTCATTACATGGAAAGTAAGATTTGTGTTTTGAAATTATGTTCATGTTTAGTTACAATCAACTTGAGATTCGGCTCTAGCATATATATATGTATATATGTTTGTACATGATGTATTGGTATGACATATATACTATTTCAAGGTGTATATTTGCTTGTGATGATGTTTGGTTATGAAGTAAATGAGAGATGTGTATTGAGCTACGATATGTAATCGTTAGTTAGTAAAATGTATGCTGTTTTTGTGTGGTATTAAGTGTATAATTGGCCTCAACATGGACATGCATATTCGCCACATGAGGGAAATTGGTGTGCATGCATTCGGTTAGAGGCAAGCATATTGATGCCTATTCTTGGCTTAGAAAATTCAGCTAAGAGGAATATTAACTAATGTGTTGAGTTCGATTCATGATTTCGTACACATGCGACTTTGATGCCTAATGAGTATATATATTGGCTAAGTACCTTGTATTCCTCTTTCGATGCTCAAATGATTAAATCGATTTATTTGTTAAATTAAGCTCAATAGGAAAGGGGAACTAGATCCGACAAAGGGAAGGAAAAAGTGGTCAAATAGCGAAATCGTTCGACGACATCCTAGGTAAGTTCTTGAGTAATAGAGCTTAAATTCTGAATTGATTAGATCATGTTTAAAGCAAATTAAAATCATGCTCTTTGTGTGTGGCTATTGAGCCGAAATTGCAAGTGTGAAAAGTGCCTTGTGTTTGAGTTTTGCTAATGAAAATGAAATACTGAATGTGTCATAATTTATTGATAATTGTGCTCGGTTATTGAATGATGTCCGGCTAAGTCCCAAAGGCTTTGTGCTAAGTGACTATATCCGGACTAGGATCCAAGGCATTCGTATGCGAGTTAATAAATCCGGGCTAAGCCCAAGGCATTTGTGCAAGTTACTAAACCCGGTTAAGTCTCAAGGCATTCGTGCGAGTCACTATAACCGGCTTCATCCCGAAGGCATTTGAGCGAGTCGCTATATCCGTTAAATTCAAGGTACGTGATTCAAGAATGAGCGATCTTGCTGTAAAACTTTCGTTAATACGCTTGAAAAATTCCAGCAATGAGGTATGTTCGTATGTGCTTGAATTAGTTGATTCCTTCAATAATATTCGCTCAATGAGTAATGAGTTTCCAGATTTGGCTAAGATGATCCCTTATGTATGAACATAGGGGTTGGAATGTGAAATGAGTAGGATATTGAGAATTTGTGCATATGAAATTATCCGTTAGCTTTATGAATGCTATGCCTTTGTTGTGCTGGAATTTCTTGCTCAAACTTACTAAGCATAAATTGCTTATTCCGTTTTCTCTGTTTCTTTGTTTATAGATTTTGGCTCGTCAGCTATCGGACTCGGGATTTTTGGAAGTCGAAGTCTCCCACACTATCAAAGCCCCCATTTTGGTACAATTTTGGTTGAACTTTGAAATGGCATGTATAGGACTACCCTTTTGTTGAAGGTCATGTACCTTTCGGTTTTGTGTAAACTTGGATAGCCATGCGAAAATGGCTTATATACGTTTTTAGCATAGTACCATAATCGTTTGTATGTTGATCATTATGAGGTATGGAATTGTTTTGAAACGATTAGCCATTGGAATGGTTAATCATGATCACACTTTGTGCTATGTATGCAAAAAGGGCCAATTGAATCATGGAAATCATGAAATAGGTAAAGCCTACCTTAAAGGCAGATGCTGACAGCAGCAGTGATGTGGATGTGAAAAATCACTAAAAATATTAGGAATGGTATTAAATAGTGACTAAATTATATAAATGAACTTTGATGAATCTACTTTCATATGGAAGAAACGAAACGGTCATATGAGTTATATGTTAAGAGATATTAAAGTTCTCATGAAACAGGGCCAGAACGGTTTCTGGATCCCCTGTTCCGACTTTGGAAATTCATTATAAATTAACCAGAGATAATTAGGAGTCATGCCATATATGTATAGATTCCTCTCTGAGTCTTGTTTCTATAGAAACAAACGGTATCAGTATTAAATCCCTGTACAAGGAGATATTAAATTCGTAACACACGATGGTCAGTGTTGTCGAACCCTGGAATAGGGGAGACTTTAACTAATAAACTGTACTAATTGGCTTGACCAAAAATTCTAGAAAAAAATCTGTAGATGGACATATGAGTCTAGTTTCAGGGAAAAATTACGAAACAAATTTTCAAGCTTTGAAACTCAAGATATGATTTTTAAGGCAACAGTGACGCAGTGACCAGCTAGTCTGGAAATTTCTAAATGGACTGTGAAAATAGTTAAGTCTGTGTGCACCTTGTGTCCGATTCCGGTAACGGACTCGGGTACGGGGTGTTACAGTTCTCCTAACTTCAAACATTCATATTCTACCACCAAACAACAAAATACATGCCTATCATTCATGGGTAAATTTTTAAACATAAACCCTAACTCGAAATAATGGTAGAAATAGGTAAACCGAGCTACGAGGATTTCAAAAATGTAAAGAACATTAAAAACGGGGCTTGAAATCACTTACTATGAAGCTTGAAAGTTGAAGAAACCCTAGCTATGGAGAAAAGCAAATTTTGGCAGCAACTAGTGAAGATGATGACCAATTTTGGGTTATTTTTCCCATTTTATTTCATTTAATATTCAAATGACCAAAATGCCCTTACTACTAAACTTTTAAAAAAATTCCCTCCATGTCCAACTTTTTTCCATAACTTAGGAATTGGTCAAATTGCTATTTAAGACCTCCTAGTTAATATCTCAAAGCAATTTCATACCAAAAACTTCTAAAACACGAGTTTTGCAATTTATTCGGTTTAGTCCCTAATCTCAACTTAAGTGCTCAATGCATAGAATTTCATCACGAAATTTTCACGAAATCATGAAATCATATCATAAACCCCAAAATAATTATAAAACAATTATTTCTATCTCGGATTTGTGGTCACGAAACCACTATTCCGATTAGGCCCTAATTCGGGTTGTCACAATTCTCCCCCCTTTAGAGATTTTCGTCCCCGAAAATCTTACCGATAAAGAGGTTCGCATCTTGTTTCCTCATAGCTTCCTCAGTTCCCACGTAGCCTCTTCTATCCCATGTCTGTGCCACAATACTTTCACTAAGGCTATACTTTTATTTCTTAACTGTTTAATTTCCCCAGCCAAAATCTTTATTGGTTCCTCCTCATAGGTCATATCTGCTCGAATCTCAATTTCTGTTGGAGAAATCACGTGTGAAAGATCAGAACGATAACATTGCAACATTGATACATGAAACACGTTATGAATTCTTTCTAACTCTGCCGGTAAGGCCAACCGATATGCCACTGGTCCAATCCTCTCAGTAATCTCGTACGGCCCAATAAAATGTGGACTCAACTTGCCTTTTCGGCTAAATCTCAGAATCTTTTTCCATGGTGACACCTTTAAGAACACCTGAAATTCAATCTCTTTTCTTTTTAAATCTGCATATGACTTTTGTCGATCTGAAGCAGCTTTCAAGCAATCCCGAATTACTTTTACTTTCTCTTCGGTTTCTTTAACTAGATCAACTCCGTGAATCTGTTTCTCACTAAGTTCGGTCCAATATAAAGGAGTCCGACACTTGCGATCATACAAGGCTTCGTACGGTGCCATTTGTATACTTGATTGATAACTGTTATTGTAGGCAAATTCAATCAAACATAGATATTTCTCCCAACTACCTTCAAATTCTAAAACACAGCATCTAAGCATATCTTCGAGTACCTGGATTACTCTTTTCGACTGACCATCTGTTTGTGGATGAAACGCGGTACTAAAGTTCAATTTTGTACCCAAAGCTTCTTGTAACTTTTTCCAAAATCTCGAGGTAAACCTCGGATCTCTATCTGATATTATAGACATAGGTACTCTGTGCAACCTCACAATTTTAGCAATATATAATTCAGCTAATTTATCAAGTGAGTAATCGATACGTACTGGTATAAAGTGGGCTGACTTTGTTAACCTATCAACCACTACCCAGACATCATCCTTCTTTTTAGGAGTCAAAGGCAAACCGGTTACAAAATCCATGGTAATCTTATCCCATTTCCACTCAGGCACCATTACCGGTTGGAGTAGTCTTGAAGGCACTTGATGTTCAGCTTTTACTTGTTGACAGATCAAACACTTGGTTACAAATTCAGAAATGTCCCTTTTCATACCTGGCCACCAATACAACTTCTTTAAATCATTATGCATTTTTGTGCTACCAGGGTGAACTGACAAACAACCACTGTGCACCTCATGTAATATTTTCTGAATCTATTCATCATTTTTCGGTACACATATCCTGTCTCGAAACATCAAACAGTCATCTGGTCCAATTCGAAAATTTGAGTCGTAACCTGATTCGCATTGAGTTCTCTTGGTTCGCAACTCACTATCGTTCTTTTGAGCATCACAAATTAGCTGAAGAAATAACGGTTTAGCCCTCATTTCTGCTAAGATTGACCTATCATCAGACAATGCTAACCCCGTATTCATGGCTCTCAAAGTAAAAAGAGATTTCCTGCTCAAGGCGTCAGCAACTACATTTGCTTTTCCCAGATGATAATCAATCACTAGCTCATAATCCTTTAATAATTCAAGCCATCTCCGCTGTCGCAGATTCAAATCCTTTTGATTCATCAAATACTTCAAACTTTTGTGATCAGTAAAAATTTGGCATTTTCACCATACAAATAATGTCGCCAAATCTTCAAGGCAAAGACAATAGCGCCAATTCCAAATCATGTGTAGGATAGTTCTTCTCATGCGATTTTAACTGCCTCAAGCATAAGCTACCACTTTACCCTCTTGCATCAACACACATCCAAGGCCTCATCAATGATGCATCACTATAAATTACTTAACTCCTTCCCAGCTCGGTCAGTACTAAAATTGGTGCTTCACCAATCGTGCTTTCAACTTTTCAAAACTCGTTGACATTTATCACCCATTCAAACTTAACATTCTTTTGCAACAACTTAGTCATAGGAGAGGAAATCATCGAAAATCCCTCAACAAAACGTCTATAATACCCGGCCAAGCCTAAAAAGCTTCTAACCTCGGATACATTCTTTGGTGATTTCCAATCAACGATGGCGAAAATCTTGCTCGGATCCACCCGAATACCATCACCTGAGACTATATGTCCCAAAAATCCGACTTCACGAAGCCAGAACTCACTTTTACTAAACTTAGCAAACAGTTTCTTTTCTCTCAAGATCTGCAATATGGTTCTCAAGTGTTCGACATGTTCAGACTCATCCCGAAAATAAATTAGAATGTCATCTATAAACACTACTACAAAATTATCCAAATATGGCCGAAAGATCCGGTTCATCAAGTCCATAAATATAGCTGGAGCATTTGTTAAGCCGAAAGGCATCACAAGAAACTCATAATGTCCATACCTTATTCTAAAGGCGGTTTTCGGTACATCCGACTCCTTAACTCTCAACTGGTAGTAACCAAATCTCAAATCGATCTTTGAAAATACTGTGGCCCCCTTTAACTGATCAAATAAATCATCAATCCTCGGCAATGGGTACTTGTTCTTTATAGTCACTTTATTAAGCTGATAGTAATCAATGCAAAGCCTCGTTGAACCATCCTTCTTCTTTATGAACAATACAGGAGCACCCCAGGGAGAGAAACTCGGTCTCACAAATCCCTTATCTGTTAACTCTTGCAACTGAGCCTTCAATTCTTTTAATTCAATGAGCCATTCTATATGGAGCAATCGAGATCGGTGCGATGCCGGCAACAAATCAATAGCAAACTCTATCTCTCTGTTCGGAAGCAACCCAGGCAATTCCTCTGGAAATACATCTGGAAATTCACAGACTATCGGTACTAATTCAAACTTCAGTTGAGGCAACTCAGTATTCATTACATAAGCCAGATAAGCTTCACACCCTTTCCTCATGTATTTCTGTGCAGACATGTGCGAAATCACCATAGGCAATTTATTTGATTCATCTGTTTCAACCCACAGAATTTCTCCATTTTCACATTTCAACTCTAGTGTTTTTTGTTTACAATCTACCTTGGCATCATACAATGTCAACCAGTCCATTCCCAAAATAACGTCAAACTCATCAAATGGTAACAGTATCAGATTAGCCAGAAAATAGTGACCTTGAATTATTAATGGGCAATTCTTGCAAACCTTGTCAACTAGCACATATTGGCCTAAGGGGTTTGACACTTTAATCGTAAACTCAGTAAACTCAACAGGCAACTTTTTATTAGATACTAAATTCACGCAAATATAGGAATGAGTGGACCCGGGATCAATCAATGCAATAACAATAGTATCATAGAGAGAAATGTACCAAGAATGACATCGGAGATGATGCATCCTCTCGCACGTATAGCATAAGCTCTAGCAGCGCCTAGCTTCGATCTCGCCGTTGAATTTTTCATCGTAGTTTTATCGCTAGTCCCACCTCCAAGATTTCTCGGTGGTCTACCTCTGCTAGCGGTGGTATTCTCTAGCACTCAAATCTTTCTTCTTTAACTTTCTCCGATAGGTCTCTAATAAAATGCTCACGAGAATCGCTTTGAAACAAGCTCGCTTGTTTCCCAACACTCACCATAATGTTTTTGCCACATTATCGACACTGGATTTCTAGGTCACGCATTACCCACACTTGCCACCGAAATAGCTTGAGCTTTAGACCCTGAATATGCTCTACCACGATCTCTGTGTGAATCCCCAGTTGAAACTGTCATTCGAGGGTTTGTCTCTTTGGACCTCTTTGATTGAGATTGAAATGACTTCCTTATTGGCCTTTTTCTGGCATCTCGAGCCTCAATAGCAGCTTTTCTTCTTTCTTTGTTCAATTCTTCGGCTTTAAGAGCTCGATCAACCAATACTACAAATTCTTTCAACTCCAAAATTCCCACAAGCACTTTAATGTCCTCATTTAGCCCATCCTAAAACCTTTGGCACATAATGGCCTCGGTGGACACACATTCCTGGGTATACTTGCTGAGTCTTACAAATTCGCGTTCATACTTTGCCGTAGACATCTTGCCCTGCTTCAATTCAAGGAACTCCTTCCGTTTTTTATCAATAAATAGCTGACTTATGTATTTCTTTCTGAATTCTTCCTGGAAGAAATCCCAAGTAACTCTTTCTTTTGGCACCACTGCTACCAAAGTCTTCCACCAATGGTAGGCCGAATCTCTCAAAAGTGATACAGCACACTTTAAGCACTCCTCGGGTGTACATGAGAGCTCATCAAATACACGGGTAGAATTGTCAAGCCAGAACTCCACTTTCTTGGGATCATCATCAATCTTTGCTCTAAACTCTTCAGCCCCTTGTTTTCAAATCTTGTCAACTGAAGGCTTGTTCATTCTTACCAAATCTATGCCTTGAGTAGCTACAAGAATCGTTTGAGGTACGGGAGGGGGTGGAGGAGGTTGAGCATTTGAATTTGCTTGAATAAACTCAGTATACCAATTGTTCATCATTTGGAGAAAGGCATCCCGAGCCTCATCTCCCTGTCTCAATGTCTCAGGTCTACTTTCCACAGGCGCGGTCCCTTGTGCGAGAGCCGGTGCATTACTAGCAGCATCATCAGTCGCAGTTCTATCAGGATCCATTACTGTATTAAAACAAAACACAGTTTAGAATAATCAGGAGTCACCACACTATCACAATATTTTTATGACATGTATAGTTAGACTTTTACACACACTTTATTAGTCCGAGAACCGACTAAACCATAGCTTTGATACCACTAAATGTAACACCCCTTACCCATATCCGTCGCCAGAACAGGGTACGAGGTATTAACAAATTATAGTATATACTATTAAATAAAACCCAAACAAAAATATGGCGTGCAATTTGATCATGAATCATTATAACATATGCCATTAACAAAACAAACCAATTTCAAAGACTTTGTACAAAATGATTAGTTTGATGCTATAATTAATATTTTAAACCTAGACAATTATGACACGTAACAAAATAACTAAGTCTACTATACATGCCATATTTCAAAATGTTGAGTTCAAATACCAAGAGTATTGATAGTGCGAGCGGATCTTCAACGATCTCTAACTCCTGTGCTAGCTGGATGACACTATAAGACAAAAGAGAGAAAAGAAAGTAAGTTTATAGCTTAGTAAGTAAGTATATAAATAACAAATAAGGAATCTTATATGTTTACAACATAACTCAATTATATCATATTTTTAATTTTACTATTTACTCCGATTTGATCAAGCTGTCCCTCCTGCATCATGATCACTAAATAAATCATAACACGTGTTACGAAACTCGAAATTCAAATCCGTAAAATTTCCCTGAATCTAAACTCATAAAACTTCTTACTAATTTTTTTCTAGAATTTTTGGTTAGGACAATTAGTACAGTTTATTAGTTAAAGTTTCCCTGTTACATGACTCAACCGATCGACCTCTGTTCACTACTTAATTGAATTTCTCTCAATACACAATTCAAATAACCATGAAACTTGTTTCATTTAAAACTAGACTCAATAAGGAATTAAGGCATATAAACTATATCTCTTAGTACAATTTTTAATGATTTTTCAAAGTTGGAACAGGGCATCACATAGTCATCCTGAGCAAGTCACACACAATTCTAAATATCTCAAAATATAGAATTCCTTTGCTTGCTCTGTTTCTTTTATATGAAAATAGACTCATTAAGCTTTAATTTCACATCTTATTCAACCTCTAATTAAATTCCTTCTATTTTGGTGATTTTTCAAAATCACGTCACTGCTCTCGTCCAAAAGCTTTTAATGCTAATTTCACTCTTTCACACATTCTTTGTACTAACCTCATTTTAACTTATATATATATCACAAATCATTTTCACCACAAAGCCATCCCATTGAACAATTTGGATTAATCCTCGATACTTGATGGTTTCTGCACACAGCCCCACCATCATATTTCATTTAATTCGGCTCTCTTGTACACATGGTGAAAACTTAGTACCACTCATGCGACCTAGCCAATTTGTCTCGTAGCTCTCTTGTCTACATGGTGTCCTTCACTTGGAATCACGCATGCGACCTAGCTACATTTATCTCTCCCGTAGCTCTCTTGTCTACATGGGATACATCCCGTATCACACATGTGACCTAGCTACTACATAGTATCTCGTAGCTT
Organism: Gossypium arboreum; assembly: GCF_025698485.1. NCBI lineage: Eukaryota > Viridiplantae > Streptophyta > Magnoliopsida > Malvales > Malvaceae > Gossypium > Gossypium arboreum. The sequence goes on along the minus strand of NC_069071.1, from coordinate 34,560,052 downwards.
TCTTGTACACATGATGTGCACTCAGCACCATACATGTGACCTAGCTACGCTCCATCTATTTTATTCGATCTTTCCGAATGTTCAACCGTGATTTCTCTCTCTATTACTTATTTCTATTCTTTCAATAGTCGATTTATACTTCAACATCAGGTAGTATATATATATATATAATAGGCTGAAATATAAAAATGGAATTGAAATTAATGTATTATTTACATACAAACTTACCTCGGTGCAAAATATGGAAATTTTGCAATTTAGTCCAAAACTTTTTCCTTCCCCCGTTCGAGGTCGATTCCATTCCTTTCTTGATCTATAACAACATATTTAGCTCATTTAACACTCAAAATATTTATTTTAATCCAAAAATCACATTATAAAAAAATTATATTTTTGCCCCCTAACTTTTACAAAATTATGATTTTTCCCCAAGGCTCGGAAATTTAATTTCAGCCTTTATTCTTATGTTTAATGACCTGCTGATCATTTTTCTCTTCTATGGCAACATCAAATTCTCACTCTAACACATAGTTATGAACAATAAGTATTTTTATCGATTATGCCATTTTGCTTGTTTTCGCTAAAAATCGCTTAGAAAGGATCGTTCTCCTAACTTCAAACATTCATATTCTACCATAAAACAACAAAATACATGCCTATCATTCTTGGGTAAATTTTTAAACATAAACCCTAACTCGGAATACTGGTAGAAATAGGTAAACCGAGCTACGAGGATTTCAAAAATGTGAAGAACATTAAAAACGGGGCTTGAAATCACTTACTATGAAGCTTGAAAGTTGAAGAAACCCTAGCTATGGAGGAGAGCAAATTTCGGCAGCAACTAGTGAAGATGATGACCAATTTTGTGTTATTTTTCCCATTTTATTTCATTTAATATGCAAATGACCAAAATGCCCTTACTTCTAAACTTTTAAAAAAATTCCCTCCATGTCCAACTTTTGTCCATAACTTAGAAATTGGTCAAGTTGCTATTTAAGACCTCCTAGTTAATATCTCAAAGCAATTTCATACTAAAAACTTCTAAAACACGAGTTTTGCAATTTATTCGGTTTAGTCACTAATCTTAACTTAAGCGCTCAATGCATAGAATTTCATCACGAAATTTTCACGAAATCATGAAATCATATCATAAACCCCAAAATAATTATAAAACAATTATTTCTATCTCGGATTTGTGGTCACGAAACTACTATTCCGATTAGGCCCTAATTCAGGTTGTCACACCTTATTCACATATTTCCGAGCTAACATCGAAGAAATCTCTACTCGCAAACCATTCAAATCATTAGACTCAATCCGAATTATCTCATCATTTTGACATCTCATATCAATCATCTTTCGTTGGCTGCTCACTATCGCATCATGTAGTGTTAACCAATCCATACCCAGAATTATATCAAATTCCTTGAATGGCAACAACATCAAGTCAGCCGAAAAACATGAATCTCGAATCATCAACGGACAGTTCTTACATACTTTATCAACCAATACACATCTGCTTAAGGGGTTCGATACTCTAATCTCAAATTCAATAGACTCTACAGGAAAAGTCTTATTGGATACTGAAGTTTCACATACATAAGAATGAGTCGATCCTGGATCTATTAATGCAATTACATTAGCATCATAGAGAGTGCAAGTACTGATAATAGTAACGATAATAACATCAGGAGATGAAGCTTCTGCACGAGCGTGAATAGCATAAGCTCTAGCAGGTGTACGAGCCTCAGATTGAACAACAATGTCTTTAGTTCCCCTTGGCTACTACTCACATTACCCGTGTTTCTGGGTGGTCTACCTCTAGTTGCAATGTTACTCGGCCTCGTATTCTGCACTGTATCTTGCTCGGCCAACTCAGGACATTCACGAATGAAATGATCTAATGATCCACATTTGAAACAAGCTCAATCATTCAATCTACAATTGTCAGGATGTCATTTACCGCAATGTTTGTACTCAGGTTGATTTGATATGACGTTCCCAACACTAGCCATAGAGATAGCTTTTGAACTCACAAGTGGTCTATCTCGATCTTGTTTAGAGTAACCTACAGTAGTCTTTAAACGGATAAAATCATCTCAAAATTTCTTTGATGCCATCTGAAATGACTTACTTGATGATCTTTTCTGTATCTCTCTAGCTTCCGAGTTAGCTTTTCTTTTCTCTTTCTTGAGTTCTTCAGGTTTACATGCTCATTCAACAAGCACGAAAAACTCTTTTATTTCCAGAATCCCAACTAATAAGCAGATATCTTTATTCAAACCATCTTCAAATCTCTTGCACATAATTGCTTCAGTCGAAACACATTCTTGTGCATATTGACTTAATCTCACAAATTCTCATTCATATTCCGTAACAGACTTACGACCCTGTTTCAACCCAAGAAATTCTTTGTGTTTCTGATCTATGAATCTCTGACTAATGTACTTCTTTCTAAACTCAATCTGAAAGAACTCCCAAGTGACTCGTTCTTTTAGAACCACTGATATCAACATTTTCCACCAATGGTACGCCGTATCTCTCAGAAGTGAAACAGCACATTTAAGACATTCATCAGGAGTACATGACATTTCATCAAACACTCGTATCGTATTCTCGAGCCAAAACTTAGCTCTCTTAGCATCATCATCAGTAGTAGCACGAAACTCTTCAGCCTCATATTTTCTAATTTTATTAACCGGAGGCTTACTCAATTAAATCGGATTCACAACTTGTGGCATGACAGGGACTTGTGGAGGATTATGCGTGGGTGAATATTGTGGAGCAGCTGGATTATTTCTAATATACTCAGTGAACTACTCATTCATTATTTGGAAGAAAGTTTGCTTAGCCTCTCCCTTGTGGCTACTCGTAATCGGCCTAGAATCAGCCGGCATTGCCTCTTGACCAGGAGCAGGCACATTACTTTCCACATCATCAGCTACAGCTCGATCGAGATCCAATTACTATACGATAAACACATTTTAACTGTCAAGAATCATCACACTGTTGTAGTTTTTATATATGGCATGTATAGCTACACTCTCACACGCTACGTTAGTCCGAGAATCGACTAAACCGTAGTGCTGATACCAATTCAATGTAACACCCCTAACCCATATCTGATGTTGGAATAAGGTTACGAGGCATTACCGAAAGTCACACACAATTTACATACATTCATACATTCATAATAAAAATCTATTCATATCAATCACATTGTCCCTTGTATGGTCCTACGAGACCTTAAAACATGCATAGAAGTGGTTCCGGATTAAACCGATAACATTCACAAATTTTGGGAAACATAGAAAATATTCAAAGATATAAGGGTGAAATGCTCATATGAACAGGCTATGTGCCTCACACGACTACCAGACACGCCCCTGTCACAAACCGTGTGAAAACAGGGCATACATACTGACTTGCACCACACGACCGATGACACACTTGTGTCCCAGGCTGTGTGAAATCTAAGGGGGTTACTGGCTTAGGTCACACAGAAGACCACACGCCCATGTGCCAGCCCTTGTACCATACACGGAAAATAGACAAGCCTGTGTGTCTAGGCCGTGTGAAAACTGTAGGGTATATTGACTTTAATTCGAAGGGTATCCCAGGGGACACATGGCCGTGTAACATCACCGTGTGTCGCACACAGCTGAGACACATGCTCGTGTGGACAAAAATAGGCCATTTGAAAAGCTAGTTTTCCACCCTACTCTCAAGTACACAAAGCAAACCCAAATAATACCATTTTAGTACATCTTTAAGCAACCAAAAACATGCCAATTCATACTCATATCATGCCATCTATTCATAACCATTCAACCACTCAATTCCATATTCAAAACATACCAAAAGAATGTACCATAATCATCACACTTTATATGATTTCCAAATATATTAATTCATCAATCTATCATCCATTTCAAGTCACTTATTATACCATATGGCCATCTCAAAATCAATCCACAATATGCCAACTTCCAAACATTATTACCACAATTAACAACTAATCAAAAGAGCAACCATTCTAGCTAACCAATACTTAGAACATTACATACATCACACACATATATATATATATATATATATCTTCCCAAACACAATTCAAGCCAACTAAAATGGCCATACACTTCAACATTCACAAGCCAAATCTCATGGCTAAAATCACAACTCAAAACATATCAAATTGACATTAGCCTATACATGCAATATACCAAATATACAAAACTTTCAAAAAAACACCAACGAGATCATTTATAATGCGATGATGTTTCCCGATGATCCCAGAGTCCGAGCTAGCTTCGATGATCTATAAAAACATGAAAAGAACACACAAAGTAAGCTTTAAGAGCTTAGTAAGCCATATACAAATAATTATAACACATGAGATAAACTTAAACTAATTCATCCATAGAAAGATCATACAAATCACAATTTCACTTCATAAATCACATCTAGTTCACTTGTTCATAGTTCACTTGCATATAATCACATTTCATTCTCTTATAATTCAGATGTCATCATTTATAACATGCATACCTTTCATTTTTGAATAACATGTACATTTCATCGTACCTGAATTGGATAATCATTCACATATTAATTCCATTCTTGATAATGCCCATTGAACCATTTGGAATTGATAAGGATACTCGTATAGCTCGTAAAACTAGTACATTGCCATATCCCAGATATGGTCTTACAAGTTATCAAATATCGACGCCACTGTCCCAGATAGGGTCTTATAGAAAATTATATACGATGCCAATGTCCCAGACATGGTCTTACACGTAAATCTAAAATCGATGCCGATGTCCCAGACATGGTCTTACACGATATCACATCTCAGAATCCTATGTCATGACATATGTATCCTATTCTATTCCTATGGTTCGTACAGGAATTTCACATATTCATCTTCCATGGCCATTCATTACATTTCAATATCATATAAGCATGAATAAATCAATTCAAAACAATTATTTGCATATGAACTTACCTCGTAGTCGGAAAAGACGAATTGGATCAATTACTCGATAACTTTTGATTTTTCCTGATCCAAATCTGATTTCTTCCTTTCTTGATCTAAATTAATACAAATTTCCCTAATTTAATCACACATATAATCAATTCAATCCACAAATACATAACTAGGCTTTTTTACACTTTAGCCCTTATAATTCACACTTTGACATTTTAGTCATTATTTCACAAAACACAAAATATACATAATTTCCTTATACACATTCTTGGTCGAATATTCTATTAATTCATAGAAGACCATATCTTCCATTTACTTCACATTTTGTCCCCTCAATTTTACAATTTCACAATTTAATCCTTAATACACATTTTTATCAAAAATCACATAATTAAACATAATAATCTATCAACAAAGATTTATTTTTCATCATCAAACCACAAAAATCTCAAGCTATCAAAAATGGCAAATCACAAAATCCACAACCAATTCAAAAATTCAAGCATGGGCTAGCTAATATTCGAAGCAACGATCTCAAAAACGTAAAAATTATCAAAACCCAAACAAGATCCATACCTTAATTAAAGAAGACCAAGGTCGAACCTAGCTTGCTCTTTTTTTCTTTTGTAGTTTCGATCAAAAGATGAACAACATACACGGCCATTTTAATTTATTTATTTTTATTATATTATCATTTATTAACTTAATTACCTTATTAACCTTAATGAAATAATATAAAAGCTTTATAATGGTTGTTCACTACCGTCCATGCTATTATTTAATGGCCTAATTTCATTTCAAGGCCTCCACATTAAAAAGAACATAGCAAGTTAGCACTTGAACAAATAGCAAGTCATTTTTGCATTTTACGTGATTAAGTCCTTTTATCAAATCGAGCACGCAAACAATAAAATTTTCACACGAAACTGTCACACATATCAATTAATATACTATAAAAACCAAAAATATTATTAAAATAAGTTTACGACTTCAGATTTTTGGTTCCAAAATCATTGTTTTGATTTAGCTAAACTAGGCTGTTACAGTTATTTTGGGTGTAGACTAGTTGACACTGCATGATGCCATAGTGAATTGTAGGCAGAAAACTATTGAGTTGAAATGTGAAAATGGTGAGGTTCGTTGGGTTGAAACCGACGAATCAAGTGAATTTCCTATTGTGATTTCATCTATATCTGCTTAGAAGTATGTAAGGAAAGGTTGTGAAGCTTACCTTGCTTACGTGTTGAATACAAAGACGTCTGAATTGAAAATAGAATTAGTGCTGATAGTTTGTGAATATCCAAGTGTTCTCAGAAGAGTTGCCAGGGTTACCACCAGTTAGAGAAGTGGATTTGCTATTAATTTGGTAACTGGGACTTCATCGATATCGATTACTCTATATAAGATGGCTCCGACTGAATTGAAAGAATTCAAAGCTCAGTTACAAGATTTGATAAATAAGGGTTTTGCGAGACCGAGTTTTTCTCCTTGAGGTGCTCTAGTGTTATTTGTAAAAAAGAAAGACAGATCTATGAGGCTTTGTATTGATTATTGACAGCTCAACAAGGTGACTATAAAGAACAATATCCCTTGCTGAGAATTGATGACTTGTTTGATTAGTTGAAAGGAGCAATGGTATTCTTGAAGATTAATTTGAGATCGGGCTACTATCAGTTGAGAGTTCAAGAGTCAGATGTGCCGAAGACTGCTTTTAGGGCAAGGTATGGGCATTATGAATTTCTTGTTATGCCTTTCAGACTAACTAATGCTCCTACCATTTTTTATGGACTTGATGAATTTAAATTTTCAACCGTATTTAGATAGGTTTGTGGTTGTGTTCATTGATGACATTCTGATTTATTCTCGAGATGAGTCCGAGCATGCCGAGCACTTGAGAACTGTATTACAGACATTGAGAGATAAGAAATTGTTTGCTAAATTTAGTAAAAGTGAGTTTTGGCTCGGAGAAGTCAGATTTTTTAGACATATTGTTTCAAGTGATGGTATTCGGGTTGATGCAAGTAAGATTTTCGACATTGTTGAGTGGAAACCACCAAGGAATGTATCTGAATTTAGAAGCTTTTTGGGCTTAGCTGGTTATTACCGACGTTTTGTCAAAGGATTTTTGATGATTGTCACTCCTATGACCAAGTTGCTGTAAAAAGATGTTAAATTTGAATGGTTCGAAAAATGTCAGCAAAGTTTTGAGAAATTGAAAGAATTACTAACTGAGGCACCAGTTTTAGTACAACCTGAATCGGGAAAAGAATTTGTAATTTATAGCAAAGCTTTATTGAATGGTTTGGGATGTATGTTGATGCAAGAGGGCAAAGTGATAGATTATGCCTCGAGACAGTTGAAACTGCACAAGAAGAATTATTCGACACATGATTTGGAATTGGCTGCCATCATTTTTGTTTTGAAAATTTGGCATCATCATTTGTACGGTGAGAAATACCATATCTTTACCAATCATAAGAGTTTAAAATACTTGATGACTCAGAAAGATCTGAACATGGGACAACGGAGATGGCTTGAGTTACTGAAGGATTATGAACTAGTGATTGACTATCATCCGGGAAAGGCGACTGTAGTCCCAGATGCCTTGAGCAGAAAGTCCTTATTTGCTTTAAGAACAATGAATACGAGATTGAACTTGTCTAATGATGGTTCAATTTTGGCCTAGCTGAAAGCTAGACCTGTATTTACTCAGCAAATTTGTGAATCAAGTAGTAGTACAGACTTTCGTTTCGGTTCAAATGGTTGTTTGATGTTCCGGGATAGAGTATGTGTACCGAAAAATAATGAACTTATTTAGAAAATTCTACACGAGGCACACAGTGGTTGTTTATCGGTTCATCCAGGTAGTACAAAGATGTATAATGATTTGAAGAAATTGTATTAGTCATCAGGTATGAAAAGAGATATTTTTGATTTCGTATCGAGATGTTTTATGTTCCAACAAGTAAAAGTCGAACACCAAGTGCCTTCAGGTTTACTTCAGCCAGTAATGGTACCCGAGTGGAAATGGGATAGGATTACGATGGACTTCATAACAGGTTTGCCTTTGACTCCAAAAAAGAAAGATGCTGTTTGGGTTGTTGTTGATAGATTGACGAAATTGGCTCATTTTATTTCGGTACGTACTGACTACTCACTTGATAATTTAGCTAAATTGTACATTTCTGAGATTGTGAGATTGCATTGAGTGCCTATTTCTAATATTTTAGATAGAGATCCGAGATTTACTTCGAGATTTTGGAAGAAATTACAAAAAGCTTTGGGTACGAAGTTAAATTTTAGTACCGCTTTTCATCCGCAGACTGAAGGTCAATCCGAAACAGTAATCTAGATTCTTAAAGATATGCTCCGATGTTGTGTTCTAAAATTTGAAGGTAGTTGGGAGAAGTATCTACCTATAGTCGAATTTTCTTATAACAATAGTTTTCAGTCGAGTATAAATATGGCATCATATAAAACATTATATGGCTCAAGTGTCGAACTCTATTGTATTGGACAGAACTTAGTGAGAAAAAGATTCATGGGGTTGACCTGGTTAAAGAAACCGAAGAAAAAGTGAAGGTAATCCATGATTGCTTGAAAGTCGCTTCAGATCGACAAAAGTCGTACGTAGATTTGAAAAGAAAAGAAACTGAATTTCAAGTTGGTGATAAAGTATTTCTGAAAGTATCTTTGTGGAAGAAGATTCTAAGATTTGGCCGTAAAGGCAAGTTAGGTCCACATTGCATTAGGCCGTATGAGATTATTGAGAGAATAGGTCCAGTGGCATATCAGTTAACTTTACCGACGGAGTTAGAAAGGATTCATAATGTGTTTCATGTGTTGATGTTGCGATGATAGCGTTCTGATCCCTTACATGTGATTTCTCTGACAGAGATTGAGATTCGACTTGATATGACTTATGGTGAGGAACTCATCAAGATTTTAGCTTGAGAAGTTAAATAGTTGAGATATAAAAGTATAGCCCTAGTAAAAGTTTTATGGCAAAGACATGGGGTCGAATAAGCTACATGGGAACTCGAGGAAGCTATGAGAAAACAGTACCCAAACCTATTATCTGGTAAGATTTTCAGGGATGAAAATCCCTAAAGGGGGGAGAGCTATAACAGCCCGATTTTGGGTCTAGTCGAAACAGTGGTTTTGAGACCACAAATCTAACGCAGAAAACTTTATTTTTCTTATAATTTTATGGTCTACAATTTTATGGAATGATTCAGTGAAAATTTCGTTCGAAAATTTTGACGTTTGGGTACTCAATTTAGCAAAAAGGACTAAATTGCAAAAACTACAAAACTTGAGTTCTATAAGCTAGAGGTGCTAAAATATAGCTTTGAACCCAAAACTTGTAATTTCTTCCAAAACTGCGAAGCAAATCTTTGATCTCTATCTGAAACAATATTTAGGGGAACACCATGTAATCTCACAATTTTGGAAATATACAACTCAGCTAATTTATTAAGCGAGAAATATGTACGTACCAGAATGAAATGAGCTGATTTCGTCAATTTGTCAACAACAACCCAGATCATATCTTTCTTTTTCAGAGATAAAGGCAAACCCAATACGAAATCCATTGTTACTCTATCCCATTTCCACTCAGGAATCACAATAGGCTGTAATAAACCTGACGGCACTTGATGCTCAGATTTGACTTGCTGACAAATCAAACATTTCGAAACAACTTCTGAGATATCTCATTTCATTCCGTGCAACCAATAAATTCATTTCAAATCATTATACATTTTCGCGCTTCTCAGATGTATTGAGAAACATATGCTGTGTGCTTCGTTTAAAATCTTCCGAATAAGCTCATAATTTCTTGGTATACATATTCTATCACGAAGATCAAACAGTCATCTGGTCCTATTCAAAACTTTGAACCATAAGTCGACTCACGCTAAGCTCATTTTTCTTGCAATTAATTATCAAATTTTTGAGCCTCACAAATCTATTGTAGAAATAACGGTCTCGCTTTCAACTCGGCTATTATCAAACCATCATCAAACAAAGCTAATTATGGGTTCAAAGCAAGCAAAGCAAATAAGGAAATCTGACTCAAAGCATCAGCAGCTACGTTCGCTTTTCCCGGATGATAGTTAATCACTAATTCTTAGTCTTTTAGCAATTCTAATCATCTCTGCTATCGCAAATTCAAATCTTTCTAAGTCATCAGATGTTTCAAGCTTTTGTGGTCGGTATAAATATGGCATTTTTAACCAAACAACTAATGAAGCTAAATTTTCAATGTGAACTCTATCGCGGCTAACTCTAGGTCGTGCGTCGGATAATTCTTTTCATTCGGCTTCAACTGTCTCGAGGCATAAGCTACAACTATGCCTTCCTGCATCAAAACACAACCCAGGCCATTTAACGATGCATCACTGAAAACTATGAATTTTTTACCTGACTCAGGCTGAACTAACACTGGTGCCTTTGTCAATAATGCTTTCAACTGCTCAAAGCTCTACTGACACTTTTCTGACCACTCAAATTTAACATCTTTTTGAAGAAATCATCAAGAAGCCTTTCAAAAATATTCTATAATAGCGGCTTGTCCCAGAAAACTACGGACTTTGGATACACTTCTCGGAGGCTTCCAATCTATAATCACAGAAATTTTGCTAGGGTCAACTCGAATACCCGCGGCTAAAACTATATGTCCCAGAAAACCAACCTCTTGTAACCAAAACTCACATTTGCTAAACTTTGCAAACAATTGTTAATCTCTCAAAGTTTGTAACACGATTCTCAAATGCTCGGTATGCTCAGATTCATCACAAGCGTAAATCAAAATGTCATCAATAAACACAACTACCAATCGGTCTAAGTACGACCTGAAAATCCAGTTCATCAAGTCAATAAAAATAGCAGGTGCATTTGTTAGTACGAAAGGCATAACAAGAAATTCGTAACATCTGTACCTTGTTCTAAATGCAGTCTTTGGCACATCTAAGTCTTTAACTTTCAAAAACACTGTTGCCCCTTTTAACTGATCAAATAAATCATCTATTTGTGGAAAAGGGTATTTATTCTTGATTGTCACTTTGTTGAGCTGGTGATAGTCTATACACATTCTCATCGCGCCATCTTTCTTTTTCACAAATAACACCAGTGCACCCTAGGGAGAGAAACTCGGTCTAGCAAAACCTCTATCTGTCAACTCTTGCAATTGAGCTTTCAATTCTTTTAACTCTATCGGAGCCATTCTGTATGGAGCAATCATTATTGGCGTTGTTCCCGGTACTAATTCAATTCTAAACTCAACCTCTTTAATAGGTGGTAAACTGGATACTCATGCACAACCGGTACTAATTCAATCTTTGTTTTTGTCACTGTCGTATCAAGTTCATAAGCAAGATAAGCTTCACACCCCTTTCTCACAAATCTCTGAGCTAACGTAAACGAGATCACAACTGGCAAACTATTCAGATCATCATATTCAATTCTAATAGTCTCGTTATTTTGACATTTTATTTCAATTGTCTTTCATCTACAATTCACTATAGCATCATGCATCATTAGCCAATCCATACCCAAAATCACATCAAATTCATCGAATGGCAACAACATCAAACTAGCTGGAAAACAGAAATCCCGATTCATTAATGGAAAATTCTTGTAGACTTTGTCAGCCAAAACACATTTGCCTAAGAGGTTTGATACTCTAATAACAAACTCAGTAGACTCTACAGGCAAAGTCTTACTAGATACTAAATTTATACATATATAAGAATGAGTTGATCCTGGATCTATCAATGTAATCACATTAGTATCATAGAGAGTGAAAGTACCTTTTTCATGAGCGCGAATAGCGTAGGCTCTAGCAGGTGCTCTGGCCTTGGATCTCACAACTGAATCCTTTGATGCCCCTCTACTACCACTTATATTTCCAGTAATTCTAGGTGGTCTACCTCCATTCGACGTGTTACTTGGTCTCACATTCTGAACTTTATCTTTTTCATCCTGCTCAGGGCGATCTTGGATGAAATGATCTAGCGAACCATATTTGTAACAAGCTTTATTACTTTTATTCTAGTATTCTCCAAAATGTCGTCTCCCACACTACTGACACTCGGGTTTGTTGTCTTTCACACTGCCAACACTCGATACTAATGTAGCTTGAGCTTTAAATCCTGAGTATTGTTTTCTACAATCTCTATTCGAATATTCGTTTGAAGCATTTGGGCGAGCGTACAAATCTTTGGATTTCTTTGATGGAGATTGATACGGCTTACTCATCAATATTTTTCTCGAGTCTCTACCTTCTAAATCTATTTTCTCTTTTCTTTGCTAAGATCATCGGCTTTAGAAGCCCTTTCAACTCGAACGACAAATTCTTTCAACTCTAGAATTTTGACTAGTAGTTTTATATCTTCGTTTAACCCATCAATGAACTACTTACACATAATCTCTTCAATAGAAACATATTCCCTAGCATACTTACTCAATCGTACAAATTCTCTTTCATATTATATCATGGTCATTAAGCCTTGTTTTAATTCTAGAAACTCTTTGTACTTTTGATCGAGAAATCTTTGACTGATGTATTGCTTTCAAATTTCAGATTGAAAGAACTCCCAAGTAACCTGTTTCTTCGAAACCACATATATCAACATATTCCACCATTGATATGCGGTGTCTCTCAGTAATGATTCATCACATTTAATACATTCATTAAGAGTACAAGATAATTCATCAAATACTCGAATCATATTTTTAAGCCAGAACTCAGCTCTCTTAGCAACATCATCAGCATTAGCTCTGAACTCTTTAGCCTCGTGTTTGCAGATCTTGTCAACTGGAGGCTTATTCAACCATATCGGATCTATAACTTGAGGAATAACAGGGATTTGTTGAAGAATAAGTGGGGGTGGAGGTTGCTGAGCAGCTGGGTTCGTACGAATGTATTGAGTGAACCATTCGTTCATCATTTGGAAGAAGGCTTCTTTAGTCTCTCCTCCCTGACTACCTATCACGGGTCTAGAATCAGATGGCACTTTCCCTTACGCAGGAGCAGGCGCATTACTCTCAACATCATCAGTTATAGCTCAAACGGGATCCATTACTGTACGAAAACAAAAATTAAGTTGTTAGGAATCATCACACTATCACAGAGTATATATGGAATGTATAGCTAGACTCTCACACACACTATGTTAGTCCTAGAATCGACTAAACTGTAGCTATGATACCAATAAAATGTAACACCCCTAACCCGTATCCATCGCTGGAGTAGGGTTACGAGGTATTATCGATCAATTCACAACATATAGCATACATTATCAAACATAAAGCATTCATTCTCATAAATCATTCAACACAATCACATTTTCCCTTATAAAGGCCTATGATGCCTTAAACATGCTTTAGAAGTGGTTCGGGACTAAACCGATAACATATGAAAATTTTGGAAACTTAGAAAAATTTAAACCATACAGAGGTCACACGCCCATTTGCCTGCCATGTGGAAATAGGGCATACATACTGACTTGTATCACGGTCGATGACACGCCCGTGTGCTAGGCCGTGTGAAAACTGGAGGGTATACTGACTTGGGTCACACGACCGACCATACGCCCGTGTGTCTAGGCCGTGTAACTCAATGACTTGATTTCTAAGCATCATTTGGGGACACGACCGTATACCATGACCCTGTGTCACACACGGCTAAGACACACGTCCGTATCTCTACCCGTGTGGAGAAAAATAGGCCATTTGCAAGGCCAATTTGCCACCCCAACTAAGTATACATATAAAAGAGCAAATGTTACCATTTCATCATACAATTAGGCAGCCAAAATCATCCACCAAATGCACAATTCATACCATTATAATTTCATCTATTCCAAATCTCAAATCACTACCATTTACTTAGCCAAATACGTGCCAAAACAATATCAAACAATATGGCTCATTTACCATAATTTACACATACATAACTTACCCTATAAATAACCAACACAACATCTAAAATCATATCTCATCAAGGCATTTCTCAAGCATTTATACTCCATAAATCAATTAACCATTTGAGCAACTATAAAACCATCACCACATTCATACCAAAACATACCAAAATAAGGCATCACTCATTGCTATATATACAAACCAAAACATATACATTTACAAGTCATTTTAAATGGCTAACTTTATAAGCTTCACATATACCATAACAATCAAAGTCCCTATACATGCCATTTACTCAAAACTTAACTCAAAAGAATTATGTTAAACGACTTGAGCTAAGTGATTTTAAACGAAACTAGGTAAAACGACATAATCGATAAAAATACGTAATGGTCATAAGTACATGTTAAAGTGGGAATTTGATGTTGCCGTAGGTAAATAAATGATCAGCATGTCATAACACATAAGAATTAGGGATAAAGTTTCATTTTCGAGCCTTGGGGTAAAAGTGTAAATATGCAAAAGTTTAGGGGCAAAATTATAATTTTGCCAAAGTTAGAGTTAAGGACTGTTTTGATAAATGTCAATATTAAATAAGTTAAATTTGCTATTATAGATGAAGAAGAATGAAATTTGGGGTTAGGCCAAGGAAAGAAAAAGGTTGAGGACTAAATCAAAATATTTGATCGTATTTTGTATCGAGGTAAGTTTGCGGTAAATAAATGCAATGTTTTATTATTTATAACTAATGATGTTATTTTTTAGCATCTATATATTTATTTTGTAAATTTATTCCTTGATAATTCATTTAGAATGTTGTTATTTATTTACATGCAAACTTACTAAACTTTATGCTTACTCCCTTTCTTTTCTCTCTTTTTTATAGTATCGCAAAGCCAACTCGGAAAATCGCAAGGACGTCGGAGGTCACCTCACACTATCAACGAGCTATCTCGGTATTTTGTGACTAGAAATACTTTATGTTATGGCATGTATAAGGACTTGGCTATTTTGTGTGTATGTCCTTATGATGTGATTAAAGAATGGCATGTGAATACTTGGTAATGATTAGCTTATGATATAGCTAAATAAGAACATGTTTTGGTATTATGTATGCCTAAATGAGGTTTGATGCAAAGAAATTATGGAGTAAAAGTTGGCCATGGAGCATTTAGGAAACAGCAGCAGTGATGTGGTTTTGAAAAATCACTAAAAATTGTAGAAATGGAATAAAATGGTGAATGAGATATAATTAAAGCTTATTGAGTCTATTTTCATAGAAATAAATAAAGCAAGCAAAGAAAGTCTATATTCTGAGATATTTAAATTTTTGTAAGACTGGTTTAGAGTGACTTCGTGATCCCCTGTTCCAACTTTGGAAAATCATTAGAAATTTTACAAAAAGAATTATAAGTCATAGTTTATATTTCTAGATTTCTTAGTGAGTCTATTTTCATTAGAAACAAACAGAAACATTATCTAAATTCTGTATAATGAGATAATTGACTTTTAGTTAAGAGAGATCAGGTCCACTAAACTGCCAAAAAGGGGAACATTTAATGAATAAAATGTACTAATTGGCCAAAAAAAAATTTTGGAAACATTATGGTAAGAAGATATATGAGTCTAGTTTTAGGGAAAATTTACAGATTTAAATTTTGAGTTTCTTAACTCGAGTTATAATTAATTTACTGACTGTTACGCAGATGGACAGTTTTATTATGAATAGTGAAATAAATTGTTTTGATTGTGTAAGTAATTGGAAAATTTTTTAATGTTCCCGTTTGGTCCCGAACCGTTCCAATTGCAGGTTTTAGGGCCTCAAAGGCCCTGTTTAGGGATTTATTGGATGAATGCGTGTGAATTAATTTTTAAAAGTAAAAAAAAATTATGCCCTGAACAAGTAAGATAAGTCTAGTAACGCCTCGTGCTCAACTCCGGCAACGGTCTCAGGTAAGGGGCGTTACACTTACTGTCCATCAACTCAGGAGGAGCTTACTGGTCATAGCTTGAAAGATTGAATATGATGATGAGTTGATGGATTACCAATTAATACACCTAGTGTGTATCACCCGTGTATTTATCGATATTCTAATAGGTTCAACGGGCATATATTCTGTTATTGATTATGTGAAAAAGCTATGTGTTATACAAATGAATTACTGTTATAGGGATGAAGTACTGTTTATACGGATGAGTTACTGTTATCGAATGAATTACTGTTTATATGATTGAGAGTGAAATGTTACAAATGATGTACATGATATATGTGAATTTGATATGACACAATGTATTGAGTATTAAATTAAGATAATGGATGATTACATGCACTTATGTGACTAACTTGTTGATGATGTTTGTCTATAGGAGTGAATTTGATATACTTTGTTTAATTATTTGGTTATGTATAAATGGTAAGTTAAATTCTGAATTATACAGGCTTACTAAGCTATAAAGCTTACTTTGTTTCTTTTCCATGTTTTATAGAGGTTCGATAGCTCGCTTGATTAGAATAAGTCAGAGTTACACACCACACTATCCAGTTGCTGATTGGTACTTTTGAACCCGTAGATATTTGTAAATATGGCATGTATAGGCTAGATATAAATATGATAGTTTGGTTACTTGAGATAGTCATTTTGGTACATATTGTGGTATAAGATTAAGCCATTTGATTTGGCTTAGCTTGGTATAATGTTTTGGCTATGTATAAGTGTTCAATATGGTATATTTTGGCAAGTAGTAAATGGAATAGAAATATGCAATGTTGTCTTGATATGTGATAGGCATATGAATGAAAATGATTATAATTGAATTGGTTTAAATTGTGTATGAAATGTTATGGATTGGCTGCCTATTGAGTTGTCAAAATGTTGCAATTTATGCTTGTGCATGTATGTATAAATAAGGTGGCAAGATGGCTTTGCAAATAGCCTATTTTTGTCCACATGGGCAGAGACACAAGCGTATGTCTCGGCCGTGTGTCCCCTGGTGTTGAAATTAAAATCAAGTCAGTATGCTCCATATGGTTTCACACACAAGCATGTGACTTGGCCGTGTGGCATAAGGCATTATACCATACAGGTTTGGCACGACCTAACACATGGTCTGCTACATGGGCTTGTGTGGCCGCTTCGAAGGGCACACGGGCTAGACACACGGGCGTGTGGTTGGCCGTGTGACCCAAGTCAGTATGTACCCCCTGTTTTCACACGGCTGGTGACACGGACATGTCTAGTGGCTGTGTGTCCTCTATTTTGAGAGAAATTTTCAAAGTTTTGTGAAAGTGTATAAGTTATCAGTTTAGTCCCGAACCCTTTCGTAAAGTATGTTTTAGGCCTCATAGGCTATTATAAGGGACAAATTGATTGAGATTGAATGATGATTGCATGAATTGATTAAATGCATGAAAAAAGTATACCTATATGCGTTATAAGTTTGGTAATGCTCCGTAACCCTATTCCGACATTGAATACGGGTGAAGGGTGTTACACGGTTTAGCCGTGTGTCCCCAACTTCTTAAAATTTGAAAAATAGAATGCCTAGAATTGGTCAACAGGCATAGACGTGGGTGTGTGTCTCAGCTGTGTGAATCATGCACCTATTTCTGAAAATTAAATTGTCCACACGTCCTAGCACACGGATGTGTTGCTGGCTATGTGACCCAAGTCAGTTGCTACCCTAATTTGAGCATGGGCTAGGACACGGTCATATGCCTTACATCGATTACCCACACGGCCTAAGACACGGGCATGTCACTTGGCCGTGTGAGTCACACAGCCTGAGCACACGGACATGTGTCCCCTATACCTAAGAAAAATTTGGAAATTTCGTGAAAATTTCTCTGAGTTCCCAGTTTAGTTCAGACTTGTTTCTAATGTATAAATAGGACCTTCACGATCCTTGACTCCTGAGCAAGCTGGAGAACACTATAAGACAAAAGAGAGAAAACGAAGTAAGCTTATAGCTTAGTAAGTAGTATGTAAATACTAATTTAAGAATCTAACATGTTTACACAACAATTCAAGTATGTCTACTTTAACTTCACTACTTATTCCACTTCGATTAAGCTGTCTCTGCTGTGTCATATTCACTAAATAAATCATAACTCGAGTTACAAAACTCGAAATTCATATCCGTAAAATTTCCTGAATCTAGACTCATAAAGCTTCTTGCTAAATTTTTTTATAATTTTGGTTCAGCAGATTAGTACAGTTTATTAGTTAAAGTTTCCCCTGTTACACAGCTCGACTGGCCTGACCTCTGTCCACTACGAATTGAATTTCTCTCAGTACATAACTCAAACAACCCTGAAGTCTGTTGTATTTAAAACTAGTCTCAATAAGGAATTTAGGCATGTAAACTATATTTCTTAGTTTGCTTTGTACAATTTTTAATGATTTTTCAAAGTGGAAACAGGGATCACGTATTCATCCTGAGCAAGTCAGTTACAATTGTAAATATCTCAAAATATAGAATTCCTTTGCTTGCCCTGCTTCTTTTATATGAAAGTAGACTCATTAAGCTTTAATTTCACATCTCATTCAACCTCTAATTATATTCCTCCTATTTTTGGTGATTTTTCAAAATCACGTCACTGCTGCCATCTAAAAACAGTTTTAATACTAATTTCACTCTTTCACACATTCTTTATGCTAACCTCATTTTATCGTATATATGTATATGCCACAATTCATTTTCACCACATTTCATTCACTATAAGTGTAGGTCCAAACCACAATGTCACCACAAAACCATCCCGTTGAACAATTCGGATCAATCCTCGATATTTAACGGTTTGACACACCCCACCATCATACTTCATTTAGTTCGGCTCTCTTGTACACATGGGGAACACTTAGTACCACTCATGCGACCTAGCCGATTTGTCTCGTAGCTCTCTTGTCTACATGGTGTCCTTCACTTGGAATCACGCATGCGACCTAGCTACATTTATCTTTCACGTAGCTCTCTTGTCTACATGGTGTCCTTCACTTGGAATCACGCATGCGACCTAGCTACATTTATCTTTCACGTAGCTCTCTTGTCTACATGGGATACATCTCGTATCACGCATGTGACCTAGCTACTACAGGGTGTCTCGTAGCTTTCTTGTACACATGATGTGCACTCAGCATCATACATGTGACCTAGCTACGCTCCTCTATTTCATTCGATCTCTCAGAATGTTCAACAGGATCTCTCTCTCTGTATTTATTTCCATTCTTCCCATAGTCAATTTATATTTTAACATCAGCTAGTATATTTATATAATAGGCTGAAATATAAGAATGTACATGAAATTATTGTAATATTTACATACAACTTACCTTGGTGCAAAATATGGAAATTTTGCAATTTAGTCCAAAACTTTTCTTTCCCCGTTCGAGGTCGGGTTCAGCGCTTTCTTGATCTATAATAACACATTTAGCTCATTTAATACTCATACTATTTATTTCAATCCAAAAATCACATTGTAGAAAAATTACATTTTGCCCCTAACTTTTACAAAATTACAATTTTGCCCCTAGGCTCGAAATTTAATTTCAGCCCTTATTCTTATGTTTTATGATATGCTGAACATTTTCTCTTCTACAACAACATCAAATTCCCACTCTATCATATAGTTATGAACATTAGGTATTTTTACCGATTATCTTGCTTTTACTCGTTTTCACTTAAAACCGAGTAGCACAAATTATTTAACACAATTTAAAACCTCATATTCTATCATAAAACATCAAAATACACAAATTTCACCTATGGGTATTTTTCCAAATATGAACCCTAGGTTAAATTATTACTAGCATAAGCTTAATCGAGCTTAGGGATTCCAAAAGCGTAAAGAACATTAAAAGCGGGCTTAGAATCACTTACTATGGAGCTTGAAAGTTGAAGAATCCTAGCTATGGAGAGAGTGAAGTTTGGCAGCAACTAAATGGGAAGATGACTATTTTGTGTTATTTTTCCCATTTTATTTCATTTAATATCAAAATGACTAAAATACCCTTACTACTAAACTTTCCAAAAATTCCTTCCATGTCCTAAATTTGTCCATGAACTTAAAATTGGTAGAATTGCTATTTAAGACCTCCTAATAAATATTTCAAAACAATTTCATACTAAAATTTCTAGTATGCAAATTTTGCAACTTATTCGATTTAGTCCCTACTTTCAATTTAAACACTTTAGGCATAGAATTTCATCACGAAATTTTCACACAATCATGCAATCATATCATAAACCCCAAAATATTTATAAAACAATTATTTCTATCTCGGTTTGTGGTCACGAAACCACTATTCCGATTAGGCCCTAATTCGGGTTGTCACAATTCTCCCCCTTTAGAGATTTTCGTCCCGAAAATCTTACCCAGAAAGAGGTTTGGGTCTTGTTTCCTCATAGCTTCCTCGGGTTCCCACGTAGCCTCTTCTATCCCATGTCTGTGCCACAATACTTTCACTAAGGCTATACTTTTGTTTCTTAACTGTTTAACTTCTCGAGCCAAAATCTTTATTGGTTCCTCCTCATAGGTCATATCCGATCGAATCTCAATTTACATTGGGAAATCACATGTGAAGGATCGAACGATAACGTCGCAACATTGATACATGAAACACATTATGAATCTTTTCTAACTCTCTGCGGTAAGGCCAACCGATATGCCATCGGTCCAATTCTCTCAGAATCTCAAATGCGGCCCAATAAAACGCGGACTCAACTTGCCTTTTCGACTAAATCTCGAATCTTTTCCATGGTGACACCTTCAAGAACACTTTATCACCCACTTGAAATTCAATCTCTTTTCTTTTTAAATCGCATATGACTTTTGTCGATCTGAAGCGACTTTCAAGCAATCCCGAATTACTTTTATTTTCTCTTGGTTTCTTTAACTAGATCAACTCCGTGAATCTGCTTTCTCACTAAGCTCGGTCCAATATAAAGGAGTCCGACACTTACAACCATATAAGGCTTAAATGCGGTGCCATTTGTATACTTGATTGATAAGCATTATTGTAGGCAAACTCAATCAAAGATAGATATTTCTCCCAACTACCTCCAAATTCTAAAACACAACATCTAAGCATATCTTGAGTACCTAGATTACTCTTTCCGTTTGACCATCTGTTTGTGGATGAAATGCGGTACTAAAGTTCAATTTTGTACCCAAAGCTTCTTGTAACTTTTCCAAAATCTCGAGGTAAATCTTGGATCTCTATCGATATTATAGACATAGGTACTCCGTGCAACTTCACAATTTCAAAGAATATATAATTCGCTAATTTATCAAGTGAGTAATCGGTGCGTCTTGGTATAAAGTGGGTGACTTTGTTAATCTATCAACCACTACCCAAACAACATCCTTCTTTTTAGGAGTTAAAGGCAAACCGGTTACAAAATCCATGGTAATCTTGTCCCATTTCCACTCGGGCACCATTACGGTTGAAGTAATCCTGAAGGTACTTGATGTTCACTTTTACTCGTTGACGATCAAACACTTAGTTACAAATTCGAAATGTCCTTTTCATACCGCCACCAATACTGACTTCTTTAAATCATTATACATTTTGTGCTACCGGGTGAACTGATAAACACCATTATGCGCCTCATGTAATATTTTACGAATCAATTTATCATTTTTCGCACACATATTCGTCTCGAAACATCAAGCAGTCATCCGGTCCAACTCGAAAATCGAGTCATAACTTTGATTCGCATTGAGTTCTCTTGATCCGCAACTCACTATCATTCTTTTGAGCATCACAAATCAATCGGAGAAATAACGGTTTAGCTCTCATCTCTGCTAAAATTGACTGTCATCGACAATGCTAACCCGTGTTCATGGCTCTCAAAGTGAAAAGAAATTTTCGCTCAAGGCGCCAAGAACTACATTTGCTTTTCCGGATGATAATCAATCACTAGATCATAATCCTTTAATAATTCAAGCCATCTTATTGTCGCAAATTTAGGTCCTTTTGATTCATCAAGTACTTCAAACTTTTGTGATCGGTAAAAATTCGCATTTTCACCGTATAAATAATGTCGCCAAATCTTCAAGGCAAAAACAACAATGCCGCCCAAATCATGTGTAGGATAGTTCTTCTCATGCGGTTTTAAGCGCCTCGAAGCATAAGCTACTACTTTGCCCTCTTGCATCAACACACATCCAAGGCACATCAATGATGCATCACTATAAATTATGAACTCCTTTCGACTTAAATTTGTACTAAAATTGGTGCTTGATCAATCGTGCTTTCAACTTTTCAAAACTCTGTTGACATTTATCACCCATTCAAACTCAACATTCTTACGCAACAATTTAGTCATAGGGAGGCAATTATCGAAAATCCTTCAACAAAACGCCTATAATACCGGCCAAGCCTAAAAGCTTCTAACCTCAGATACATTCTTGGCGGTTTCCAATCAACGATCGCAGAAATCTTGCTTGGATCCACCGAATACCATCACCGAGACTATATGCCCCAAAAATCCGACTTCACGAAGCGAACTCACTTTTACTAAACTTGGCAAGCAGTTTCTTTTCTCTCAAGATCGCAATATAGTTCTCAAGTGTTCGGCATGTTCAAACTCATCTCGAGAATAAATTAAAATGTCATCTATAAACACTACTACAAACTTATCCAAATATGGCCGGAAAATCCGATTCATTAAGTCCATAAATATGGTGGAGCATTTGTTAAGCCAAAAGGCATCACCGAAACTCATAATGTCCATACCTTGTCCTAAAGGCGGTTTTCGCACATCGACTCCTTAACTCTCGGTGATAATAACCGGACCTCAAATCAATCTTTGAAAACACTGTGGCCCCTTTAACCGATCGAATAAATCATCAATCCTCGGCAATGGGTACTTGTTCTTTATAGTCACCTTATTGTCGACGGTAATCAATGCAAAGTCTCATTGAACCATCCTTCTTCTTCTGAATAATACAGAGCACCCTAGGGAGAGAAACTCGGTCTCACAAATCCCTTGTCATTAACTCCTGCAATCGAGCCTTCAATTCTTTTAATTCATCGAGCCATTCTATATGGAGCAATCGAGATCGGTGCGATGCGGCAACAAATCAATGGCAAAATCTATCTCTCTGTTTGGAGGCAACCCGGCAATTCCTCCGAAATACATCCGAAACTCACAGACTATAGGTAATTGATTCAAATTTCAGTTGAGACATCTCAACATTCATTACATAAGCGGATAAGCTTCACACCCTTTTCTCATGTATTTACGTGCGGACATGTGCGAAATCACCATAGGCAATTTATTTGATTAAATCTGTTTCAACCCACGAATTTCTCCATTTTCACATTTTAACTCTAGTGTCTTTTGTTTACAATCTACCTTAGCATCATACAATGTTAACGGTCCATTCCCAAGATAACGTCAAACTCACCAAATGGTAACACATCAAGTTGGCGGAAAAGCAGTGACCTTGAATCATTAATGGGCAATTCTTGCAAACCTTGTCAACTAGCACATATTGGCCTAAGGGTTCGACACTTTAATCGTAAACTCATAAATTCAACAGCAACTTTTTATTGGATACTAAATTCATGCAAATATAGGAATGGGTGGACCGGGATCAATCAATGCAATAACAATAGTATCATAAAGAGAAAATGTACCATGAATGACATCGGAGATGATGCATCTTCTCGAGCACGTATAGCATAAGCTCTAGCAGTGCTCTAGCTTCGATCTTGCCGTTAAATCTTTCATCACAGTTCTACTACTAGTCCCACCTCCAGATTTCTCGGTGGTCTACCTCTACTAGCGGTGGTATTCATCTAACACTCGAAATCTTTCTTCTTTAACCTTCTCCTGGACAGTCTCTAATAAAATGCTCATGAGAACCACTTTGAAACAAGCTCGCTCGGTCCCCAACACTCACCATAATGTTGCTCGCCACATTGTCGACACTCGGGCTTTCTAGGTCGCACATTACCCACACTTGCCACCAAGTAGCTTGAGCTTTAGACCCGAATATGCTCTACCACGATCTCTGTAAATCCCCAATTGAAACTGTCATTCGAGGTTTGTCTCTTTGGACCTCTTTGGTTGAGATTGAAATGGCTTACTTATCTGTCTTTTTCGACATCTCGAGCCTCAATAGCGACTTTTCTTCTTTCTTTGTTCAATTCTTGACTTTAAGAGCTCGATCAACCAATACTACAAATTCTTTCAACTCCAAAATCCTACAAACACTTTAATGTCCTCATTCAGCCCATCTTCAAATCTTCTACACATAATGGCCTCGGTGGACACACATTCACAGGCATACTTGCTGAGTCTTACAAATTCGCGTTCATACTCTGCGATGACATTTTTCCTTGCTTCAATTCAAGGAACTCCTTCCGTTTTGATCAATAAATCATTGACTTATGTATTTCTTTCTAAATTCTTCTGGAAGAAATCCCAAGTAACTTTTCTTTTGGCACCATTGCAACCAAAGTCTTCCACCGGTGGTAGGTCGAATCTCTCAAAAGTGATACAACACACTTTAAGCATTCCTCGGTGTACATGAGAGCTCATCAAATACAGGTAGAATTTTCAAGCGAATTCCGCTTTCTCGGGATCATCATCAACCTTTGCTCTAAACTCTTGGCCCCTTGTTTTCGAATCTTGTCAACCGAAGGCTTGTTCATTCTTACCAAATTTATACCTTGGCACTCTGAGAATCGTCCGAGGTATAGGAGGGGTGGAGGAGGTTGAGCATTTGGATTTGCTCGAATAAATTCAAGATACCAATTGTTCATCATTTGGAGAAAGGCGTCCCGAGCCTCATCTCCTTGTCCCAATGTCTCAGTCTACTTTCCACAGTAGCGGTCCCTTGTGCGGAGCCGGCGCATTACTAAGACATCATCACCGCAGCCTTGAGGATCCATTACTATATTAAAATAAAACACGCTTTAGAATAATCGAGTCACCACACTATCACAATATTTTTATGGCATGTATAGCTAGACTTTTACACACACTTTATTAGTCGAGAACCGACTAAACCATAGCTCGATACCACTAAATGTAACACCCTTACCCGTTACAATCGTAGGAGCAGATACAAGGTATTACGAACATAACATATACCAAGATAGAAATATGTCATCCCATTTGATAATGCATCGTTATAACATATATCTTGAACAATATTAGCCAACTTTTATGGCTTGTACAAAGTAATCGGTCGAGTAATCTTGTAACTAATATTTTAAACCTAGACAAATATGACACATAACAAAATAATTTTTGCCTACTATACATGCCATAATTCAAAACATTTAGTTCAAATACCCCAAAGTATGATAGTGCGGGTAGATCTTCACGATCCTTGACTCTGAGCAAGTGGAGAACACTATAAGACAAAAGAGAGAAAACGAAGTAAGCTTATAGCTTAGTAAGTAGTATGTAAATACTAATTTAAGAATCTAACATGTTTACACAACAATTCAAGTATGTCTACTTTAATTTCACTACTTATTCCACTTTGATTAAGCTGTCTCTGCTGTGTCATATTCACTAAATAAATCATAACTCGAGTTACAAAACTCGAAATTCATATCCGTAAAATTTCCCTGAATCTAGACTCATAAAGCTTCTTGCTAAATTTTTTTTATAATTTTTGATTCAGCAGATTAGTACAGTTTATTAGTTAAAGTTTCCCCTGTTACACAGCTCGACTGGCCTGACCTCTGTCCACTACGAATTGAATTTCTCTCAGTACATAACTCAAACAACCCTGAAGTCTGTTGTATTTAAAACTAGTCTCAATAAGGAATTTAGGCATGTAAACTATATTTCTTAGTTTGCTTTGTACAATATTTAATGATTTTTCAAAGTGGAAATAGGGGATCACGTATTCATCCTGAGCAAGTCAGTTACAATTGTAAATATCTCAAAATATAGAATTCCTTTGCTTGCCCTGCTTCTTTTATATGAAAGTAGACTCATTAAGCTTTAATTTCACATCTCATTCAACCTCTAATTATATTCCTCCTATTTTTGGTGATTTTTCAAAATCACGTCACTGCTGCCATCTAAAAACAGTTTTAATACTAATTTCACTCTTTCACACATTCTTTATGCTAACCTCATTTTATCGTATATATGTATATGCCACAATTCATTTTCACCACATTTCATTCACTATAAGTGTAGGTCCAAACCACAATGTCACCACAAAACCATCCCGTTGAACAATTGGGATCAATCCTCGATATTTAACGGTTTCAAAGACACAACCCCACCATCATACTTCATTTAGTTCGGCTCTCTTGTACACATGGGGAACACTTAGTACCACTCATGCGACCTAGCCGATTTGTCTCGTAGCTCTCTTGTCTACATGGTGTCCTTCACTTGGAATCACGCATGCGACCTAGCTACATTTATCTTTCACGTAGCTCTCTTGTCTACATGGTGTCCTTCACTTGGAATCACGCATGCGACCTAGCTACATTTATCTTTCACGTAGCTCTCTTGTCTACATGGGATACATCTCGTATCACGCATGTGACCTAGCTACTACTGAGGTGTCTCGTAGCTTTCTTGTACACATGATGTGCACTCAGCATCATACATGTGACCTAGCTACGCCCTCTATTTCATTCGATCTCTCCAATGTTCAACCGGATCTCTCTCTCGTATTTATTTCCATTCTTCCCATAGTCAATTTATATTTTAACATCAGCTAGTATATTTATATAATAGGCTGAAATATAAGAATGTACATGAAATTATTGTAATATTTACATACAACTTACCTTGGTGCAAAATATGGAAATTTTGCAATTTAGTCCAAAACTTTTCTTTCCCAGCTCGAGGTCGGTTCAGCGCCTTTCTTGATCTATAATAACACATTTAGCTCATTTAATACTCATACTATTTATTTCAATCCAAAAATCACATTGTAGAAAAATTACATTTTGCCCCTAACTTTTACAAAATTACAATTTTGCCCCTAGGCTCGGGAATTTAATTTCAGCCCTTATTCTTATGTTTTATGATATGCTGAACATTTTCTCTTCTACAACAACATCAAATTCCCACTCTATCATATAGTTATGAACATTAGGTATTTTTACTGATTATCTTGCTTTTACTCGTTTTCACTTAAAACCGAGTAGCACAAATTATTTAACACAATTTAAAACCTCATATTCTATCATAAAACATCAAAATACACAAATTTCACCTATGGGTATTTTTCCAAATATGAACCCTAGGTTAAATTATTACTAGCATAAGCTTAATCGAGCTTAGGATTCCAAAAGCGTAAAGAACATTAAAAGCGGGCTTAGAATCACTTACTATGGAGCTTGAAAGTTGAAGAATCCCTAGCTATGGAGAGAGTGAAGTTTCGGCAGCAACTAAATGGGAAGATGACTATTTTGTGTTATTTTTCCCATTTTATTTCATTTAATATCAAAATGACTAAAATACCCTTACTACTAAACTTTCCAAAAATTCCTTCCATGTCCTAAATTTGTCCATGAACTTAAAATTGGTAGAATTGCTATTTAATACCTCCTAATAAATATTTCAAAACAATTTCATACTAAAAATTTCTAGTATGCAAATTTTGCAACTTATTCGATTTAGTCCCTACTTTCAATTTAAACACTTTAGGCATAGAATTTCATCACGAAATTTTCACACAATCATGCAATCATATCATAAACCCCAAAATATTTATAAAACAATTATTTCTATCTCGGATTTGTGGTCACGAAACCACTATTCTGATTAGGCCCTAATTCGGGTTGTCACACTGAATCAACTCTAAATTTCTAAGAACACATATTAGGTCTCTGAATCTTAAACAACCATCGACATCAACTCGAAACTCTGAATTAAAATTCAAATCACATTGAGCTCATTTTTCTAACAATTCATTACCAACTTTTTGAGCTTCGCAAATCTACTGTATAAATAATTATCTTGCTTTCAACTCAGCTACAATTGAGCCGTCATTAGATAGAGTCATCTAAATATTCATCGCACGTAGAGCAAATAAAGACTTCCGACTTAAAGCATCAGCCATAGCATTAGCCTTTCTCGGACGGTAGTTAATCACTAGCTCGTAATCTTTCAACAATCCCAACCATCTTCGTTGTTGCAAATTCAAGTCTTTCTAAGTCGTCAAATATTTTAAGCTCTTGTGATCAGAATAAACATTACATTTTTCATCGAACAGATAATGGCGCTAAATCTTCAACGCAAACACAATAGCTAATAATTCCAAATTGTGCGTCGGGTAATTCTTTTCATATAGTTTCAATTGTCTCGAGGGATAAGCTATGACTTTGCCTTCCTACATCAAAACATTGCCCAGACCATTGAACGATGCATCACTACAAATTACAAATTCTTTACCTGATTCTAGCTGAACTAACACTGGAGCTTCAGTCAGTAAAGCTTTCAGTTGATCAAAACTTTTCTAGCACTTGTCCGACCACTCAAACATAACATCTTTCTGAAGTAATCTCGTCAATGGAGTTGCAATCATTGAGAAAACTTTTACAAATCGCCTGTAATAACCGGCGAGTCCCAGAAACCTTCAAACTTCAGATACATTTCTCGGAGGCTTTCAATCCAATATTGTTAAAATCTTACTCGGATCTACTCGAATACCTTATGCTGACACAATATGTCTCAGAAAACCAACTTCTCGTAACCAAAACTCACATTTACTGAACTTTGCAAAAACCTAATTATCTCGCAAAGTCTGTAGCACTATTCTCAGATGTTAGGCATACTTGGATTCATCTCATGAATAAATCAAAATGTCATCTATATACATAACAACAAATCTATCCAAATACAGTCTGAAAATCCAATTCATTAGGTCCATAAAAATAGCAAGTGCATTCGTTAGTCTGAAAGGCATAACTAAAAACTCATAATGTTTGTATCTCGTTCGAAAAGCAGTTTTTGACACATCAGAATCTTTAACTCGTAACTAATAGTAACCTGATCTCAAATCTATCTATGAAAATACTGTAGCCCCTTTTAACTAATCAAACAAATCATCTATTTGTGGCAGAAGCTATTTATTCTTAAAATTTGCTTTATTGAGCTGTCGATAATCGATGCACATTCTCATAGTTTCGTCTTTCTTTTTCACAAACAAAACCGGTGCACCCTAGGGAGAATAACTCAGACGTTCAAAGACTCTATCTGTCAACTCTTGCAACTGAGCTTTCAACTCTTTTAATTCAGTCAGTGCCATTCTGTACAGAGCTATCGATATCGACGTTGTTCCCGGTGCTAACTCAATACCAAATTCAACTTCTCTAATTGGTGGTAAACTCAGTAATTCTTCAGGAAACATATCCAGATATTCACACACAACTGGTACTGATTCAATCTTCTTTTTGATCACTTTAGTGCCAAACACATAAGCAAAATAAGCTTCACACCCTCTTCTCACATATTTCTAAGCTAACATCGAAGAAATCACTGTCGGCAAACCATTAGACTCAATACAAATTATCTCATCATTCTGACATATCATATCAATTATCTTTCGTTTTCACTTCATAATAGCATCATGTAGTGTTAACCAATCCATCCCCAGAATTATATCAAATTGGTCGAATGGCAACAACATCAGATCGGCCAGAAAATAGAAATCTCAAATCATCAACGGACAGTTCTTGCACTCTTTATCAACCAAGACATATCTGCCTAAGGGGTTCGATACTCTAATCACAAGTGTAATAGACTTTACAGGCAAAGTCTTACTAGATACTAAAGTTTCACATACATAAAAATGAGTCGATCCTGGATCTATCAATGCAATTATAGTAGTATCATAGAGAATGAAAGTATAGGTAATAACATCTGGAGACAAGGCTTCTTCGCGAGCGCGAATAGCATAAGCTCTGACAGGTGCTCGGGCTTCAGATCTCAGAGCCGTGTCTTTAGTCATTTTCTGAATACCATTCACATTACCGTGTTTTTGGGTGGTCTACCTCTAGCTGCAGTGTTACTCGGCCTCGTATTCTGTACTATATCTTGCTCGGCCAACTCAGGACATTCAAGAATAAAATAATCTAATGATCCACATTTGTAACAAGCTCAATCATTCAATCTACAATTGTCGGGATGTCATTAACCGCAATGTTTACACTCAGGTTGATTTGGTCTGAAGTTACCAACACTAGCTATAGAGGTAGCTTTCGAACTCACATGTGGTCTGTCTCGATCTCGTCTAGAGTAGCCCACAGTAGTCTTTGAACGGCTAAAATTATCTCAAAACTTCTTTGATGCCATCTGAAATGACTTACTCGATGATTTATTTCCTACCTCTCGAGCTTCTGAATCGGCTTTTCTTTTCTCTTTCCTGAGCTCCTCAGCTTTACACGCTCGTTTGACAAGCACAATAAACTCTTTTATTTCCAAAATCCCGACTAACGAGTGGATATCTTCAATCAAACCATCTTCGAATCTGTTGCACATAATTGCTTTGGTCGAGACACATTCTCTTGCATATTGACTTAATCTCAAAAATTCTCTTTCGTATTCCATAATAGACTTACGGTCCTATTTCAACTCAAAAAACTCTTTTTTGTTTCTGATCTATGAATCTCTGACTGATGTACTTCTTTCTAAACTCAGTCTGAAAGAACTCCCATGTGACTCGTTCTTTTGAAACCACATATATTAACATTTTCCACCAATGATACGGTGTATCTCTCAAAAGTGAAACAGCACATTTAAGACATTCATTAGGAGTACATGACATTTTATCAAATACTCGTATTGTATTCCCGAGCCAAAACTTAGCTCTCTCAGCATCATCATCAGTAGTAGCACGAAACTCTTCAGCCCCATATTTTCTAATTTTATCAACCGGAGGCTTACTTAATTGAATCAGATTCACAGCTTGTGGCATGACAGGGAAATATGGAGGAATAGATAGGGGTGGAGGTTGTGGAGCAGCTTGATTAGTTCTAATATACTGTGTGAACCACTCATTCATCATTTGGAAAAAGGCTTGCTTAGCCTCTCCCTCGTGGCTACTAGATACAAGTGTAGAATCAATTACACTGCCCCTTGAGCGGGAGCTGGTGCATTACATTCCCAATAATCAGCTACGACTTGATCGAGATCCATTTACTATATAAAAACACATTATAATTGTCAGGAATCATCACACTATCTCAGTTTACAAATATGGAATGTATAGCTAGACTCTCACTCGCTATGTTAGTCCTCCAATCAACTAAACCGTAGCTCTGATACTAATAAATGTAACACCCCAAACCCGTATCCATTGTCGGAATAGGGTTACAAGGCATTTCTGGATAATACACTTTAATCACATTCATTTATACATCCATAATCCAAAATCTATACAAATCATGCACAATGTCCCTTATAAGGCTCTACAAGACCTTAAAACATGCTTAAACAGGTTCGGGACTAAACCGATAACATTCGCAAACTTAGGGAAACTTAGAAACTTTTTCCAAGATTTAAGAGTCACACGCCCGTGTGAACAGGCCGTGTGCTTCAAACGGCCACCAGACACATCCGTGGCACAGGCCGTGTGAAAATAGGGCATACATACTGACTTGTACCACACGCCCGGAGACACGCCTGTGTGCCATGGCCATGGGAAAAGTAGGGAGGTTATTGACGTGGGTCACACGACTGACCACACACCCATGTGCTAGACCGTGTGTCTCACACGGCCAGTAGACATGCTCGTGTGTTTAGGCCGTGTTAAAACTATAAGCTATACTGCCTTAATTCGAAAGGGTAACCAGAGGACACAGGGCCATATAAAATGACTGTGTGTTGCACACAGCCAAGACACACGCCCATGTCTCTGCCCGTATGGACAAAAATAGGCCATTTGAAAAGCCAATTTGCCACCCTTTACATGAGCACACATAGAAATCAAAAATACCATTTCAATACATATCTAGGCAACCAAAAACATGCCAATTCAAACACATATCAAGCTATATATCATCAACCAATTCAACTACTAAATTCCATACACCAATATACCAAATCCATATACCTAAAATAATCACAATTTGCATAAACCTCAAATACAATAACTTCTCATCTTATTATCTATTTTATGCCTCAAAATACCATTTAGCTATATTACCAAGTAGAGCAAACATATCCACAACAATCCAATATTTAAGGCATAATATACATCTCATATATCACTTTTCAAGCACATCACTTAGGCCAATTTAAATGACCAAATACATTGCAAAAGTAAGCCAATTCACATGATTAAATTCATAACCCAAAACATACCAAATTCAAAACCAACCCTATCAAAACTAGACTATACATGCCATATATCAAAAGTACAAGCTTACAACGTACCGAAATAGAGATTTGATAGTGTGATGATGATCCTTGACGATCCCCGAGCTCGAGCTAGCCTTATATATCTATAAAATGAATAAACACACAAAGTAAGCTTAGACAACTTAGTAATCCATAAGCAAATAAATCAACACAAGAACATTTATAATTCATTTCAAAATAATTGAATCTAATTAATTTCGTACACATATATAATCACATTTCTCATGTAGTTCATATGATCACATTAATTATCCACACTTACCATATTTTTTGCAATAAACAAATAAACTCTATACGTACCTGAATCATTTAGCTCAAATTAACATTCGGACTCATTTTGACATTGCCCGTTGAACCATTCAGAATCGTTAAGGATACTCGAAAATCATATAAGCTCGTACAATGCCATATCCTGGATATGGTCTTACATGCTATCACATATCATTGCCACTGTCCCAGACAGGGTCTAACACGAATCATATACAATGCCAATGTCCTAGACATGGTCTTACACGTAATCTCATATCGATGCCAATGTCCCAGACATGGTCTAACATGAAATCACACCTCGAAAATCCTAATCTCATGACATATGTATCCTATACTATTCCTATGGTCCGTACGGGGCTTTTGAACGTAGTAATTTACTTAATTCAATCTCGAACAAGTCCTCAAATGTTCAATTCAATTCGACACATACATATTTATTATAATTCAATTTAGCACATTTAAAAATGTATACATTCGCATTTAACTACATTATTTACTCATGAACTTACCTTATACGAAAACGATCAGACTGGAATAACTATTCAACAACTTTCGACTTCCCCGATCCAAATCCGATTTCTTCCTTTCTTGATCTAAATAAATTCAGATTTCACTAATTTAATCACACATTTAATCAATTCAATCCACAAATACATAATTAGGCCTTTTTATATTTTGGCCCTTATATTTTTACACCTTAACATTTTAGTCTTTATTTCACAAAACACAAAATATACATAATTTCCTTATACACATGTTTGGCTGAATATTCCCATAGTTCATATAAGCCAATATCTTTTATTTATTTTCCATTTGACCCCTCAATTAACAAATTTCACAATTTAATCCTTAACAATCATTTTTGTCAAATATCACTTAGTTAAACATAATAATCTATCAACAAAGATTTATTTTTCATCATCAACCCACAAAAATCTCAAGCTATCAACAATGGTAAATCACAAAATCCACAGCCAATTCAAAAATTCAAGCATGGGCTAGCTAGTATTTGAAGCAATGATCTAAAAAACGTAAAAATTATAAAAAAATAACCGAGCAAATTACATACTTCAATCAAGTAAAATGAGTGCCGAACTTTCAAAGCTCTCAAATGGTTCTTTCTCTCTTCAATATTCGGCCAAAAGATAAACATACATGGCCATTTCATGTTTTGTTTTATTTTATTATCATTTATTAACATAATGACCATATTAACCTTAATGAATTAACATCAAACTTTATAATTCATGTCCATAAATGTCCATTATCACATTCCATGGTTTAATATCAACATAAGGACCTCTCATTTAATACCTCATAGCAATTAGAAACTTTTAACTTATAGCATGCCACTTTATCATTTTACGTGATTTAGTCCTTTTGTTAAAATAAGCATTCAAACGATAAAATTATTTCACGAAACTTTCACACATATCTAATCACATGTTGTAAACACCAAAAATAATATTAAAATAATTTTTTGACCTCAGATTTGTGGTCCCGAAACCGTTGTTCTGATTTAGAGAAAAATGGGTTGTTTCACAGCATGATGCAGTGGTAAATTGTAAACAGAAGTACCTTGTGTTAAAATGTCAAAATGGTGAATTACTTCATGTTGAATCTAATAAACTGGACGGTGTGTCCAATGTAATCTCAACTATATCAACATAGGAATATGTCATAAAGGGGTATGATGCTTATCTTGCATATGTGTTGGACACTAAAGCGTTTGAATCGAAGATTAAGTCTGTAACACCCTTCACCCGTATTCATTGTCGAAATAGGGTTATGGAGCATTACCAAAATTATAACACAATTAAACATACATTTTTCATACAATTTTTCCATTTCAAATATAAAACAATCACTATCATTTATACCGTCCATAATACGAGCCTACGAGGCCCAAATCATGCTTTAGAAGTGGTTCAAGACTAAACTGATAACTCAGGAAACTTTTAGAAAACTTAGAAAATTTTTTAAATTACAAGGGACACATGCCCGTGTGGCCCTGCCGTGTGTCTCACATGGCCAAAGACACGCCCGTGTCACAGGCCATATGGACATTCAAAATGGGATCACATAGCCGTGTCTCAGCTCGTATCTTACCCCATGTAACTCTCTAACTTGGGTCACACGGCCAACCACACGCCCGTGTGCTAAGCCGTGTGCAAGGCCGTGCCAAACCTGTAGGGTATACTGACTTATGCCACACGACCAAGTCACACGCCCGTGTTTTGGGCCATGTGGAGCATATTGACTTGATTTCTAATTCAACACCAGGGGACACACGGCCGTGTAACCTGACCATGTGTCACACATGGCTGAGACACACACCATGTCTCTGCCCGTGTGGACAAAAATAGGCTATTTACCAAGTCATTTTACCACCCAAATTTGCATACACCTACACCAAACCAAATGGCACACAAAATGGCACAAATAAGCATTCATCCAACCTTAACCAAGCATAAATTATACCATTTTAATACCAACATATATAAGGTACACAAATACCCCAATACGCCATTCAATTTCATACCAAACTTCACATTCATAATTCACCTAATAGTCATTTTCAAACATGCATTATTTTGCCTAGATTCACTAGCATATCAATATTCAAGACTTATCCATTTGATATCCATAATGCCTATACATAACAAGCATCTTCTATTGCTAATCAACCACACATCACAAGATCAATTAAACATATATATACATGAGCAAAACATGCCAAATTTAAGCCAATTCATATGGCTAAAATCATAATACATCCTTCATTATTTACAAGGCAACTCAAAAGGTTAAATTCATTACTAAAATATTCAAAAAGACCAAACTCTTATACATGCCATATAACCATAAACATAGACTCAAAAGTACCAAAGTGATAGCTTGATAGTGTGATGAGGTCTTCGATGATTCTTGAATCTAAGCTAGCTTTGATTTCACTATAAAACACGGAAAAATAAACAATGTAAGCTCTAAAGCTTAGTAAGCTCGTATGAAAATAATAAGCAAACCTTACCATTCAGTTATCATTCATAATATGAACATAACATGCTATAAAACATTTAACCACAATGTTAACATATATTCAATCACATAATTAATGATAACTCATAACTTCCATGGATTCGAAGCTTATGTAGTTTACGTACATACCTATACTGATACTTGTCTATTTCTCACCATTTCATATCTTCAATATACCTATTGAACCATTTAGAATACTATCGAATACTTGGGAAATCTTGTACCTCAAGTGCCACATACATAGCCAAAGATATCTCAATATCGTATCACATAAAATGCTTACTCTCGAGCTAACAACAAGTCTGCTCACACAAGCTAACGGTCATGACGAAGCTACACGATGCTGCTCACACAAGCAGACGAGAATCAACAACACATTTCGGGTAACTCAGCCACTGGTAGGTCGTACGGACCAGCACCCAATCACATAAACCCTAATGACATTTCAGCCGTATCTTAATCTACTCTTAAGGTTCAACCGGGATTTTTCAATGTCAAATCTTTTTCAAATATGTCCGTAAGGTTGTATTCACAATTTATGCAATATTAAAGAATTTAAAACATAAATATAACAATGCTTCTTACAAATGAACTTACCTCAATTGCTAAAATGATGGAACGAATCAGTCCAAAACCTTGTTTTTCCCCCAATCTAAATCTGAATTTCACTTTTCTTAATCTAAATGTAATCAAAATTAAATTATTTAATTATCATTCTATTCAATTTAGTCTAAAATACACATTAAAGAAACTTTACACTTGTTCCCATAATATTTCAACATTTTTACAATTTAGTCCTTGTAACACCCCTAACCTGTATCTGTCGCTGACTAGGGTTAAAGGCATTACCGGACAAATCGAAACATTACAAAATCATAAATCATATCATAGCAATACATACACAAATAATCCCTTTAGAAGGTTTACGAAACCTTAAACATGCTTTAGAGAATGATTGGGACCAAATCGAATACATAAAAATTTTTTTGAAACTTAACTAAATTTTCTAAGTTACAAAGATCACACGCCTGTGTGAACAAGCCGTGTGCTTTACATGGCAATAGACGTGGCCGTGTGTCTAGACTGTGTCAAATCAGGGCATACATACTGACTTGTCCACATGGCTACAAGACACGACCGTGTGCCAGGCCATGTGAAAATTAGGGAGGCTACTGACTCGATCACATGACCAGTCACACGCCCGTGTGTCTAGCCCATGGTCGAAACTGACTTGGCCACATGGCCTAGCACACGCCCGTGTGTGCGACCGTGTGGTCTATCCAGGCTCATTTTGAAATGACCCTCGAGCAACATGGCTGAGACACACGCCCGTGTCCCTACCTGTGTGGGAAAAAATAGGCCATTTGCAAGGCCAAATTGCCACCCATTAAGGGTCCTCCCTACAAACATCAAAACCACGTCATTTTATACCAAATTCTCAACCATTTTAAAACCAAAACATACATCATTTATACCAATTCATTACCAACATATTTCATTCTTGAAACACATACCAAATCATATCATTCCATAAGTAAAAAACATACCAAATTATATGGTTTATGAACCTTCATCACTCAATCAAATCTCATGCCAAATTCTTACTAAATTCTCCAAATAAGCACAATTCAAAAACTTACCAATTTGACCAATTTCTTTGGCCATTAATGAACACATCAAACATACCACTATTGCATCACATATCAT
Source organism: Gossypium arboreum (assembly GCF_025698485.1). Taxonomy (NCBI): domain Eukaryota; kingdom Viridiplantae; phylum Streptophyta; class Magnoliopsida; order Malvales; family Malvaceae; genus Gossypium; species Gossypium arboreum. Next base: position 34,522,758 of record NC_069071.1, on the reverse strand, counting down.
ATACCAAAATAAAACCATAAGTTCAACCATAATTAAGCCATATCACATGGCTAAATATAAACTTCACAAAACATATTCAACTACCTCTAGCCTATACATGCCATACTTCAATATATACATTTTCAAAAGGTATCGAAATATAGTTCGATAGTGTGGTGACGATCTTCGACGATCCTCGAGCTCCCGATAGCTACGATGTCTATAAAACAAAGCAAACATACACAAAATATGCTTTCAAAAGCTTAGTAAGCCATATACAAATAAACTTATCAACTTAAACATATAAACATCATAAAATACATATACTTCATGGCCAAGGTACTAACATATACCACATAGTTCACATACAATTCACATATTTCCACTCCATTTACTCATATAACATTTTTTTCTCATAGTTATACCATATGTTCACAAAGGTACATGTACTTACCTTTCATTCTCAATATAGCATACAATTCAAACGTACCTGTATAGAATATGCATTTCACGTAATCATTCGTATCTAGAAATGCTTGTTAAACTATTTGAAATCATAAGGATACGCGGATATCTCGGAAAGCTCGTACAATGCCAATGTCCCAGACGTGGTCTTACATGTAATCAAATATCAATGCCACTGTCCCAAACAGGGTCTTACATGAAGTCAAGTACGATGCCAACATCCCAGACGTGGTATTACACGTAAATCATAAGTCGATGCCAACGTCCAGACGTGGTCTTACACGATAACACATATCGGATCCTATGTCATGACATATGTATCCTAACTATTCCTAAGGTTCGTACGGGGCTTTTCGAACGTCAGAACTTTGTCGATACTTTTTCAAATGTCTCATATTCAATGCATTAAGCCATTCATCATTGTTCAATAACATATAAGCATAAATAAACCATTCCAAATACATTTATTTGTATATAGACTTACCTCGTATAGATTCGGATAGACAGAATCAGCTACTCGACGGCTTTTGACTTTCCCCAAACTAATTTTGTTTTCATTAATTCTTGATCTATATAAATTCAAATTTAAATATTTTATTTACCAAATTATTCAAATCAATCCACAAACACACATTTAGGGAATTTTACAAATTAGCCCTCATATTTTCACATTTTGACAATTTAGTCCAATTACAAAATCACAAAATACACAAAATTTGCATATACCCATGCTTAACTGAATATTCATAACACTCATACAAGTCCACATATTTCATGTATTTCACATTTTAATCCCTCAAAAACTCATTTTCACAATTTAGTCCATTTTACTCAAATTCATCAAAAATTCAAAGAAAAAATATACTAACCCAAAACATATCTTTCATTTTCCATCAACTAACATCACAAAGCTCACAATTTAATCAATAGCTCAACTCAAAATCATCCACAAAAACATAAATTGAGACATGGGCTTAGTAAAACACAAAGCAACGATCACAAAATCATAGAAATTATCAAAAACCAATCAAAACGCATACCTTAATCAAAGAAAGCATTGACCAAACCCTAGGTATTCTTTTTCCTTTTCTTTTTCTTTTATTTTCGATTGGAGAACACTTAAAATGAGCTAATTATAACATTTCTTTTATTTAACACATATTAATTCATCAATTACCAATTTACCCTTGCAATATAAACATTTAAAACATTAGCATTAAGTCCATTAATGTCCACTCATGCTTTCAAAGGTCTAATTGCATCAAAAGGACCTCTCCTTTAATAAGACAAATCAATTAAGAACTTTAATAAACAGCAGGCAACTTTTACATTTTACACGATTAGGTCCTTTTATCAAATTGAGCACACAAAGATTAAATTTTCATACGAAACTTTCACACATGCTAATTCACATATCATTAGCACAGAAAATAATATTAAAATATTTTTTGACTCGGATTTGTGGTCTCAAAACCACTATTCTGACTAGGGTCTAAATCAGACTGTTACAAATTCTCCCCCTTAGGGATTTTCGTCCCCGAAAATCTTACCGGCGAATAGGTTCGGATATTGTTGTCTCATAGCATCTTTGGGCTCCCACATAGCCTCTTCAACACTGCGTCGATGCCACATCACTTTATCTAACGGAATTTTCTTATTTCACAATTCTTTGACCTCACAAGCTAAGATGCGGATCAGTTTTTCATCGTAAATCATATCAGAATGAATCACAATCTTAGACTGAGGAATTACATGCAATTGGTCTGATACGCTCGATAATTTCATATGGGCTGATAAACCCGGACTCAATTTGCCTTTCCTACCAAACTAAAGTACTTTTTTCACGGGAATACTTTCAAAAACACTTTATCACTGATCTTAAATACAATATATTTTCTTTTCAAATCCGAATATGATTTCTGACGATCAAAAGCTGTTTTCAAACTATTTTGAATCACTTTTACTTTCTATTCAGTCTCTTTTATCAAATCGACCCTGTGAATCTTATTATCGCTGAGCTCAGTCCAATATAGAGGTGTACGGCATTTACGACCATATAAGGCTTCGTATGGTGCCATTTTGATGCTCAATTGATAACTGTTATTATAAGAAAATTCAATCAAAGGCAAATACTGTTCCCACGTACCTTCAAACTCAAGAATGCAACATCACAACATATCCTCGAGTATCTGAATAATCCGCTTAGATTGACCATCCATTTGCGGGTGAAAAGCAGTACAGAAGTGCAATTTCGTACCTAAAGCATCTTGCAATTTTTTCCAAAATCACGATGTGAATCTCGAATCTCTGTCTGACAAAATAGATAATGGCAACCATGCAACCTCACAATATTGGAAATATATAACTCAGCTAACTTATCAAGTGAGTAATCTGATCGTACCAAAATAAAATGGGTTGATTTCTTTAATCTATCAACCACAACCCAGATATCATCTTTCTTTCTCGGAGATAAGGGTAAACCCGAAACAAAATTCGTGGTCACTCTATCCCATTTCCACTCCGGAATCATAATCAGTTGTAACAAACCAAATGGCACTTGATGTTCAGCTTCAACTTACTGACAGATTAAGCATTTTGCAACAAATTCAGAGATATCATGCTTCATACCAGGCCACTAGTAAAGCTGTTCAAGATCATTATACATTTTCATACTACCTAGATGAACAGATAAACAACTGTTATGAGCTTCATTCAAAATCAACTGAATCAAATCTAAATTTCTCGAAACACAGATTCAATCTCGGAATCTGATACAATTATCTTTATCAACTCTGAATTCTGAATTAGAGTCTAAATCACACTGAGCTTGTTTTGCTAAAATCTCATTATCAACCTTCTAAGCTTCGATAATCTGTTGTAAGAACAATGGTCTTGCTTTCAATTCGGCTAAAACTGAACCATCATAGACAAAGCTAAATGAGCATTCATAGCACATAATGCAAACAATGCTTTTCGACTTAGAGCATCAGCAACAACATGGGTCTTTCCCGGATAATAATAAATAACAAGCTCACAGTCTTTTAACAATTCTAACCACCTTTTTTATTGTAGATTCAGATCTTTCTGAGTCATCAGATATTTCAAACTCTTACAATCAGAATCTATGTGAAATTTCTCACCAAACAGATAGTGGCGCCAAATTTTCAAAGCAAACTGTAACACCCCGAATTTGGGCCTAGAAGTATTGGGCCTTGAGTGGGGGTCCGTAAGGAGGTTGTATATAGGTATTTAATTGTGCAATGAAATGAAACAATTAAATGTTTGCTATTAGTGGTTAATGGCTTTGAGAAGTGTTGGAGAAATCTTGCGTTCAAACTTGGGCTTTAGCAAAAATTTTGGTATTAAGTGAAAAAAAACCTAGATGCTTGGATGAGGGTTTTTAAATTATTGTGTTAAATAAATGACACAAGGAAGCTTGTAGTCTAGTGGTTGTGGTGTCATTAAGGGATTAGATTATAGCTTGATAATGGTTAAGTAATATGGATGGATTAACGTTAATTGTAGATACTAACTGAGCTAATGTTTGATACATTTTATATAAAATGGATATGGACATTGGATAACATTACTGATATTACGTAATGATATGGCTATATAAATGTAAGCTTATTGAGCTATAATTATTGGTATGTACATATGGGTAAGTAGTGATTTGCATGAGTTTGTCATTGATATGTAATGTATGTAACCATAATGGAGCTAGATCGTAACATTAGGGTTCTTTATCGATTTGATTAGAAAATGGAGCTATGATGCACTTCTAGTTGAAAGTAATGTTAATGCAGTTATTGAAATGAGGTATGCTGAGTTTATGAATAGTAGTGCGACTTTGAGGCTGATGCAGTCATGACTGGATATCAGGATTGAATGTTAATTAGTTAATATAAGTTGTTAAGATGTATATGGTAGAAGTATATGGGTTGTATGACATGTTAAAGTGTGATCTATACATGTTTATTGAAAATGTCATGAATGTGCATTAGCTTGGTATTAAGGATTTAGACGCTCAGGATGAATGAAACTTGGAAATAATGTGCTGTTGGCTAGAATTGCAGTAAAGTATTTGCCATATATTAGATATATGAATTATGCTATTAGTAGATGCTTATGTATGGCATGCAGTTTTAATGCTATACATGGGTTTGCTATGAATCGTAGGGGTTATTGCAATGGATTCAGGATATTGCATTAAGTGTGCATAGTTTAGAACTTTATCAGTTTATAAAATGATTGGGCTATAGTATTATAAGAAATTGAAAGACGGGTTGAAGATATGACTATTGAATTAGATTGCTAATGATTGCAATTGATTATGATAAGCATGTGAGTTGTATAGAGTTAGTTGAAACTATTATGCTAGTTTAAAGGCACTGATCTTCAAGCTTATCGATTTAGGTTTAAGATTAGCTTAGCTTGCAGATTATTGAATTAGAATAGTTTTTTGATTACAGTTTAATGGTTATTAACTATTTGTTGTTAATTGCTAATTAATGCTGTTAAACTTAGGTTAGACTTGATTACAATACTTCATTTAAATGGTAGATTGGCGTATAAGTTCAAATGTCATTCTGTAATGGTTCAAATAATGATTTAACATTGTCTAAAAGCTTATGCTTGAAACATATTAGCTCGTCTACGATTGATAGCTTTGCTAGCTGGTGTCTATATAACTTGACTACTGACTCATACTGTCCGATTCTGCATTGCTTATACGACTTAGTCACTAACAGCTTTAATAACTTCAATATTCAAATGTTGGCTAATACAGCGTTTACAAGGATTGCATTAATAATTGCGTTGACAGTTCATTTAATGCATTTCTGATCAATGCTAATTACTTAGGCTTAACATTCGAATCTTAGTCTTCACTATAATCGAATAACATCTAACATATACTTACATCTAATCAACTTGAACTAGTATCATATAGACTCATCGTAGGTACAACATTGTTACAGATTCTACCTGCTTGATAAGCTGTTAAACTTAAACTCATAACTTAGCATAAACCATTAGCCTTATCGTAACATTCAACTCATATCTACGAATTAGTTTAGTTAGCAATATGCAAACTATCGAATGCTTATTCTAATCAAGCAGACTTCTTCAATACTATTCGTAACATTACTCAATAAATACTCAATAGTCAATGCTTATCATAACTTATGCAATGACTTCATTATCATAATAGCATTGATAATTAATGCTATCTAAAGTTATGCGTACCTAATTCAAATTTGAATGCTAAATTATCACAATACTAACAATAGTTAAATATCAAATCTTGATCAATCTTTAACATCAAATCATAATCTGAATATGATCAGTTAGTTCAATTAATTAGCATATTAAATCTTATAAGTATCAATTTCTCATACAATGTCAGTATTAATATGCTATAATATCATATGTAACTTATTATAACAATTCTCTAATGTGGATAAACGGATTGAGAATGGCCACGGTGATTGTCTTTGGACTTTTAAATAAGCGTTGGTTTTCTTTAAATTTCCATTAAATATTATTTATTATTATAGTTTTTTGGGGTTGTAATAAGGCCATTTTAACTTTTCTTTTATTTCTTTTAGGATTATTTTAACTTTAATAACTTTAAACCTGGTTGATAATTATTCAAATGGGTTAGACTTAGGACGTGTTTTCAAAATGATACTTGTTTCCAAAGAGTTCAACACCACGATTAATCGATTTAACAAAGTCGCTCACTTAAACAAATTTAAACTCGATATAACAAAGTGTGGCTATGGTTGTGGGCATGTTCAGATTGGGTCCAATCAAAGAGCTTGGTACTTAAGCACCTTCATGGCTCACCTCCTCCGCCTCTGATACCTACACTGGTGCCTAGCTTCCATACACTTTGCTAACTCAAGAAAATATATGGCTTTTAAAACACTAAAACGAAACACGGATTTTTAACTCCAATGTGGCACATCGATTTGGCCATAACGTCGGGCCGGGTTTAGGTGTTACATTTAGTGGTATCGAGCTAAGTTGCAACAACTCGGTTGTGGATCGGGTCCAAAATTTTTCAAAAATTTAGGCCTAAAAGGGTATTTTGGAAATGGTTTTGAAAAGTTCATTTTAAAGATGTTTTATGAGTATATATGTTAAAATGGTCCAAGTTTTTCTGTTTTAAATCAAGAGTTTCAAAATAAAGGGTGTTTTCAAATCAAAGTTTTTAAATTTCTATTTTCGTGATCAAAATATGGTTTTTGAGTTTTAAATGGATTGAGAAAGAAGTGGCGATCAATCCCTTGGCACCAAGTCCTGTAAGTATTTCATTCTCATATTACAATCGCATTAAGATATTACCGTAGATAGAACCGAGACCATATCATGACATTATAACTAGGCAACCCTAAAACTCTAGAATACTGAGACCGTAGCTAGGCTATGATTACGTGAAAATAGAAACTTTAAAATACTATCTCTGCATAAGACATATGAATAAATAGTAAAATTTTTGAGATCTTTGTAGTTAATTGATATGTGTACTGGTAATGTAGAGTATTGATATGGATTCTGAGGGTAAGCAAAGTCTACCAACTTGGTTGCGATAACTTCGGAGCTTGGTGCCGAGGCACCGCCGAAAGTTAGTAAGGAAAGTGGTAGAGGAAGTATTGGATACCAAAATTAAGGAAATTAGGGAAACGCTTCAAGTAGGGTGCTTGGAGTGTAAGAAAAGGAAGGATTCTAGTTCTTAGAAAGCCAAGCCTCGCTCATGAAACATGTTAAGGCACGACCAAACTATCCAATCAAGAAGATCGCAACTGACGCCATCCCGTGAATGCCATAGGAAGACAGGAGCATGTCTTAGATGTGGGTCCAAGGAGCATCGACCTCGGGATCGCCAAGTTTATTTTATTTAAATATGTGTTATGAATTGTATGCGTGATTGATAAATGTTTTTTACTTTGGTAATTAGATGTTCGGGTCGTACTAAGAATTATTTTTAATTAGAGTGCGAAGCGGAAGCATAGAGGTTTGACTTGAGTAATACGGTTAGTTGATAGTTGGAAATTTTGAGGACTAAATTTCTTTAAGGGAGTAGAATTGTAACACCCTAATTTGGGCCTAAAAGTATTGGGCCTTGAGTGGGGGTCCGTAAGGAGGTTGTATATAGGTATTTAATTGTGCAATGAAATGAAACAATTAAATGTTTGCTATTAGTGGTTAATGGCTTTGAGAAGTGTTGGAGAAATCTTATGCTCAAACTTGGGCTTTAGCAAAATTTTGGTATTAAGTGAAAAAAAACCTAGATGCTTGGATGAGGGTTTTAAATTATTGTGTTAAATAAATGACACAAGGAAGCTTGTAGTCTAGTGGTTGTGGTGTCATTAAGGTTGTATGGGAGCCCGGATTCAAGCCTTGGCTCTTGCAATTTATTTTGTTTTTTTTAAAGGAACCTAACTTTGGCCTTTAGACCTTATAATTAATTGGGGATAAAATATGACACAAAAAGCCTTGTGGCTTAGTGGCAAGTAGCGTGTGGAGCATTTAAGGAGGCATAGGTTGAATCCCATGGCAAGCAAGGAGCATTTATTTTGCTAACGGGGCTGCAAGAGTTGGTGTTGAATTTAAACTCTAATGTTGGAGGATCCCACATCGTGAAGCTAATATAAGAGTGGTTGTGAAGTCGGCTTTAAATAGAGGAACCATGAAGAGAGTAAATGAACCTTTCTTGGTCGATCCCTTTCACCAGTATGGCGGCTCGCTTGGGTTGGGGTCATTAAGAGTGCTCGGAGCGTGGATTAACTCCACCTCCTATCGTGTGTATTTATCACTACTCTTGTTGTTGGATTCGCTACTTGGCCGCGATGGGCGAAAGGGGCCATGTGGGCCCAATGGGCCCAATTGGATAAGTTGTTTGATTGTGTAGTAAATATTGACTAGGCTAGGTGAATCGATATATCGTGGCTAGGTTTGGGCTAAAAGGGCCACACGAGCGCAGGGCACATTTGGGCCGAGAATAGGCTTTAGGCCCATTCGTATTGTTATCCATGTTTAGAATACTTTAGTTTACCAATTACCGAAATGCCCTCGACTTGTAAAATTACCAAAGTACTCCGATTTATGAATTACTGCTTTACCCTCGTGTTATAGAATTCTTGCTTTACCTCGATTTGTAAAATTACCGCTTTACCCTTGATTTACGTAATTACCGCTTTTACCCTCGCCATGTAAATTACTATTTTACCCTCGATTTACGTAATTACCGCTTTAACCCTAATTTACATAATTACCATTTTACCCCGATTTACATAATTATCGCTTTTACCCTCGATTTACGTAATTATCGCTTTACCTCGATTTATAGAATTACTGTTTTACCCTTGATTTACGTAATTCTTGCTTTTACCCTCGATTTACAAAATTACTAAACTACCCTTGGTTTGTGAAATTACCGCAATACCCTCAATTTTTAAAACTACCAAAATACCCTCGTATGGTAAAATGACGAATATGCCCTTATGTTCCGTATGACCGATGTGCTTAGGATTTACATATATTGATATTGGATTAGTTAAGTTTGAGTGACGGTGGTGGTTATCGAGGCGATTGATTTTGGAAACGTTTCAACTTCAACCCATAACAGTGTGTACTAACCCTCTAAATAGCTTAGATTAATATTTGCTTGAAAAGTCAAAGGTTCATATTTTAGTGATTCGAATTAATATTTAGATCTATTTTCTACGACGCTTAAGTTGGATTCACAACGGATATGGGGTAGGAAGGTATTTGGAACGTTCTTCAATGAGTAGATCTCTTGGTAAGTATTCGAACCTTCTTTCCATTTGTATCTTGTGGTTTAAGAAAAGTGAAAACCCTCTCGTCGACTAAGGCTAAAAGGGTTTTTGGTGTTATTTGGTTTGTTGGTACTAGTGAGGTTTAAAGGCTACCGATCGAGGAGTGTGTGAAAAGGTTGGATCATCGGAGTGACTAAATCTAGTCATCAACTTCTAAAAGGTATGAACCCAAGGGTCATTGTGGATGGTGGCGAATGTAAGTGATGATAATAGGTAGTTTTCGATTTGGTTTAATAATAACATGGTCTAATCTATAAGTGGTTGATTATAGGAGAAATCGCATAGGAGATCTCGTCAAGGAATATCGCAAATCGTGTGTAACTAACCCTTTTCATAGCTTAAAGTGATAATGTTTAAAAGTAGAAATGCGTAAATTGTGCATTTCGAGGACTTGTGAGCAAGCTTTAACGCCACTAGTTAGTTAGAATCGATGAGATGATGATCGAACAATGGAAACAGTAAGGACGTGTTTTGGCATTCACGGTAAGTTGGGCCTCGAGAGGTTAAAATAGGCCCAATAGGCTTTCGCCCATTTGGGTAAATTTCAGAGAAAATGGGAAATCATTAAATTGCATGTTAAAACCATTATCATGTTATGGATAAAGGCTAAATGGGCCTAGATGATGAGAATCCGCCAAGTAGGGCCCATTAGGGTTTTTGGCCCAATAACTCGATTTCGCTAAAATGGGCCAGATCACTGTTTGCACCTATGAATTGTTTGTAACCATTAATGGACATGGAAACCCTAATTTTTGGTAAAATTACGAGATTACCCTTATAACATGAAAATGACCGTTTTGCCCCTAGGTAAAAGTGACCATTATACCCCTAGGGTTTATATATGAACTTAATGCATGGGATTTTGATAAACATGATATGTATGATATGTACATGACATGTATGATATGCACATGAGATGTTCATAAATGCATTGGGTTGGGTTTTTATATGGATGGAGGAAGTGCAAAAGGGCTTATGCCCCAGTTATTAAAGGGCTTATGCCCTAGTTATCAAAAGGGCTTATGCCCCAGTTATCAAAAGGGCTTACGCCCCAGTTATTAAAGGGCTTATGCCCCAGTTATAAAAAAGGGCTTTTACCCCAGTTATTAAAAGAGGCTAGGCCTCCAGTTATATGATAAAGACTAAGCCGCCAAAGGAGAGTTATGGCGGGGTGGGTCGAGTTAATCCCCACATGGTGTGTTGGTTGGTACGGGTGGAGAGTAGCGGATGGTGGGTTGAGTAGTGTCCCCAAATGGGTTGCATTCTTTCATTTGACATTACATGTGTTATAAAAATGGGCCTGTGGGCCATACCGTTTACAGTAAAGGTTTCGGCCCAGTAATATGAAACTTGAAAAGGCTTCGCCCAAAGTTATGAAATATGAATATGAAAAGGGCTATGGCCCAAGATATGTTTGAGATTGGATTTGGGCTTAGACCCAACAGTGCTATTGTTTTGGGCTCTAAAAGGGCTTGTTGCACATCGAGTTTCCAAACTCACCCCTTTCCTTAACCTTGCAGTGAGCCTTGATGTGGGGACTTGGGCCGAGGGATTGAGAATGGCCACGGTGATTGTCTTTGGACTTTTAAATAAGCGTTGGTTTTCTTTAAATTTCCATTAAATATTATTTATTATTATAGTTTTTTGGGGTTGTAATAAGGCCATTTTAACTTTTCTTTTATTTCTTTTAGGATTATTTTAACTTTAATAACTTTAAACCGGTTGATAATTATTCAAATGGGTTAGACTTAGGACGTGTTTTCAAAATGATACTTGTTTCCAAAAGAGTTCAACACCACGATTAATCGATTTAACAAAGTCGCTCACTTAAACAAATTTAAACTCGATATAACAAAGTGTGGCTATGGTTGTGGGCATGTTCTAGGATTGGGTCCAATCAAAGAGCTTGGTACTTAAGCGACCTTCATGGCTCACCTCCTCGCCTCGGATACCTACACGGTGCCTAGCTTCCATACACTTTGCTAACTCAAAGAAATATATGGCTTTTAAAACACTAAAACGAAACACGGATTTTAACTCCAATGTGGCACATCGATTTGGCCATAACGTGCTGGTCGGGTTTAGGGTGTTACATTTAGTGGTATCGAGCTAAGTTGCAACAACTCGGTACTGTGGATCGGGTCCAAAATTTTTCAAAATTTAGGCCTAAAAAGGGTATTTTGGAAATGGTTTTTGAAAAGTTCATTTTAAAGATGTTTTATGAGTATATATGTTAAAATGGTCCAAGTTTTTCTGCTTTAAATCAAGAGTTTCAAAATAAAGGGTGTTTTCAAATCAAAGTTTTTAAATTTCTATTTTCGGTGATCAAAATATGGTTTTGAGTTTTAAATGGATTGAGAAAGAAGTGGCGCATCAATCCCTGCACCAAGTCTGTAAGTATTTCATTCCTCATATTACACCGCATTAAGATATTACGTAGATAGAACTGAGACCATATCATGACATTATAACTAGGGCAACCCTAAAAACTCTAGAATACCGAGATCTGTAGCTAGGCTATGATTCTGTGAAAATAGAAACTTTAAAATACTATCTCTGATAAGACATATGAATAAATAGTAAAATTTTTGAGATCTTTGTAGTTAATTGATATGTGTACCGGTAATGTAGAGTATTGATATGGATTACGAGGGTAAGCAAAGTCTACCAACTTGGTTGCAGTAACTTCTGAGCTTGGTCTTGAGGCAATTGGCCGAGTTAGTAAGGAAAGTGGTAGAGGAAGTATTGGATACCAAAATTAAGGAAATTAGGGAAACGCTTCAAGTAGGGTGCTTGGAGTGTAAGAAAAGGAAGGATTCTAGTTCTTAGAAAGCCAAGCCTCGCTTACGTGAAACATGTTAAGGCACGACCAAACTATCCAATCAGCAAAGATCGCAGCGGACGTCATCCCGTGAATGCCATAGGAAGACAGGAGCATGTCTTAGATGTGGGTCCAAGGAGCATCGACCTCTGGATCGCCAAGTTTATTTTATTTAAATATGTGTTATGAATTGTATGCGTGATTGATAAATGTTTCTTTACTTTGGTAATTAGATGTTCGGGTCGTACTAAGAATTATTTTTAATTAGAGTGCGTAATGGAAGCATAGAGGTTTGACTTGAGTAATACTGGTTAGTTGATAGTTGGAAATTTCGAGGACGAAATTTCTTTAAGGGAGTAGAATTGTAACACCCTAATTTGGGCCTAAAAGTATTGGGCCTTGAGTGGGGTCCGTAAGGAGGTTGTATATAGGTATTTAATTGTGCAATGAAATGAAACAATTAAATGTTTGCTATTAGTGGTTAATGGCTTTGAGAAGTGTTGGAGAAATCTTGCTCAAACTTGGGCTTTAGCAAAAATTTTGGTATTAAGTGAAAAAACCTAGATGCTTGGATGAGGGTTTTAAATTATTGTGTTAAATAAATGACACAAGGAAGCTTGTAGTCTAGTGGTTGTGGTGTCATTAAGGTTGTATGGGAGCCTGGATTCAAGCCTTGGCTCTTGCAATTTATTTTGTTTTTTTAAAGGAACCCGAACTTTGGCCTTTAGACCTTATAATTAATTGGGGATAAAATATGACACAAAAAGCCTTGTGGCTTAGTGGCAAGTAGCGTGTGGAGCATTTAAGGGAGGCATAGGTTCGAATCCCATGGCAAGCAAGGAGCATTTATTTTGCTAACATTGGGCGGCAAGAGTTGGTGTTGAATTTAAACTCTAATGTTGGAGGGATCCCACATCGGAAGCTAATATAAGAGTGGTTGTGAAGTCGGCTTTAAATAGAGGAACCATGAAGAGAGTAAATGAACCTTTCTTGGTGATCCCTTTCATTGTATGGCGTGCTCGCTTGGGTTGGGCGTCGGCTAAGAGTGCTCGGGCGTGGATTAACTCCGGTCTCCTATCGGTGTGTATTTATCACTACTCTTGTTGTTGGATGGCTACTTGGACGCGATGGGCGAAAAGGGCCATGTGGGCCCAATGGGCCCAATTGGATAAGTTGTTTGATTGTGTAGTAAATATTGGACTAGGCTAGGTGAATCGCATATCTATGGCTAGGTTTGGGCTAAAAGGGCCACACGAGCGTGTGGGCACATTTGGGCCGAGAATAGGCTTTAGGCCCATTCGTATTGTTATCCATGTTTAGAATACTTTAGTTTACCAATTACTGAAATGCCCTCGACTTGTAAAATTACCAAAGTACTCCCGATTTACAGAATTACCGTTTTACCCTCAGGTTATAGAATTACTGTTTTACCCTCGATTTGTAAAATTACCGTTTTACCCTTGATTTACTGTAATTACTGCTTTTACCCTCGGTTCTGTAATTACTATTTTACCCTCGATTTACAGAATTACCGTTTTAACCCTAATTTACATAATTACCATTTTACCTCCGATTTACATAATTATCGTTTTACCCTCGATTTACAGAATTACCGTTTTACCCTCGATTTATAGAATTCTTGTTTTACCCTTGATTTGTAATTCATGTTTTACCCTCGATTTACAAAATTACTAAACTACCCTTGGTTTGTGAAATTACCGCAATACCCTCAATTTTAAAACTACCAAAATACCTCAGTATGGTAAAATGACGAATATGCCCTTATGTTCCGTATGACTGATGTGCTTAGGATTTACATATATTGATATTGGATTAGTTAAGTTTGAGTGGCAGTGGTGGTTATCGAGGCGATTGATTTTGGAAACGTTTCAACTTCAACCCATAACAGTGTGTACTAACCTCTAAATAGCTTAGATTAATATTTCTTTGAAAAGTCAAAGGTTCATATTTTAGTGATTAGGAATTAATATTTAGATCTATTTTCACGCGTTTAAGTTGGATTCACAACGGATATGGGGTAGGAAGGTATTTGGAACGTTCTTCAATGAGTAGATCTCTTGGTAAGTATTCGAACCTTCTTTCCATTTGTATCTTGTGGTTTAAGAAAAGCTGAAAACCCCTCTGTCGACTAAGGCTAAAAGGGTTTTGGTGTTATTTGGTTTGTTGGTACTAGTGAGGATTAAAGGCTACCGATCGAGGAGTGTGTGAAAAGCTTGGATCATCGGAGTGACTAAATCTAGTCATCAACTTTAAGAAAGGTATGAACCCAAGGGTCATTGTGGATGGTGGCCGAATGTGTAAGTGATGATAATAGGTAGTTTTCGATTTGGTTTAATAATAACATGGTCTAATCTATAAGTGGTTGATTATAGGAGAAATCGCATAGGAGATCTCGTCAAGGAATATCGCAAATCAGGTGTGTAACGAACCCTTTTTCATAGCTTAAAGTGATAAATGCGAAAAGTCAAATGCGTAAATTGTGCATTTCGAGGACTTGTGAGCAATGAACGCTCACTAGTTAGTTAGAATCGATGAGATGATGATCGGGAACAATGGAAACAGTAAGGACGTGTTTTGGCATTCACGGTAAGTTGGGCCTCGAGAGGTTAAAATAGGGCCCAATAGGCTTTCGGGCCCATTTGGGTAAATTTCGTGAAAATGGGAAATCTGTTAAATTGCATGTTAAAGCTATTATCTTGTTATGGATAAAGGCTAAATGGGCCTAGATGATGTAATCGGCTAAGTAGGGCCCATTAGGGGTTTTTGGCCCAATAACTCGATTTCGCTAAAAATGGGCCAGGATCACTGTTTGCACCTATGAATTGTTTGTAACCATTAATGGACATGGAAACCCTAATTTTTGGTAAAATTACGAGATTACCCCTATAACATGAAAATGACCGTTTTGCCCCTAGGTAAAAGTGACCATTATACCCCTAGGGTTTATATATGAACTTAATGCATGGGATTTTGATAAACATGATATGTATGATATGTACATGACATGTATGATATGCACATGATATGTATGATATGCACATGAGATGTTCATAAATGCATTGGGTTGGGTTTTTATATGGATGGAAGAAGTGCAAAAGGGCTTATGCCCGATTATTAAAGGGCTTATGCCTAGTTATCAAAAGGGCTTATGCCCCAATTATCAAAAGGGCTTACGCCTTGCTTATTAAAGGGCTTATGCCCCGATTATAAAAAGGGCTTTTGCCCCATTATTAAAAGAGGCTAGGCCTCCAAGTTATATGATAAAGCAGCTAAGCTGCCAGTGGAGAGTTATGGCGGGGTGGGTCGAGTTAATCCCCACATGGTGTGTTGGTTGGTACGGGTGGAGAGTAGCGGATGGTGGGTTGAGTAGTGTCCCCAAATGGGTTGCATTCTTTCATTTGACATTACATGGGTTATAAAATGGGCACATGGGCCATACCGCTTTCTGATAAAGGTTTCGACCCAAGAATATGAAACTTGAAAAGGCTTGACCCAGTGTTATGAAATATGAAATATGAAAAGGGCTATGGCCCATAGATATGTTTGAGATTGGATTTGGGCTTAGACCCAACAGTGCTTATTGTTTTGGGCTCTAAAGGGGCTTGTTGCACATCGAGTTTCCAAACTCACCCCCTTTCCTTAACCTTGCAGTTGAGCCTTGATGTGGGGACTTGGGCCGGAGGGGATTCAGAATGGCCACGGTGATTGTCTTTGGACTTTTAAATAAGCGTTGGTTTTCTTTAAATTTCCATTAAATATTATTTATTATTATAGTTTTTTGGGGTTGTAATAAGGCCATTTTAACTTTTCTTTTATTTCTTTTAGGATTATTTTAACTTTAATAACTTTAAACACGGTTGATAATTATTCAAATGGGTTAGACTTAGGACGTGTTTTCAAAATGATACTTGTTTCCAAAGAGTTCAACACCACGATTAATCGATTTAACAAAGTCGTTCACTTAAACAAATTTAAACTCGATATAACAAAGTGTGGCTATGGTTGTGGGCATGTCTAGGATTGGGTCCAATCAAAGAGCTTGGTACTTAAGCGACCTTCATGGCTCACCTCCTCGCCTCGGATACCTACACGGTGCCTAGCTTCCATACGGTTTGCTAACTCAAAGAAAATATATGGCTTTTAAAACACTAAAACGAAACACGGATTTTTAACTCCAATGTGGCACATCAGATTTGGCCATAACGTCTGGGTCGGGTTTAGGGTGTTACATTTAGTGGTATCAGAGCTAAGTTGCAACAACTCGGCTGTGGATCGGGTCCGAAAATTTTTCAAAAATTTAGGCCTAAAAAGGGTATTTTTGGAAATGGTTTTTGAAAAGTTCATTTTAAAGATGTTTTGCGGAGTATATATGTTAAAATGGTCCAAGTTTTTCTGTTTTAAATCAAGAGTTTCAAAATAAAGGGTGTTTTCAAATCAAAGTTTTTAAATTTCTATTTTCGGTGATCAAAAATATGGTTTTTGAGTTTTAAATGGATTGAGAAAGAAGTGGCGCCTTTGAATCCCGGCACCAAGTCTGTAAGTATTTCTGCTTCCTCATATTACACCGCATTAAGATATTACGTAGATAGAATCGAGACCATATCATGACATTATAACTAGGGCAACCCTAAAACTCTAGAATACTGAGACCGTAGCTAGGCTATGATTCGTGAAAATAGAAACTTTAAAATACTATCTCTGTATAAGACATATGAATAAATAGTAAAATTTTGAGATCTTTGTAGTTAATTGATATGTGTCTTGGTAATGTAGAGTATTGATATGGATTACGAGGGTAAGCAAAGTCTACCAACTTGGTTGCTTGTAACTTTCGGAGCTTGGTGCCGAGGCACCGCCGAGTTAGTAAGGAAAGTGGTAGAGGAAGTATTGGATACCAAAATTAAGGAAATTAGGGAACGCTTCAAGTAGGGTGCTTGGAGTGTAAGAAAAGGAAGGATTCTAGTTCTTAGAAAGCCAAGCCTCGCTTACGTGAAACATGTTAAGGCACGACCAAACTATCCAATCAAAAGATCGCAGCGGACGTCATCCGGTGAATGCCATAGGAAGACAGGAGCATGTCTTAGATGTGGGTCCAAGGAGCATCGACCTCGGGATCGCCAAGTTTATTTTATTTAAATATGTGTTATGAATTGTATGCGTGATTGATAAATGTTTCTTTACTTTGGTAATTAGATGTTCTGGGTCGTACTAAGAATTATTTTTAATTAGAGTGCGTAGCGGAAGCATAGAGGTTTGACTTGAGTAATACGGTTAGTTGATAGTTGGAAATTTCGAGGACGAAATTTCTTTAAGGGGAGTAGAATTGTAACACCCCGAATTTGGGCTTAAAAGTATTGGGCCTTGAGTGGGGGTCCGTAAGGAGGTTGTATATAGGTATTTAATTGTGCAATGAAATGAAACAATTAAATGTTTGCTATTAGTGGTTAATGGCTTTGAGAAGTGTTGGAGAAATCTTGCGTTCAAACTTGGGCTTTAGCAAAAATTTTGGTATTAAGTGAAAAAAACCTAGATGCTTGGATGAGGGTTTTAAATTATTGTGTTAAATAAATGACACAAGGAAGCTTGTAGTCTAGTGGTTGTGGTGTCATTAAGGTTGTATGGGAGCCCTGGATTCAAGCCTTGGCTCTTGCAATTTATTTTGTTTTTTTAAAGGAACCCTGAACTTTGGCCTTTAGACCTTATAATTAATTGGGGATAAAATATGACACAAAAAGCCTTGTGGCTTAGTGGCAAGTAGCGTGTGGAGCATTTAAGGGGAGGCATAGGTTCAATCCCATGGCAAGCAAGGAGCATTTATTTTGCTAATAGGGGCGGCAAGAGTTGGTGTTGAATTTAAACTCTAATGTTGGAGGATCCCACATCGAAGCTAATATAAGAGTGGTTGTGAAGTCGGCTTTAAATAGAGGAACCATGAAGAGAGTAAATGAACCTTTCTTGGTGATCCCTTTCATTGTATGGCGTGCTCGTTTGGGTTGGGCGTCGGCTAAGAGTGCTCGGGCGTGGATTAACTCCAGTCTCCTATCGGTGTGTATTTATCACTACTCTTGTTGTTGGATGGCTACTTGGACGCGATGGGCGAAAGGGGCCATGTGGGCCCAATGGGCCCAATTGGATAAGTTGTTTGATTGTGTAGTAAATATTGGACTAGGCTAGGTGAATCGCATATCCGTGGCTAGGTTTGGGCTAAAAGGCCACACGAGCGTGTGGGCACATTTGGGCCGAGAATAGGCTTTAGGCCCATTCGTATTGTTATCCATGTTTAGAATACTTTAGTTTACCAATTCTTGAAATGCCTCGACTTGTAAAATTACCAAAGTACTCGATTTACGAATTACTGTTTTACCCTCGGGTTATAGAATTCTTGTTTTACCCTTGATTTGTAAAATTACCGTTTTACCCTTGATTTACTGAAATTACCGCTTTTACCCTCGGTTCTGAAATTACTATTTTACCTCGATTTACGTAATTACCGTTTTAACCCTAATTTACATAATTACCATTTTACCCCGATTTACATAATTATCGTTTTACCCTCGATTTACTGTAATTACCGTTTTACCCTCGATTTATAGAATTCTTGTTTTACCCTTGATTTACGAATTCTTGTTTTACCTCGATTTACAAAATTACTAAACTACCCTTGGTTTGTGAAATTACCGCAATACCCTCAATTTTAAAACTACCAAAATACCCTGTATGGTAAAATGACGAATATGCCCTTATGTTCCGTATGACCGATGTGCTTAGGATTTACATATATTGATATTGGATTAGTTAAGTTTGAGTGATGGTGGTGGTTATCGTAGGCGATTGATTTTGGAAGCGTTTCAACTTCAACCCATAACGTGTGTACTAACCTCTAAATAGCTTAGATTAATATTTCTTTGAAAAGTCGAAAGGTTCATATTTTAGTGATTCGGAATTAATATTTAGATCTATTTTCACGCACGCTTAAGTTGGATTCTAGCGGATATGGGGTAGGAAGGTATTTGGAACGTTCTTCAATGAGTAGATCTCTTGGTAAGTATTCAACCTTCTTTCCATTTGTATCTTGTGGTTTAAGAAAAGTGAAAACCCTCTCGTCGACTAAGGCTAAAAGGGTTTTGGTGTTATTTGGTTTGTTGGTACTAGTGAGGATTAAAGGCTACCGATCGAGGAGTGTGAAAAGCTTGGATCATCGGAGTGACTAAATCTAGTCATCAACTTCGGCAAAGGTATGAACCCAAGGGTCATTGTGGATGGTGGCCGAATGTGTAAGTGATGATAATAGGTAGTTTTCGATTTGGTTTAATAATAACATGGTCTAATCTATAAGTGGTTGATTATAGGAGAAATCGCATAGGAGATCTCGTCAAGGAATATCGCAAATCAGGTGTGTAACGAACCCTTTTTCATAGCTTAAAGTGATAAATGCCGAAAAGTCAAATGCGTAAATTGGGCATTTCGAGGACTTGTGAGCAATTTAACGCTCACTAGTTAGTTAGAATCGATGAGATGATGATCGGAACAATGGAAATGGTAAGGACGTGTTTTGGCATTCACGGTAAGTTGGGCCTCGAGAGGTTAAAATAGGGCCCAATAGGCTTTCGGGCCCATTTGGGTAAATTTCGTAGAAAATGGGAAATCTGTTAAATTGCATGTTAAAACTATTATCTTGTTATGGATAAAGGCTAAATGGGCCTAGATGACGAAATCGGCTAAGTAGGGCCCATTAGGGGTTTTTGGCCCAATAACTCGATTTCGCTAAAAATGGGCCAGGATCACTGTTTGCACCTATGAATTGTTTGTAACCATTAATGGACATGGAAACCCTAATTTTTGGTAAAATTACGAGATTACCCTTATAACATGAAAATGACCATTTTGCCCCTAGGTAAAAGTGACCATTATACCCCTAGGGTTTATATATGAACTTAATGCATGGGATTTTGATAAACATGATATGTATGATATGTACATGACATGTATGATATGCACATGATATGTATGATATGCACATGAGATGTTCATAAATGCATTGGGTTGGGTTTTATATGGATGGAGGAAGTGCAAAAGGGCTTATGCCCCAGTTATTAAAGGGCTTATGCCCTAGTTATCAAAAGGGCTTATTCCCCAATTATTAAAAAGGGCTTACGCCCGCTTATTAAAAAGGCTTATGCCCCGCTTATAAAAAGGGCTTTTGCCCTGTTATTAAAAGAGGCTAGGCCTCGGTTATGATAAAGCATGACTAAGCCGCCGGTGGAGAGTTATGGCGGGGTGGGTCGAGTTAATCCCACATGGTGTGTTGGTTGGTACAGTGGAGAGTAGCGGATGGTGGGTTGAGTAGTGTCCCCAAATGGGTTGCATTCTTTCATTTGACATTACATGTGTTATAAAATGGGCACTGTGGGCCATACCGCTTCTGATAAAGGTTTCGGCCCAATAATATGAAACTTGAAAAGGCTTGACCCGGTGTTATGAAATATGAAATATGAAAAGGGCTATGGCCCAAGATATGTTTGAGATTGGATTTGGGCTTAGACCCAACAGTGCTTATTGTTTTGGGCTCTAAAAGGGCTTGTTGCACATCGAGTTTCCAAACTCACCCCTTTCCTTAACCTTGCAGTGAGCCTTGATGTGGGGACTTGGGTGGGAGGGATTCTGAATGGCCACGGTGATTGTCTTTGGACTTTTAAATAAGCGTTGGTTTTCTTTAAATTTCCATTAAATATTATTTATTATTATAGTTTTTTGGGGTTGTAATAAGGCCATTTTAACTTTTCTTTTATTTCTTTTAGGATTATTTTAACTTTAATAACTTTAAACACGGTTGATAATTATTCAAATGGGTTAGACTTAGGACGTGTTTTCAAAATGATACTTGTTTCCAAAGAGTTCAACACCACGATTAATCGATTTAACAAAGTCGTTCACTTAAACAAATTTAAACTCGATATAACAAAGTGTGGCTATGGTTGTGGGCATGTCTAGGATTGGGTCCAATCAAAGAGCTTGGTACTTAAGCGACCTTCATGGCTCACCTCCTCGCCTCGGATACCTACACGGTGCCTAGCTTCCATACACTTTGCTAACTCAGCAAAATATATGGCTTTTAAAACACTAAAACGAAACACGGATTTTTAACTCCAATGTGGCACATCAGATTTGGCCATAACGTCTGGGCCGGGTTTAGGGTGTTACACAAACACAATCGCAGCTAATTCTAGATCATGCGTCAGATAGTTCTTTTTGTGTGGCTTTAACTGCCTCGAAACATAAGCAGTAACTTTCCCTTCCTGCATCAAAACACATCCCAGACCGTTCAACAAAGCATCACTATAGATTACAAATTCTTTACCCGATTCGGGTTGTACTAACACTAGAGCTTCAGTCAATAGAGCTTTCAACTGATCAAAGCTTTTCTGACACTTTTCAAACCATTCAGACTTCACATCTTTCTGAAGCAGTTTCGTTAACGAAGTTGTAATTATAGAAAAGCCTTTCACAAACCGTCTATAATGACTGGTAAGTCCCATAAAACTGCAAACTTTGGAGACATTCCTCGGAGGCTTCCAATCCAAAATAGTTGAAATTTTGCTAAGATTAACTCGGATACCTGATACTGATACAATATGGCCCAGAAAACTGCCTTCTCATAACCAGAATTCACATTTACTGAACTTCGCATACAATTGCTTATCTCGTAAAGTCTATAGCACTATTCTCAGATGTGTGGTATGCTAGGATTCATCACGCAAATAAATCAATATGTCATCAATGAATACGACAATAAATCTATCTAAATACGGTCTGAAAATTTTGTTCATCAAATCCATAAAGATAGCAGGTGCATTAGTTAATCTGAAAGGCATAACTAAAAACTTATAGTGGCCGTACCTCATTCTGAATGTAGTTTTCAAAATGTCTGAATCTTTTACTCGCAACTGATAGTAGCCTGATCTCAAATCTATCTTTGAAAACACAGTAGCTCCTTTCAATTGATCAAACAAATCATCAATTCGAGGCAGAGGATACTTATTCTTGATAGTCACTTTATTCAACTGACGATAATCTATGCACATTCTCATCGTACCGTCTTTCTTTTTCACAAACAGAACTGGTGCACCCTAAGGTGAGAAACTTGGCCTAAGGTCGAAATGGAACTATTACAATCCTTATCTCATAAAAATACAAATTCATGAAATTCAACTTATACCCACGCTAGTCGTATTTCAATTAAGTCTCTAGCAGTCCATATTTTTCATTTATTTAACAATTTAAACACAAAATTTACACATTTCACAATTTAATCCCTAATTGGAAATTTTATCAAAAATCATTTTATCGATGTTGTTTATCTAACAACAACTGTAACATCCTGATTTTCGGATTTATTTGCGATTTTCAATATTTTGTAAAGATTTTAAAATTTTGTATTTGGATGTGAAATTAATATTTTTGAGTAGGTAAATGGGCCTATAGAAGGCCCATGTGTTGGCCAAAACCCGGTTGAATTTTTGAATTTTTGGACTTAGGAGTTAGGGGTTCTGGCTAAGTGGCCCTTAAGTGGAGTGATGGGTAAATTGCATCACAAAAAGAGCTCTGGTAAAGTGGCAAGGGTGACGCCACTAGGCTCCTAGAAAAGTGGCGTGTGGAGCATTGGGGAAGGCATGGGATCGATTCCCTGTGTTGACAAATAGATGTATTTATTTTTAAGTACAGGAGGGGTAGTGTTGGAGTCCAGGTGGATTCTGCTAAAAGAGAGTTTGGATTAGTCCAAACGCTTGGATTAAGGAGTGATAAGGGGAGAGATTTAAGGGATTAGGAGAGAGGATATGAGTTGGCCGAATATTGGGAATTGAAGGGGGAAAAATCGGCAGAGGGTTATGAGGCTAGTATTTCGGCACCTAGGGTATTGAGTGGTGCCGTTCTTTTCTGCTCAGACATCACCAGGTTTTCTTTTCTCTCTTCTTCCTCTCTAGCTGAAACTACCACCTCCCCTATTCTTCTTTTTCTATTTTTCTTCTTCAAAACCATTCATCAATTCTGCTGTTCATCAATACTTTTGCCGAATCCATAAAAGCCGAAATCCTGTGATCATTACTTGTGCCGATTTCTTCAAAGCCAGGTCCTTCTATGTTCTTTTGTTTTATTAAATCTACGATTATCTTTTCTTAATCTTAGATACCTGAAGGCAATTTTACTTCAAGGTTATAGTTTTATATTGTCATCTCCTTCATCACCCAAAAGCCGAAAAACCATAGATTTAGGGGCTTATAGCCGAAATTTCAGAACTCCGGGAGTCGACTTTTACCATCGTTTGAAAGATAAATCTGCACCAGATTGCGTGGAGATCAAAAAGGAGTAAGGGGTAAGTGTTCATCATCTCAGATCTGGTCATATTTTACAAAGTTAGGAAAAGCCGAAGTCCCTAAAATCTAGGGAGGTTGTCGATTTGGGCATGTGGCTCTAAGGGTTTTTAACTGACATTTTTTGTCAATGATTAGTGTCTTCGTAAGTGTTGGATTGAAAGCGCGAATCATTGGAACAATCAGATTTGGAGCTAGCTATCGATTTTGGCAAAAAGGTAAGGTTTCAAAGGCTATTAGGGACATGGTTTGAGCATGGATGAGTAAGTTTTGGGGTTTAGTGATTATGGTTTGTAAATAAGAACTATGCTAATCAATTGTAGGACATCGAAAGGGATCTTGGTAGCAGTCGTCGCGAATTAGGTGTGTACCGAACACCCTTTCTTAGTTCAATTCAGCAAAAGCCGAAATGCCGAAATTCCGGCATTTCATAGGCTTGTGAGTATGCGAATGCTCTCAAGACATAGAGTAATTGTTGGATCTAGCACCGCAAAGTGGTAAGTAAGTTCGTGTGACGTTTTAACGTACTTCGAAAAAAGAGGGCCTCGATGGGCCAAAAATTGGGCCCAATGGGCTTACGGACCAATATGGGGAAGAGATGGGCAAAGTAGCCTGTTAGTTAGATGGTGGAACCAAATTGCATAAAACTGCTAAAAATTACTGAAGTAGCTTGTGTAGTTGCGTAAGTTACGAAATTACCCCTAAAGAGCATAATTACCGAAATACCCCTAGGGTTTAAATTGGCTAAACGCCATGATTGATTAATACTGTATTTTACATGATATGCTTGTATTAATATTTGTTGCATGGGATTGGGGTATTGATGGAGGAAGTATTGAAAGTGGTTCATCCACGTACTGGAGGCTTTGCCTCAACTTACTGATATTTGAGTGCGTTCTTTTAATTTGTGGAGTGTAGGGCTGGGTGGGTTGAGATATTCCCCACATGGAGTGTAGGGCTGGTACGGGGCAGTGTAGCGGTTGGTGGGTTGAGTAGTCTCCCCAGATGGGTTTGCATGCATTACTACTATTGTTACCTATGTTACTGAACTGGGCCTATGGGCCACACTGTTATGTTAAAAAGGGCTAAGGCCTTGCTACTGTGTTCTGAAAAGGGCTTTGGTCCACTATGTATTGTTATCTGAATGGGGCTTAGGCCCAATGGGCTCGAGTGATGGGTTTCTGTATACACTGAGTTTTCCCAAACTCACCCCTTTTTCTTCCATCCTTGTAGGTGAGCCCTAGTTGGTGGACTTGGAGCTGGGCGGGATTCAGAATGGCCACACGTTTTCTGCAAATTCGTTTTCTTCTGGTGAACTAGATTTTCCATATTTTCGTTTATGGTTTTGGGTTTTTTTGTAATAAGGCCGCTAATTATTTTTATGGTTTGGGTTGTTTCTTTATTATTTAATTCTATTATGATAAAACTGAACTATGATAACTAACGAAATGGATTAGCTCTAGGACGCGTTTTCAAAAACATTAAGTGATTTCAAAATAACACGAATACGAGTAAGACTTCCGCTAAGCAAACGTTTTCAACCTTAATCACTTTCTTAAGATGGACATAATCAAACGGTTTTTTTTCAAAATTATACGAGATGTTAGAGTGTGGCAATGGAGGTGTGCATGTCTAGGATTGGATCCAAGGGAGCTTGGTACTTAGCGGTCAACGGACTCACCTCCTCTTCTTCCCGGTTTCCTACCGGTGCATGACTTCCATTCACTTTAACCTACTTTTAAAAGTGTCTTTTACAACACCAACTAAGTTTTCCAACTAAGTAATACGGAATGTTTTGAACGCTTCGATGTGGCGCATCAGATCCGGTCATAACGTCTAGGCCGGGTTTGGGGTGTTACAACAACCATGCATTTTCTATTATCAAACATCAAAATGCACCTATATTCCTCAATGGAAAAACCTTAAACCTTTAACAGGCTAGCTAGATTAAGCTACAACGATCTCAGAAACATAGAAATCATTAAAATGGGACAAAAATAAACTCACATGCACTAGATGAACTTGGCCAAATGTTAAGCACCTCCCATGGCTATTTTAGATTGAATTTTCGGTGGATGAATACATTAAGGAAGAAGACACATTTTTTTTCTATATTTTACTATGTTTATTAATCAATTTACTTATTTAACCTATAATAAACCATTAAAAATCACTTAATATATATGTCCATAACTGTCCACTAACATTAAAAATGGTCTAATTACCATATAAGGACCTCCACTTTAATATATCACGGCTATTAGACACCTTTAGCTAATAGAACTCAAATTTTAAACTTTACGCGATTTAGTCCTTTTTATCAAATTATGCACTCAAACGATAAAATTTCTTAACAAAATTTTCATACATTAATACTATCATGCTGTAGACCTTAAAATAATAATAAAATAAATATTTTGACCTTAGATTTGTGGTTTCAAAACAACTATTCTGATTTGACTAAAAACAAGCTATTATAACTCTCCCTACTTAGGAATTTTTGTCCCCAAAAATCTTACCAGAAAAGAGGTTAGGGTACTATTTTCTCATAGCTTCCTCAAGTTCCCACGTGGCTTCTTCGACACCATGCCATTGCCAAAGTACTTTCACTAAAGCTTACTCTTATTTCTCAATTCTTTAACCTCTTGAGCTAAAATTATGATCGGTTCTTCGTTGTACGACATATCAGGTTGAATTTCAATCTCTGCTGAAGAAATTACATGTGATGGATCTGATCGATACCATCGTAACATCAACACATGAAATACATTTGGATCTTTTCTAACTCTGACAGTAAAGCTAACCGATATGCTAGTCCTATTCTTTCGATGATCTCATGTGGCCTGATAAATCGTAGACTCAATTTGCTTTTGCGACCAAATCGAAGGATTTTCTTCCATGGAGATACTTTCTGAAATACTTTGTCGCCGATCTGAAATTCAATGTCTCTATGTTTCAAACAATTTCTGTCGATCCAAAACTGCTTTCAAACTGTCGTGAATTACTTTCACTTTCTTTTCAGTCTCTCTAATCAAATCAACCTCGTAAATCTTTTTCTCATTAAGCTCAGTCCAGTATAATGGAGTTTGACATTTATGACCATATAATGCTCCATACGGTGCCATCTTTATGCTCAACTGAAAACTGTTGTTTTACATGATTTCAACCAAAGGTAAATACTTCTCCTAGTTACCTTCAAACTCTAAAACACAACAATGAATCATATCTTTGAGAATCTAAATTATTCTTTTAGACTGACGATTTGCGGATGAAATTTAGTACTAAAGTGCAAACACATACGCAAAACTTCTTGTAATTTCTTCCAAAATCGCGACATAAGCCTCGGATCTCTATCCAAAATAATAGAAACTGGCACCCCGTGCAATTTAACCATCTCAAAAAAGTACAACTCAACCAATCTATCAAGTGAATAGTATGTACGTAAAAAGAAATAAATGTGTAGACTTCGTCAGTCGATCAACGATAACCCAAACAACATCTTTCTTTTTTAAAGACAAAGGTAATCCTGATACAAAATCCATCGTAAGTCTATCTCATTTCCACTCTGGTATTGTAACACCCCAAACCTGGCCTAGATGTTAGGCCTGAATCTAGCGTGTCACATTGGAGTGTTTTTCGAAAACCCTGTTTTCATTGAAAATCCTTCTTAATATTTAAAAATACAAAAACCCAGTTTATGTTAGTTTAATTTCAAAGTGTGGTTCGTTGAAAAATAATTTTATTCCCAAAATCTCTTTTAGTTACGGAAGCTAGTTTTAAAATACTTACTAGAACTTAATGTTAAAAAAAAGTTAATTTGCGAAAGCATTTTGAAAATGTTGCGGAAACGTAGTGTTGTTTTAAAAACAATTAACATTTTGGGAAAACCGTGATTTAATTCAAACAGATATAAGTCAAAGTAAGTGATATCCAAAGTTAAAATACAAAATACTCAAAAATTAAAACCCAAAACGGAATCTAAATCATAAATAAAGTTCAAAGCATAATAGGACTGCAGTCGTGTGACCATTTTCGAGTCCCTCGCAGCACCAATCCTCCTAATGTTTGAGATTACCTGTACAATTAATAGACGGGGTTAGTTTATGAAAACTCAGTGTGTAATCCCCTAAAATAAAAACAGTCAGTACGATAACATAATGCAGAAGTAGTCTAGACCAGAGCCATTTTTAGTAATAGAACAATGTGGGCCTTAGCCCAATACAAACAATGTAAACGAGTACATGTGGGCTGAGCCCATTACGATGTGATGTCGATGTGAAATGAAACAGTGCAATAATGCAATCCATCCCAATCCAGCCAACACACCACCCATACCAACCAACACACCATGTAGGGATAAAATCGACCCACCTAGCCGGCAGACCAACATCATAGCATAGTTGCCAGAAATGATAACGCAGTAAAGTTACCAGATATATACACGGCTTACAACCATCAGTAGCAGTAATTTGATTGGCACAAGCCATCAGTAGCTGTAATATGATTGGCACACAGCCATCGGTAAATATGGTCTACACAGAGTCATCAATAAATATGATAGGCACATAGCCACTGGTAAATACGATTAGCATGAAGCCATAAACAAGATGGCATAAATCCATATTTAGGTCGGCACAAAGCCATAATCAGATTAAGCGACATTAAGCCATCCGTCAGTCCACAGACGTCTCGTGCGACCCATACGACCTTAACAAATCAATACTAGATCCACATCCGTCTCGTGCAACCCGTGTGACCATATTATAATAGTACTTCGTCTATATTAATGTCCCAACCCCATGCAATATGTCATGTATGTCATGCTCAATCATTACACGTGTATACAGAATGGCCATGCTCAGTAATAGTCATTTAAAAATATATTAAAAGCATATCAGTTTTACAACCACAGTCAAGTTAGTTAAAACACAGTCATACAATCACAGTCAAATCAGTCAAATTCATAGTCTAAGCCGGTCATTTACCCACAAGGGCAAAACAGTCATTTTACCCTACAGGGTATTTCGATAATTTTACCCTACAAGGGTATTTCGGTGATTTTATAAATTGGGGGTATTTTAGTAATTTTATGAATCGGGGGTATTTCGTTAATTTTACAAATCAAGGTCTTAACGACCCAACAAAAGGTCCACCGTCGCCTCAAGCGACTTAAGTAACCTAAACAGACCTAACGGTGTAAATGGGCCTAAGGCCCATACTCAGCCTAAGTGGGCCCACACACTCGTGTCGCCATTTAGACCAGAAACAGCCACAGCTATGCAAATGTCACAGTCCAAACAACACTTACCACATCACATACATTTTATCTGTGTGGGCCCACAAGCCCATTGGGCCCACACGGCCCATTTCAGCCCAATGAGGCCCAAAACAACCCAAGACCATGAGAGCGCTCGTGTGGCCTATAGTCTAACGCCCATGTTCATGGGCTCAATTTACCACACATGCAATGTACGCCCATGTGGCATCATACGTCATATTTTCGGCTTTTCGACATTTCACCGACCTACAGTCATAGCAGTGTAAACAACAAATACTTCTGCCTTCCAAATGATTATCGAAAATCGCATACAAAAACACATGCTTTAGGCTTTTCAGCCGATCATCAAACATAGCATACAGTTACACATCTGATCACGTAGAGTAGTAAGAATTCACGATTGTCAGAACCTAAATTCAAACATAACATTCAGTTAATCACTAATCAAATAGTGATTTGCCTACTTAATCCAAAGTTTGGTACCCTTCCCAACCTGGCGGAGCGTTCCGAACCGCCGATACCCTACCTTGCTTAAACTTAGGGGCGGAGGCTACGCGTCCACTCCCAATCGGCACCACTGTCATCACTTTATTGCTAGAACCCTCTTTGCTAATTGCAAGTTCGATTAACAGAGATTACTTGCCAAGTCAAGAACAGAAATGGAGAGAGTATGGGATGTAGAAGCAGAGAATCCGTTAAACCAAGGCTAAACCAAAAAGGGTTTGAGAGGGGGAAAAGAAGAAAGAGTATTCGACCAATGATTGAAAAGGAAATATCAGAGGAGGAGGAGAGCAGAGATTCGACAATTATGAGAAAAGATTCAGAGGAAGAAACTAAATTCGACTTAAAGAAATAAATAAGAATGCCCAAAATGAGAGTGCCTATTCTGCCAAAGCAAGAAAAGAAGTCAATATTCGATCCCAAAAATTGAGTAAGAAACACAAGAGAAAAGGCAACAGAGAATTCAGCACACAAGGAGTAAAAACCAAAACTAGATGTCAAACACCACCAACAACCCAAAATTGAGCAAAGAAAAACCAAAATGTGACCACAATTTCCCCTAGCCAAAATTCTTCCTTTCCACCATCCCAATTTGGCACAAACACTCCTACCATGCAACTCTCCTATTTCAAATTCCTTGATTTTCTCCCCAAATCACTCAACATTCAATTCAACTTTCCTTGAAACACTCATGACCAATTCAACCTCAGAGTCACAGTCCAACTCCACCTCCTTCCAAGCTCAGCCATCAAAATAAATAATT
Source organism: Gossypium arboreum (assembly GCF_025698485.1). Lineage (NCBI taxonomy): Eukaryota > Viridiplantae > Streptophyta > Magnoliopsida > Malvales > Malvaceae > Gossypium > Gossypium arboreum. Next base: position 34,492,715 of record NC_069071.1, on the reverse strand, counting down.
CCTTTACCTATGCCACAAATTGAACCTTATACCTCATGCACACCACACAGGCCACCTTGCCACTAGACCACAAGCTCCTTTTGTGATATATTTTAACCACAAATATTTAAAAATCTTACTTCCAAGCACCAAGGGTTTTATTCACTAAAATAAAAATTTAGCTAAAGCCTAGGTTTGAACCCAAGACTTCTCCAACACTCCCAAATATGCCCAAATACTTAGCCACTAAAGCCAATATGCAATTTGTGATATTTCTTGCACACATAATGTAACGCCCCGTACCCAAGACCATCGCCGGAGTCGAACATGAGGTGTTAACAGACTTAATTCATTACTTAAACAGCTCATACAATTCATTTTAAAATTTTTAAACAAGCTGTCTAACTGCATCACAGTCGCTTCAAAAATCATATCTCAAGTTCCAAAACTCTAAATCCAATTCTGTAAATTTTTCCTGAAACTAGACTCATATATCTATCTACTAATTTTTTTATAGAATTTTTGGTTGGGCCAATTAGTACAGTTTATTAGTTAAAGTCTCCCCTGTTTCAGGGTTTGACTACTCTGGCCTCTGTCTATTACAAATCAGATATCTCCCTGTACAGAGCTTCAATGACTATTTCGTTTGCCTCTAATAAAACTAGACTCAATAAGGAATCTGTACATATAAAGCATGACTTCTAATTATCTTTGTAAAATTTATGGTGAATTTCCAAAGTCAGAACAGGGGATCCAGAAATCACTCTGGCCCTGTTTCACAAAAATTTAAACATCTCATAAAATATAACTCATATACCTGTTTTGTTCCATCCATATGAAAATAGACTCATAATTCTTAAATTCCATATTTTATTCACCATCTAATTGTATCTCTACTATTTTTAATGATTTTTCAAACTCACATCACTGCTGCTGTCTGAATATATTTTATGGTAAATTTTACCTATTTCATTGTTTCCATGGATTAGCTAGCAATTTAGCATACATAACACCAAATATGATCATGATTAGCCATTCCAATGGCTAATCATTACCAAGCATTTCCATACCACTCAATAACCATATCATAAGACTATATATACAAAATGATTATAATGCTATACATGCCATACTCAAAATATGCAAGCCATTATGCCAAGATGGTATCTGGATATAGTGTGAGCATGCCTCCAATGCTCCCGATTTCCGAGCTGGCTTGTCAACACTACAAGGAATGAAAAGGAGGAAGTAAGCATAAATGCTTAGTAAGCTCACATGAAAATAGCAAGTAACACAACTACATAAGCAAACATAAAACATCATTTGCATAATCATCACCGAGACATTCATATCACATTTTCATTTATCATCTTACCATATTGTTGTTATATCGAGTTTTCAACCTGAGGGTTAAGTACATACCTGTTCAAAGTATTCATTTCACAACACTTACCACTACGTCCCTTTCATCTCAAGTATTCCTCCATTTGAGTAGAATTTTACTCGTTGAACACATCGGAATATAATTCGGATACATGGAAAGTTTGCACATAAGTGCCACATATGTAGCCAAGCTACCATGTAACCCGCCCATAAGTAAACTCGGACTCAACTCAACGAGTTCAGGCGTTCGCATCCATAAGTGAACTCGGACTCAACTCAACGAGCTCGGATGCCTAGTTACATCTCTCGAACTCGGACTCAACTCAACGAGTTCGGACATTCGCATCCATAAGTGAACTCGGACTCAACTCAACGAGTTCGGATGCCCAAACATCCTAGTGACATGTCACTTGTATCCTAATCTATTCCTAAGGTTCAAACGGGCATTTTCCTCGATCACACATCTTTTCCATCTTCCACGGAATATCGAAATTGATACTTCGTGATAGTTCATACTCATCAAGTAATTCACATAATTACATATTATTCAACAATAACCACAAAGCATAATATTTCATGATAATAATCAGCATCATATCATATAAACAACATTAAATTGCTTAAAATGAGAATTATGTTACTACATTTACACATGAACTTACCTCGTATGCGAAAATGGCTACTTTTACCATTTCGTCCACAACTTGGTATTTTCCCCATTTTAGCCCGAATTTTAGTTTTCCTTGCTCTATCATTTAAAATATAGTCTAATTAGGACTCACATTATTCAAATTGACCCAAAATCATATTTTGGCAAAATTAAAGTTTTGCCCCTAAACTTTTGCATATTTACACTTTTGCCCCAAAGCTCGTAAATTAAACATCAGCCTATTTTCTTATGTTTTATGACATGCTGATCATTTTCCCTTCTATGGAAACATCAAATTCTCACTCTAACATGTACTTATGACTATTAGGTATTTTTACCGATTAAGCCCTTTTGCTCGTTTTCACTTAAAATCGAGTAGCACAAGTTGTCTAACATAATTTAAAACCTCATATTCTATCATAAAACACCAAAATACGCAAATTTCACCTATGGGTATTTTTCCAAATATAAACCCTAGGTTAAATTATTGCTAGCATAAGCTAAATCGAGCTATCGGGACTCCAAAAATGACGCTAGAACAGACTTACAATCGAGCTTGGAAGCTTGAAAAACCCTAGCCATGGTTTCTCCCTGCTATATTCGGCCATGGGGTTGAAGATGAGCAAAATTGGCTTTTAATTTTGTATTTTAATTCATTTTACCCCTAAATGACCAAAATGCCCTTACTACTAAACTTTCCAAAAATTCCATCCATGTCCAATTTTTGTCCATAGACTTAGAAATTGGTAAAATTGCTATTTAAGACCTCCTAATTAATATTTCAAAACAATTTCATACTAGAAACTTCTGTAATACAAGTTTTACAAATTATTCGATTTAGTCCCTAATTTCAATTTAAGCACTTTATGCATAAAATTTCTTCACGAAATTTTCACACAATCATGCAATCATATCATAGACCTTAAAATAATTATAAAATAATTATTTCTATCTCAGATTTTGTGGTCACGAAACCGCTATCCCGACTAGGCCCAAAATCAGGATATTACAACTCTCCCCCCTTTAGGGATTTTCGTCCCCGAAAATCTTACCAGAAAAGTGGTCTTCACTTTTAATCTCATATTCGGTGCCGAAGAACTTTCACTTAGGCTGTACCTCCAATAAATCTCTTTAATTTCTCATATAATCTGAAAGCTTACAGTCTCAACTCTCAACTGTTCTTAAATTTTCAACCCTTTTCAGTTTCCCATGATATCATGACATAAAACCCAGATCTCAACTTGATTTAATGGAGACCGAATTCCAAGAAATCCAACAATCAAAGAGACACGAAATTCCATGAATCGATGAGTAGGAATTCATTCAATACATATATGATTTATAGATCTCGCCAAACATTTAACAATAGGATACATCACATTTTCCTCTTTCCGCCATGGAAATATTTCTGATATGGCCTCAAGAATAATCCTTCTCATTTCCATCCCAATATCAACACTGACAAGGATAATTTTGATAGATCCCAATGTTCGGCTTTAACCCCTTTAACAACTCCGATTTTATGTAGCATCAAATGCTCTAAACTATCACATTACCTCACTGTCTTGAAACACATCACAATTCATACAACAGTACATTACTGAAAGTCAGGAAGTCTTTACTCAATGTAGACTAGTCTAGTTCAGATGCTTCGGTTACCAATATTCTCATCTATCCAAACTTTGTCAACATGTAATAAACTTTTCAGCTTCCACAAGACGAAAACCTTATCATTCATAGTGATTTTAACTAATATCCAACTCTTTCTAATAAATATACACTTCTCGTTCAGACTATTTACTATTTTATCCATTCAAAAATGAAATTATATTATCAGACTTGGGAAAAATAATCCTGAAATAATTGTCACATGAAATCTTTCAAATAGATAATTCACCATACCGACTGAAACTCGCGCTTTTATCACTTATGCCTTTACTGATGTCAAATCCTTACACGGAAATTAGAAAAAACACCAATACTAAAATCACCACATTACCAAGATCAAATTAGAAGTATAGTCATATTTGACATGATTATCACGAGCTGAAGAATGCACTTCGAACACGAGTCATAATTGACAAATTATGGAACAAAGATAACAAGGAAACCGAATAAAGAAATCCAAGATAGAGAAATCCAAGATACGTTACTATGCCGGAGAATCGAAAACCAAACTCATAGAGAAAATACAGAATACCCCGATAATTCTTCAAAGAAAGAAAGTCCAGAAGAAAACATCATTTAATCCCACTGAAATCATATATAACAAGATCAATATATCTTCCCATACATATATATCAGATGAAGCATCAAGTAGAAGAAACAGAATCATAATATCATATGTATTCTCTCATCAATTCTTATCAGACGAAATGAAATAGAATACCCGATGAAATAGAGCAATATAAATTATAAACCAATCAGACTACCAATGCTTTCATCCAACACCGAATTAAAAGACATTCCCATATAACAAGAATTTCTTGAAGATCAATAGCCATAGAAATATTTACGAGAACGGTAAACACATAAAACATCTCAAAAAGATCGCTAAATCATCCGGTCATAATCTGTCACACTCGGATAGTTCACATTTCAATTATCATTTCCCAACTAGTTCTGTCGTCACAAATTTCATATTAAACCATTCACTAAAGAAGGTCAGTTCTGAATAAATTTTGATTTACACTTTTCTCGACCTTGCACCTGAGTAATTCGATTTACCAAAGAGAATTCCTTCTCTAATTGGGATAGTGCATAACTCCAATAATCTTTACGTCAATCCGATACTTTACTAGCTCTGACTTTACTTATCATCTCATTTTCAATCTCTGATCATACTTTAATTATTCTATCACTAAACTCTTTGGGTTTTCCACCGGAAACTTATTCAATACAAATCTCATGAAATTCCATTATAAGTACCACTTCGGTAAGGGGGAGGGGTTGTAGGACTTCTGACTCGACTTTCTTATACATACACATATGACACAACTTCCATCATCATAGCAACATCATCAAAATCATGTCATTCATTCAGGCAATGCAACATTCATGTTGGCTTACATCAATTTTCCTATTGTCCCATTTAGACAATATACTTATGCATACATTCTATGTTTTCTAGATAGCTTTACTTATCCATTCATTTAATTAAATTAATTCATGCTCATGACATCATATAAGGCCAAACAAACATAGATATTTGCATCACAATCACAACTTTCATTTCGAGCATCATCATGTACATATCATTACAATCATATAATTCAGTCCAACAATTTAACATAGATAAGTTCATTTCATTATAATCCTTTATCTCATAAAAATTATATATCATTAACATTTATCAACATTCGACGTCCAAATCAAGACAAAGACATTTTCATTCGTATCATAATATTATGACTTTTATTCATACCTCTACTACTTTCTATTTATTCCGTTCATCTTATCAAGTAAGCCATATACACTACATCATATAAGCATTAAGCAAATATGAATATTTATCACATATGTATCATAAACCTTTATTCATACTTTTCTGAACCGATACTTATCATAATCATAATTTTACTCAAATACCTTCACATAACATTGAACATGGTCGGCGCAGCTCGGTTGGAGAGTACCCTGTCTAAATAAGACTGTACTCATACACGTCGGAAGACATCACACTATCACAGATCAATGGCATGTATATTTAAACTTTTACACATGCTAGGTTAGTCCGAGAACTGACTAAACCTACTCTGATACCACTAAATGTAATGCCCCGTACCCGAGACCGTCCCCGAAGTCGAACACAAGGTGTTAACAGACTTAATTCATTACTTAAACAGCTCATACAATTCATTTTAAAATTTCTAGACAAGCTGTCTAACTGCATCACAGTCGCTTTAAAAATCATATCTCAATTTCTGAAACTCAAAATCCAATTCCGTAAATTTTTCCTAAAACTAGACTCATATATCTATCTACTAATATTTTCTAGAATTTTTGGTTGGGCCAATTAGTATAGTTTATTAGTTAAAGTCTCCCCTATTTCAGGGTTCGACTACTCTGACCTCTGTGTATTACGAATCAGATATCTCCATGTACAGAGCTTAAATGACTATTTTGTTTATCTTTAATAAAACTACACTCAATAAGGAATCTGTACATATAAAGCATGACTTCTAATTATTTTTTTAATATTTATGGTGAATTTCCAAATTCAGAACAGGGGATCCAGAAATTGCTCTGGCCCTGTTTCACAAAAATTTAAACATCTCATAAAATATAACTCATATACCTGTTGTGTTCCATCCATATGAAAATAGACTCATAATTCTTCAATTCCATATTTTATTCACCATCTAATTGTATCTCTACTATTTTTAATTATTTTTCAAACTCACGTCACTGCTGCAGTCTGAATCTATTTTATGGTAAATTTTACCTATTTCATGGTTTCCATGGATTAGCTAGCAATTTAGCATACATAACACCAAATATGATCATGATTAGCCATTCCAATGGCTAATCATTACCAAGCATTTCCATACCACTCAATAACCATATCATAAGACCATATATAAAAAATGATTATAATGCTATACATGCCATACTCAAAATATGCAAGCCATTATGCCAAGATGGTATACTGGATATAGTGTGAGCATGCCTCCAACCGCTCCCGATTTCGAAATGGCTTGTCAACACTACAAGGAATGAAAAGGAGGAAGTAAGCATAAATGCTTAGTAAGCTCACATGCAAATAGCAAGTAACACAACTACATAAGCAAACATAAAACATCATTTGCATAATCATCACCGAGACATTCATATCACATTTTCATTTATCATCTTACCATATTGTTGTTATATCGAGTTTTCAACCCGAGGTTAAGTACATACCGCTCAAAGTATTCATTTCACAACACTTACCAATACGTCCCTTTCATCTCAAGTATTCCTCCATTTGAGTAGAATTTTACCCGTTGAACACATCGGAATATAATTCAGATACATGGAAAGTTTGCACATAAGTGCCACATATGTAGCCAAGCTACCATGTAACCCGCCCATAAGTGAACTCGGACTCAACTCAACGAGTTCGGGCGTTCGCATCCATAAGTGAACTTGGACTCAACTCAACGAGATCGGATGCCTAGTTACATCTCTCGAACTCGGACTCAACTCAACGAGTTCAGACATTCGCATCCATAAGTGAACTCGGACTCAACTCAACGAGTTCGGATGCCCAAACATCCTAGTGACATGTCACTTGTATCCTAATCTATTCCTAAGGTTCAAACGGGCGTTTTCCTCGATCACACATCTTTGCCATCTTCCACGGAATATCGAAATTGATACTTCGATGATAGTTCATACTCATCAAGTAATTCACATAATTACATATTATTCAACAATAACCACAAAGCATAATATTTCATGATAATAATCAGCATCATATCATAAAAACAACATTAAATTGCTTAAAATGACAATTATGTTACTACATTTACACATGAACTTACCTCGTATGCGAAAATGGCTACTTTTACCATTTCGTCCACAACTTGGTATTTTCCCCATTTTAGCCCGAATTTTAGTTTTCCTTGCTCTATCATTTAAAATATAGTCTAATTAGGACTCACATTATTCAAATTGACCCAAAATCATATTTTGGCAAAATTAAAGTTTTGCCCCTAAACTTTTGCATATTTACACTTTTTCCCCCAAGCTCTTAAATTAAACTTCAGCCTATTTTCTTATGTTTTATGACATGCTGATCATTTTTCCCTTCTATGGCAACATCAAATTCTCACTCTAACATGTACTTATGACTATTAGGTATTTTTACTGATTAAGTCCTTTTGCTCGTTTTCACTTAAAATCGAGTAGCACAAGTTGTCTAACATAATTTAAAACCTCATATTCTATCATAAAACACCAAAATACACAAATTTCACCTATGGGTATTTTTCCAAATATAAACCCTAGGTTAAATTATTGCTAGCATAAGCTAAATCGAGCTACCAGGACTCTAAAAACGTAAAGATCATTAAAAACAATGCTAGAACGGACTTACAATCGAGCTTGGAAGCTTGAAAAACCCTAGCCATGGTTTCTCCTTGCTATATTCGGCAATGGGGTTGAAGATGAGCAAAATTGGCTTTTTATTTTGTATTTTAATTCATTTTACCCCTAAATGACCAAAATGCCCTTACTACTAAACTTTCCAAAAATTCCATCCATGTCCAATTTTTGTTCATAGACTTAGAAAATGGTAAAATTGCTATTTAAGACCTCCTAATTAATATTTCAAAACAATTTCATACTAGAAACTTATAGAATACAAGTTTTACAAATTATTCGATTTAGTCCCTAATTTCAATTTAAGCACTTTATATATAAAATTTCTTCACGAAATTTTCACACAATCATGCAATCATATCATAGACCTCAAAATAATCATAAAATAATTATTTCTATCTCGGATTTTGTGGTCACGAAACCGCTATTCTGACTAGGCCCAAAATCAGAATATTACACATAAACTTTTGTGTGTTCCCACACTCAAGGCCCAATCCTTTTAGGCTCAAATTTTGGGGTGTTATAGGTATCATTACAGGCTGTAGTAATCCCGAAAGAACTTGATAATTAGCTTTAACTTGTTGACAAACCAAGCATCTTGACACAAATTCTAAAATGTCTCGTTTCATACCCGACCACCAATATTGGTGTTTCAAATCATTGTACATTTTAGTACTTTCTGGGTAAAAAGATAAACAACCACTGTATGCTTTATGTAGAATTTTCTAAATAGGCTCAGAATTCTTTGGTACACAAATTCTACCTCGAAACATCAAACAATCATCGGATATGATCTGATACTCTGAATCAATAGTCGAATTGCACTATAATCTCTTAGCTTGCAATTCATTATCACACTTCTGAGCTTTACAAATTTGCTGATAAGGTTAATTGAGTATTCATCGCTTGCAAAGAAAATAAAGATTTTCTACTTAAAGCATCCGCGAATACATTCACTTTCCCCAGATGATAATCAATCACTAACTTGTAATCTTTCAGTAGTTCAAGTCATCTTCGTTGACACAAATTCAAATCTTTCAGAGTCGTTATATACTTTAAGCTCTTGTGATCAGTAAAGATATGGCACTTTTCACCGTATAAATGATGTCGCCAAATTTTCAATGCAGATACAATAGCGGCCAACTCTAAATTGTGCGTTGGGTAATTCTTTTCATGCGGCTTCAATTGTCTAGAGGCATAAGCTATCACTTTACCCTCTTGCATCAAAACACAACCCAAACTGTTGAATGATGCATCGCTAAAAATCACAAATTCTTTACCCGACTCAGGTTGAACCAAAACTGGTGCTTCAGTTAACAATGTTTTCAACTATTCAAAACTCTGTTGACATTTCTCTAACCATTCGAAGTTCACATCTTTTTATAGAAACCTAGTCATTGGTGTAGCAATCATTGAGAATCCTTTTACAAAACATCAATAATAGCCAGCTAATCCCAGAAAGCTTCTGACTTTGCATACATTTCTTGGTGTTTTCTAATCAACAGCTGCTGAAATTTTGCTCGGATCAACTCTGATGCCTTTCACAGAAACAATATGTCCCAGATATCCAACCTCTCGGAGCCAAAACTCGCATTTACTGAATTTATCAAACAATTTCTTGTCTCTCAATATTTGTAGCACAATTATCAAATGTTTAGCATGCTCAAATTCATTTAGGGAATAAATCAGAATGTCGTCAATAAATACAACAATAAATCTGTCCAAATACGGACTAAATATTCGATTCATCAAATCCATAAAAAATGCAGGAGCGTTAGTTAATCTGAGAGGCATAACAAGAAATTCATAATGCCCATACCTTGTTCTGAACATAGTTTTCGACACATCTGAATCTTTAACTCGCAACTGATAATCACCAGATCTTAAATCAATCTTCGAAAACACTGTTGCTCCTTTCAACTGATCAAACAAATAATCAATTCTCGTTAACGGGTACTTATTTTTAATTGTAACCTTGTTGAGCTGACGATAATCTATACAAAGTCTTATCGATCCATCTTTCTTCTTTACGAATAGCACTGGAGCACCCCAGGGCAAAAAGCTAGGTCGTACAAAACCTCTATCTGTTAACTCTTGCAACTAAGCTTTCAATTCTTTTAATTCTGTCGGAGCCATTTTGTATGGAGCTATCGATATCGGTGATGTTCTAGGTATTAATTCAATAGCAAACTCATCCTCTGTAATCAGTGACAATCTTGGTAACTCTTCTAGGAACACATCTGGATACTCACAAACCAGTACTAATTCAATCTTCAACTCAGACACTTTTGTATCCAATACATATGCAAGGTAAGCATCACAACCTCACAACCTTTTCTCAAATATTTTTGAGCTAACATCAACGGTATCACAGCAGGCAATTCACTTGACTCAACAGATTCAATTCGAAGGATTTCATTATTCTAAAACTTCAATTCAATGGTCTTTCGTCTATAACTCACTACCGCCTCATGTAGAGTCAACCAATCTATACCTTGAATCACATCGAACTCATCAAACAGTAAAAGCATCAAATTTGTTAGAAAACAGTAACCCCGAGTCATTAAAGGACAGTTCTTGCAAACTTTATCAACAAGGACATATTTGCCTAAGGGATTCGATACTTTAATCACAAATTTGGTAGACTCAATAGGCAAACTCTTACTAGACACTAAATTCATACAGATATATGAATAAGTCGATCCAGGATCAATCAAAGCAATTACATTAATGTCATAGAGAGAAATGTATCGGTTATAACATCTGGTGACAACGCATCTTTGCGAGCGCGAATAGCATAAGCTCTGGTTGATGCTCTAGCCTCAGATCTCACAGCAGAGTCCTATTTGTTCCTTTACTACAGGTCAAATTTCTCGTATTTCTACGTAGTCTCCCTCTAGTAGTTGTGTTACTCAATCTTATATTCTGAATTTTATCTTTCTCGGCTAACTCAAGATAATCTCGAATAAAGTGATCTTACGAACCACATTCGAAACAAGCTTTATTATTCATCTAGCAATTTCCAAAATGTCTTCTACCACATTGTTGATTTCGGGTTTGTTGTTTCTCTCACTACCCACACTTGACACTGAAGTAGCCTGAGCTTTAGGACTCGTGTATTGCTTACCACTATCTCTATTTGTATCCTACTGAAGCATCCGGACGACTATACGAATCTCGTGATTTCTTTGATGAAGACTGATATGGTTTACTCATCGATCTCTTTCTTGAATCTCTAGCCTCAAAATCAGCTTTTCTCTTTATTGTTATAATGTTCCTTGCCCATCCCCATGACCAGTACGGACATGAGATGTGAACGAGACATTTCCAGTGTAAAACTAATACTTTATTTAAGAAAATAAATGATAAAATATTTTCATATAGTGCCAATTAAAACAAAAAAACTAGATAATTTGTAAAATATAGGAATGTAACTTAATTTGTTAAAGGTTTCTCAAGTTCTTAAGGAATTTATAACAAATTAAGTAAAATAAAAAAGAGTAACCGTACATTAAAGTTGCCACCCAACCGGCAATAACTCTCGCCTTGGCGATACTAGAGTTATTAGTTTTCCTTTTTTTCTTTTTTCTTTTTTATTTTTTGCCAATGAGTCGCTTAGGTAGTAATATAGTTAATATTAATTTTGTTAGGTTGTCATGTAGGCAATACTAGAACTATTTACAATTTTGCACATTCTTGAATTTTAGCTAAGTTCTTAAGCTTTTAACCACTACACCATAATCCAAGTTTCAAATATTATTTGACATATGAAATAAACATATTTAAACTCGTTGATTCCCTAAATACATGCCACAAACATAAATACACAAGTTTCGTTAGGCTGTCATGTAGGTAGTATTAGAGCTATTTAAAATTTTATTCAAAATGAGTTTTATGCTTTTTAAAACAAAATTCAAAAATCATATAGTGCCAATTAAAACAAAACAACTAGATAATTTGTAAAATACAGGAATATTACTTAATTGTTAAAGGTTACTCTAATTCTTAAGGAATTTATAACAAATTAAGTAAAACCAAAAAGAGTAACAATACGTTAAAGTTGTCGCCCAACCGGCAACAGCTCCCACCTAGGTGATACTAGAGTTACTAGTTTTTTTTTTTTTTTGCCAAGGAGTTACTTAGGCGGTAATATAATTAATATTAACTTCATTAGGCTATCGCACAAGCAATACTCGAACTATTTAAAATTTTGGACATTCTTGAATTTTAGCTAATTTCTTAAGCCTTCAACCACTACACCATAATCCAAGTTTCAAGTACTATTTGATATTGAAATAAGCATATTTTTAAACTCGTTGATGCCCTAAATACATGCCACAATACATAAATACACAAGTTTTATACTATTTGGAGTTGATAATGGTATTTTCTTGTGAATCTTGAGATGCACCGAGCTTTGGCACAGAAGTCCTACGCACAAAAACAACAACATATTAAGCATAAAGCCTAGTACAATAATATGGAACCACTATATATTGTAACAGCCCATTTTTAGTGAAATCGAAATAGTGGTCTCGAGACCACAAATTTGATGAGTAAACTAATATTTTATTACTGTTTTAATGTCTATGAAATGTTAGTAAGGCCATATAAAAATTTTGATAAGAAATTTTGACGTTTGTGTGCTTAATTACATGAAAATGACTAAAACGTAAAAAGTGCTAAAGTAGAGTTCTAGTAACTAAAGGTGTTAAATATGTATGGAACATAAATGTACGAGGACTTAGATCGAAATTAGACCATTTATATTGTTTGTGGAATTATATGGCAAGGTTTTATGGAAATTCTTAAAGTTTTTAAAGGTTATTTTAGTAAAATGGTAAATAAGTCATAAAACAAATAAGTAAGCAAATATCATTTTCTTCTTTTTTCTTTTTTTTTTTTTGTTCTTCATCCAAAATTGTCAAAGAAGCCATAGCTAGGGTTCGGCTACTCCATTTTTGCTTGCATGGTATGTACTTTGATTCCATTTTTAATGATTTTTATGTTTTCAAGATCGTTGTACCTTAATCTAGCTAGCCCAGAGACTAGTTCGCAATACTGTTAAAGATTTAGGGTTTTTCCATGAATATGTTTGTATGGTTTTTGAAGTTTAATGGAAGATTTTAAGTCATTGTTGTTAAAAGAACAAGTTTTGTAAAGGGATTTTTGATGAATTTGTCATTAAGGGACCTATTTATAAAAATAATAAAATTTTAAGTTAAATTCTTAAAAATGATTTAGAGGTCCCTAGTGCATTCGGCTAGCATGAAATGTGGATGAAATTGCTTAAATTTCAATTTTTGAGCTTAAAGACTAATTTGTAAAGAAGTTAAAACATTAGGGGCAAAATTATATTTTTTTAAAAATATGAATTTTGACTGAATTGAATAGTATAAGTATTAAATGGATTGAATTTTCTTATTTAGATCAAGATAGACCTTGTATGGATCTAGATCAAGATAAACCTTGTATGGATCTAGATCAATGAAAAGCTAAAGCTTTAGATTAGTTTATCTCCTAAAGCTTTAGATTAGTTTATCTCGTTTCTATGTCTTTGTCATCGAGGTAAGTTCGTATGGTTAAATAATGTTTTAATATTATATTGATTTATATATTCATGTATTATTTTCCATGAAATTAAATGGTGGAAATCCAACGATGCTACGACGATTATTGAGCCCCGATTGAACATTAGGATACAAAAGATACAAATGACATGTCATTAAGGTTTTGATGTTTCAGGTGCTGGTCTTGAATATCCTACCGATGGTTGAGGTCTTGCATTTGTTGTGGATACTCTACAGCTTGTGTGAGCAGCATCGTATAGCTTACATTCTGACCTACAGTTGGTGTGAGCAAACCCATTTCACGACTCGTGTGAGCAACAATGTAAAGGAAAAGGAAAGGAGAGGTTATATGTTTAGCACACTTTGTGTGAGCTTCCCCAGGTATCCACTGTTATTCTAAATGGTTCTACGGGCATAAAAAGGAAAGGAACGGTAAGTGTTCAAATTACTTATGTCATGAATCTATGAAAAGGATTGAAAAGGAAATGTTAAATGAAAGTACATCTATGTTCATGAAACTGAAGATTTCAAATAATGTTGTTCATGTATAATGGCTTATCTTATGTTAATTCAAGTGAATTATGAGTGGATGCACTAACATGTGTTGTTAATGATGCTTAGGCTTGGGCCAAGCTTAGGGTTGATTGTATCATGTTTAAATTTTAAGGTTATGCATTGAAATGGTAAGTTATGTTCATGATTTACGAACTTACTAAGTATTATATGCTTACATAGCTTTCTTTCCTATGTTTTATAGATAATCAGAAGCTCGACCAGTTTGGAAGCTCGTCGGAGATCTATCACACTATCCAACAGTTATATTGGTAGTTTTTGATGTTTTGGCTAAGGTTATAAGGCCGTGTATAGGTGGACTTGTGTTTGATGATTTAGCTGATATGTTTAGCATGTAAATGTTATTTTGGATTGAGGTACTTTTGGTACCTAGTTGGTATGTGTTAATATGACTAAGTTTGATGCATGCTTGAATGGCCAATATGGTATATGAGGAAATAGTTTTAAAATGGTCAAGATAGCTATGCTTTGGAAAGGTATTGAATTAGATGTGTATAAATGAATTATGGTCAAATATGCTTATGTTTAGGTATGTTTGATTAATTATGATTGAGGTGACTTGTATGGCATATTGGTTGTATGATAATGGTCTATTTAATTGGTCATTTTATGCATGTTTTGGTATGTTTTTGATTCCTTGGTCGGGTGCAAATTGCTTGTAGGTAGATGCTTGTAATGGTGATGGAAATGGCTTGAATTTGGCCAATTTCATGTGCACACAGCTTGAGACATGGGCGTGTGACTCAACCGCGTGTGACAGATGGCCATGCGACACAGCCGTGTATCCCCTATACGTTTTAAGGCATACAAGTCAGGCAGTTACACGTCCTAATAGACGGCCTGGCACACGAGCATGTGGCTTGGCCGTGTGACCCAACTTCAAAAGTTACACCGGAACGGACACAAGTTAGGACACAACCGTGTGTCCCTATTTCAACTTTTTCCCAACCTGAGACACGGGTGTGTGTTTCAGCCGTGTGAGGCCACATGGTTATGTGACCCTTGCAGTCTAAATTTTCTAACTTTTTCATGAACTCTTGATTGATTCCAATTTAGTCCTGAATTGTTTTTAAATTATTTTTAAGGTCTCGAAGGCTCGATTAAGATACGATATGCATGTAGGTGAACGTTTTATGTCATGTTTATATTGAGGTACTAAATGTATATTTTAAGGGTATAATTTTACGGTAATGCTCTGTAACCCTATCCTGGCGAGGGATACATGTTAGGGGTGTTACATATATACTTACCTAAGCGCCCAGACCTACTACGCCCAAGCCGCATCCCCGGCACACTTGCTATATCCACTAAGGCTTCATCCCACTTCATCCTACCAACTATACCTGATATAAAGCCGTTCTATAAAAATTCAAGACAACAAGAAAGCAAGAAAACGATAGCGATTGGGGGAGCGTCACTGGGGGGAGGAAAGAAGTATTTCAAGGACCCGACTTTGTGGACGAGAAAGAATAGAAGAAAAGGCATACCCAACCCGAGCTACTAGGCCAGGGCCTGAGGAGAGGAACTATTTCAAGCAAGGATGCTATGACCTCAGACTTGAGACTGATTCAAAGATATAGGAATGAATGAATCCAATGTTATCTATACCGTGTTTTTGGACTGTCATAATGTGAACTTTGGTTTGAACCTTATACAATAGCTTATGTAACATTTGAAAAACAATGTTCATAACATATATTCATCATTTCAAAAATTAGAAAAATCATTTAGTTTCTAGAATGGTAGTGTGTAAATGATAGCATCTATCAAGTTTAAGAAATAATTTGTACAATAACCGAAACGGTTTGTGTTCAATGTAACAGCCCAATTTTGGGCTTAGTCAGAACAGTGGTTTCAGGATCACGAATTCTACGTATAAAAACTTGTTTTTATTACATTTTTATGGTCTAAAATTTTATGGAATGATTTTGTGAAAATTTCATTCAAAAATTTTAACGTTTGAACACTCAATTTAGCAAAAAGGACTAAATTGTAAAAAGTGAAAAAGTTGAGTTTTACATGATAGAGGTGTCAAATTGCTATGAAATTTTAAATTGAAGGTCCTTAGATGTTAATTAGACCATTTAACTTTAAGTTGGACAAAAATAAATATTAAGAGAAATTTAGTGTTTTAAGAAAAGGGCATTTTGGTCATTTAGTAATTAAATGAATTAAAAAGCAAAAATCAAGCCAAAATCTTGTCCATCTTTCTCACCGTAGCCGAATTTTTCAAGGAAAAGCCATAGCTAGGGTTTGGCCACTTCCAAGCTCGATTGTAAGTCCGTTCTAGCCCCGTTTTTAATGATTTTCATGTTTTTGAGATCCTTGTAACTTGATCTATCTATTTCTACCACTAATTTAAGAAATAATGAAGGTCTAAAATTTTACCCATGTTAGATATATGTGTATTTTGATTTCTAATGGTAGAAAATGTATGTTTGGGATATGATAAACAACTTTTGCTGGGTGATTTTTGATGAAAATGTCAAAATAACCTATTTGTAAAAAGGTTATCAAATGTGTATAAAAGTGTGATTAAATAAAAATGTGGGTTTTTACAAGCATGAAAGAGGTTCGGCTAGGCTTGGGAATCGAAGAAATTGAATCCATTGCAATTTACGAGCCTAGGGAGCAAAGTGTTAAAATGTCAATGTTTAGGGGCAAAAATGTAAGTTTACCATAATGTGAATTTTGAACTGAATTGAGTAATGTGAATAATAAATTAGTTAAATTTTCTATTATAGATCAATAAAAATGAGGTTCAGACCTAAATCGGGGGAAAAACAAAGTGTTTGACTAATAGCATCCATTTCTACTATTTTTGTACCAAGGTAAGTTTGTATGTAAATAATGTATTGCTTTAATTATGTTTCAAATGCTTTATTATTGTACAAATTGTGTTGACCCTTGGACGTATTCAACAAATTTTCGACAAGTGTGAAATCTCGGTTAAACCTTAAGAATAGATAGGATACAAATGTCATGACATTAGGGTTACTAAGATTACGTGTAAGAATAGATATGGCATCGATATGAGACTTCATGTAAGACCATAGCTGGGCTACTAGCATCGATACGAGATTACATGTAAAACCATATCTAGGATATGACATTGGTATGGTACTGTATGTACAAGATTCCCGAGAATACTTTAGTATTCCAAGTGGTCCAGCGTGAAATTCAACGGGTAATTTAACGAGTATGTCAAAGATGAATCGTGTGAAAATTCAAGTTTGAGATGACTCGGGTATGTACATAAAACACATACAAAATGAGATCGTTATGTGATGAACCCTCGGTAAGGTTATGATTGAGTAAGTTTGACTATGAGATTTATAATAACATTTATGTTAATTTACCTCATGTTAATTGTATGTTAAATGTGTGTTTATGATGCTCATTATTTGCATAGTAACTTACTAAGCTTTATAGCTTACTCCCCTTTTTTTTCCCTTGTCTTATAGTGTCACCAAGCTAGCTCGGGGATCAGAGACTGTTGGAGATCCACTCATACTATCAACTTATTACTTGGGTACCAATGAATTCAACATTTTGATTTATGGCATGTATAGGGACCTGGTCATTTTGTTATGTGTCATAATTAACTTGGCCAAATGTGTTGGCTTATGTTAGTTGATAATTCATTTTGTAAATGGCCATTGAAATTGGTTAATATTGGTTTAAGTATATATGCATATGATGATGTTTTCATGGATGTGGAAATTTGCATGGTTTAAGTTGATAAGTATGTAATGTTCATACGTGGTAAATGGTAGCATGTGAATGATGTGTGGATGTCTTGATTGTGGCTGAATTGGTTAAACGTAATTGCTTGGATTGGTGTTATGTTTTATTGCGTAGGTGTGTGCATAAAAGGGTAACAAAATAGCTTGGTAAATAGCATTGTTTTTCTCTACACAGGTAGAAACACAGGTGTGTGTCTAGGCCATGTGTGACACACGGCTTTCCCCATGGGCATGTGTTCCGGACGTGTGTCCCCTGCACCTTAATTGTTGCAAAATAGAATGCTCAGAATTGAGCACACGGGCATGTGTCTCAGTCGTATGGATGACATGACTTCAGGCGTAGGCTTGTGTCTCAGCCGTGTGGATGACACGGCCTCAGGCACGGGTGTGTGTCTTGGGTGTGTGAAGTCTGAACCTCTGTTATGAAAAATTATGAAAATTAAATCAACCACACGGGCGTGTGACTTGGTCATGTATCTTCAATTTGTTATTGGGTGACAAACAAAAAGTTACATGGGGTAAGGACACGGGCGTGTGTGTCCACACGGCCTGCCCATATGGGCGTGTCCCAAGCCACATAGGCGTGTGGCCCTTAAAACATGAAAAATTTTCTAAGTGTTGTGAAATTTTCTAAAGTTTTTGGTTTAGTCCCAAATCACTTCCAATACATGTTTTGGGCCTCGTAGGTCAGTTTTAGGAATGATATGAGTGTATATGAAAAGTTCTAAATTTTGGATGGAAATTTACGTCTCGATTTTGTATGTTTGCATGTGTATGAGTCCGGTAATGCCTCGTACCCTATTCCGGTGTTGGATATGGGTAAGGGGTGTTACATTTAGTTGTACCAGAGCTATAGTTTAGTCAATTCTTAGACTAATGTAGCATGTGTAAGAGTCTAGCTATACATGCCATAAATGAACTATGATAGTGTGATGACTCCTGACAATTTTAAATTGTGTTTTCATATAGTAAATGGATCCTAATTGAGCTGAGGCTGATGAAGTTGAAAGTAATGCACTGGCTCCTGCTCAAGGGGCAACACCGTCTAATAGTAGACCTCCTACGGTTAGTCAGGGAGAAGGAGGTAAGGAAGCCTTCCTCCACATGATAAATGAGTGGTATACAGAGTTTGTTCGAACAAATTCGAATGCCCAACCTCCTTCACCCCCACCTATTCCTGGACCGGTTCCCGTAGCTCCACAAGGTATGAAATTTGTAAGAATAAACAAGCCCTCGGTTGATAAGATCCGAAAATAGGGAGTCGAAAACTTCATAGCTAATGTGGATGATGATCCTGAGAGAGCTGAATTTTGGCTCGAAAACTCCATCAGGGCATTTGATAAGCTGTCTTGCACACCAGATGACTGTTTAAAGTGTACCATCTCACTTTTAAGGGATTCTGCATATCAGTGGTGGAATACATTAGTATCTGTGGTTCCAAGAGAGAGGATTACCTGGGAATTCTTTCAAAAAGAGTTCTGAAAGAAATATATTAGTCAACGGTTCATCGATCAGAAATGTAAGGAATTTCTTGAGCTGAAACAGGGTCGAATGTTAGTGACAGAGTATGAGCGAGAATTTATTAGACTTAGTAAATATGCTTAAGAGTGCGTATCCATTGAGGCTA
This sequence comes from Gossypium arboreum, assembly GCF_025698485.1. Taxonomy (NCBI): domain Eukaryota; kingdom Viridiplantae; phylum Streptophyta; class Magnoliopsida; order Malvales; family Malvaceae; genus Gossypium; species Gossypium arboreum. The sequence continues at coordinate 34,473,104 of NC_069071.1, read as the reverse complement.
TCATGTGCAAGAGGTTTGAGGATGGATTGAATGAGGATATTTGTGTGTTAGTTGGGATCTTAGAGCTGAAAGAATTTTTGGTGTTAGTTGAGCGAGCTTGTAAAGCCGAAGAGTTTAATAAAGAGAAGAGGAAAGCTAATCTTGAAGCTAGAGATTCGAGTAAAAGACCTATGGGTAAGTCATTTACATCTCTGTCAAAGAAATCTAAAGAAATGTATTCCCGTTCGAATGTATCAGCTGGGTATTCATACAGAGATCGTGGGAATTAATACTCTGGTTCTAAAGCTCAGGCTACTTCGATGGAAAGTGTGGGTAATGTTATCTAATAGACCCAAATGTCAGCATTGTGGCAGACGTCATCCCGGTGAGTGTAAAATGAATGACCAAGCTTGTTTCAATTGTGGTTCTCAAGAGCATTTTATTTGAGATTGCCCTGAAAAGGCTGATAAAGAAAAACTTCATAATGCAAGGCCAAGTAATACTACTAATAGCGGTAGCCACCGAGGAATACCAGAAATGGAACTAGTAGTAAAGGTGTGATGAAGGATTTAGCTGTGGGATCCAAAGCTCGAGCACTGCTAGAACCTATGCCATCCGTGCTAGCAAAGAAGCGACACCTCCTGATGTTATCATTGGTACTTTTTCTCTCTATAATACTAATGTAGTTGCATTGATTGATCCTGGATCAACCCATTCTTATGTTTGTGTGAAATTGGTAACTAGTAAGAGCTTGCCTGTTTACTGAGTTTGTGATTAGAGTGTCAAACCCCTTAGGCAAATATGTATTAGTTGATAGAGTTTGCAAGAATTGTCCCTTGATGATTCGAGGCCACTGTTTTCCGGCTAATTTAATGTTGTTGCCATTTGATGAATTCGATGTTATTTTGGGTATGGGTTGGTTAACACTACATGATGCCATAGTAAACTGTAAAAGAAAGAGTATTGTCTAAAATGTGAAAATGGTGAAACTCATTGTATTGATTCAGAAGGGCCAGGTGAGTTCCTGTTGTGATTTCTTTGATGTCTACCCAAAAATATGTAAGGAAAGGATGTGAAGCTTACCTTGCTTATGTGTTGAATACAAAGATGTCTAAATTGAAAATTGAGTCAGTACTGATAGTTTGTGAATATTCGGATATGTTTCTAGAAGAGTTGTCCAGGTTACCACCAGTTAGAGAAGTCGAGTTTGGTATTGATTTAGTACCAGGGACCTTACTGATATCTATTGCTCCGTATAGGATGGCTACAACTGAATTGAAAGAATTAAAAGCTTAGTTGCAAGAGTTGACGGATAAGGGTTTTGCGAGACTTAGTTTTTCTCCCTAAGGTGCTCTAGTGTTATTTGTAAAGAAGAAAGATGGATCCATGAGGCTTTGTATCGACTACCGTTAGCTCAACTAGGTGACTATAAAGAACAACTATCCTTTACCGAGGATTGATGACTTGTTTGATCAGTTTAGAGGAACAACGATATTCTAAAAAATTGATTTGAGATCTCATTACTATTAGTTGAGAGTTAAAGAGGCGAGTGTGCCGAAAACCACTTCCAGGACAAGGTATGGGCACTATGAATTTCTTGTTATGCCTTTCGGACTAACTAATGCACTTGCTATTTTTATGGACTTGATGAATAGAATCTTCTGACCATATTTAGATAAGTTTGTGGTTGTGTTCATCAATGATATACTGATTTATTCTCGAGACAAGTCCGAGCATGCTGAGCACTTGAGAACTGTATTGCAGACTTTGAGAGATAAGAAATTGTTTGCTAAATTCAATAAAAGTGAGTTTTGGCTCTGAGAAGTCGAATTTTTTGGACATATTGTTTCAGGTGGTGGTATTCGGGTTGATCCCAATAAGATTTCGGCAATTGTTGATCGGAAAACACCGAGAAATGTATTTGAAGTTAGAAGGTTTTTGGGCTTAGCCGGATATTATCGATGTTTTGTCAAAGGATTTTTGATGATTGCTGCTCCTATGACCAAGCTGTTGCAAAAATATGTTAAGTTTGAATGGTCTGAAAAATGTCAACAAAGTTTCAAGAAGTTGAGAGCATTATTAACTGAGGCACCGATTTTAGTGCAACTTGAACTTGGAAAGGAGTTTGTGATTTATAGTAATGCGTCACTGAATGGATTAGGATGTGTGTTGATGCAAGTGGGCAAAGTGATAGCTTATGCCTCAAGACAGTTGAAATCGCACGAGAAGAATTATCTGACGCATGACTTGGAATTAGCTGCCGTTGTGTTAGTTTTAAAATTTTGGAGACATCATTTGTACAGTGAGAAATGTCATATCTTTACTGATCATAAAATTTTAAAATACTTGATGACTTAGAAAGATTTAAACTTGCGGCAACGGAGATGGCTCGAGTTACTAAAGGATTATGAGCTAGTAATTGATTACCATCCGGGTAAGGCAAATGTAGTCGCAGATGTGTTGAGTAGAAAGACTTTGTTTGCTTTGAGAGCGATGAATACACGATCGACTTTGTCTGATAATGGTTTGATCCTAGCTGAGTTGAGAGCTGGACTTTTATTTCTTCAACAAATTTTTAAAGCTCAGAAATGTGACAGTGATTTGCAAGCTAAAAGAGTTCTTTGTGAATCGGGTAGTAATTCAGATTTTCATATCGGATCCAATGATTGTTTGATGTTCTGAGATAGAATTTTTGTACTAAAAAATGATGAACTTATTCAGAAAATTCTTCATGAAGCACATAATGGTTGCTTATCTGTGCAGTCGGGTAGTACAAAAATGTATAATGATTTGAAGAGATGATATTAGTGGTCAAGTATGAAACGAGATATTTCAAAGTTTGTTTCGAAGTGTTTGATTTATCAAAAAGTGAAAGCTGAACACCAAGTGCCTTTGGGTTTACTTCAACCAGTGATGGTACCTGAGTGGAAGTGGGATAGGATTACTATAGACTTTGTAACTGGGTTGCCTTTAACTCCAAAAAAGAAAGATACCGTCTAGGTTGTTGTTGATAAATTAACGAAATTAGCTCATTTTATTCCGGTACGTACTAACTACTCACTTGATAAGTTAGCCGAATTGTACATTTCTGAGATTATAAGATTGCACGGAGTGCCTATTTCCATTATTTCGGATAGAGATCCGAGGTTCACTTCAAGATTTTGGAAAAAGCTGCAAGAAGTTGGTATAAAGCTGAACTTTAGTTTCACTTTTCATCCGCAAACCGATGGCCAGTCTGAGAGAATAATTCAGATTCTTGAAGATATGCTCTGATGTTGTGTTTTAAAATTCGAGGGTAGCTGGAAAAAATATCTACCGTTAGTTGAGTTTGCTTATAACAACAGTTTTCAGTCGATTATAAAGATGGCACCTTATGAGGCATTGTATGGCCGCAAGTGCCAAATGCCTTTTTTTTAAACCGACCTTAGTGAAAAATAGATTCATAGGGTTGATTTCATTAGAGAAACCGAAGAAAAAGTAAAGGTAATTCGTGATTACTTGAAAGCCGCATCAGATCGGCAAAAGTCGTACGTAGATTTGAAAAGAAAAGAGATTGAGTTTCAGGTTGGTGATAAAGTATTTTTGAAAGTTTCTCCGTGGAAGAAAATTCTTAGATTTGGTCGTAAAGGCATGTTGAGTCCACGTTTTATTGGGCCGTATGAAATTATTGAAAGAATATGGCCGGTGGCATATCGGTTAGCTTTACCGAAAGAGTTGGAAAGGATCCATAATGTGTTTCATGTGTCGATGTTGTGACGATATCGGTCTGATCCGTCACATGTGGTTTCTCTAACAGAGATTGAGATTTGACCGGATATGATGTCTGGTGAAGAACCGATCAAGATTTTAACTCGGGAAGTTAAACAGTTGAGAAATAAAAGTATAGCCTTAGTGAAACTTTTACGGAAACAACATGGGGTCGAAGAGGCTACGTGGGAACCTGAGGAGGCTTTGAGAAAATAGTACCCAAACCTATGTTTTGCTAAGATTTTCGGGGACGAAAATCCTAAAGGGGGGAGAGTTGTAACAGCCCAATTTTGGTCCTAGTAGGATTAGTGGTTTCGGGACCACGAATTCGACATAGAAAAACTTGTTTTTATTACATTTTTATGGAATGATTTTGTGAAAATTTCGTTCGAAAATTTTAACATTTGAACACTCAATTTAGCAAAAAAGACTAAATTGTAAAAAGTGCAAAAGTTGAGTTCTACATGCTGAGGTGTCAAATTGCTATGAAATTTTAAATTGAAGGTCCTTAGATTGTAATTAGACCATTTTACTTTAAGTTGAACAAAAATAGACATGAGGTAAGAGAATTTTAGTGATTTAAAAAAAAGACATTTTGGTTATTTAGTAATCAAATGAATCTAAACGCAAAAATCAAGCCAAAATCTTGTCCATCTTTCTCACCATAGCCAAATTTTTCAAGTGGAAGCCATAGCTAGGGTTTGGCCACTTCCAAGCTCAATTGTAAGTCCGTTCTATCCCCGTTTTTAATGATTTTCATGTTTTTGAGATCCTTATAACTTGATCTATCTATTTCTACCACTAATTTAAGAAATAATCAAGGTCTAAAATTTTACCCATTTTGGATATGTGTGTATTTTGATGTCTAATGGTAGAAAATGTATGCTTGTGATATGATAAACAACTTTTGCTAGGTGATTTTTGATGAAAATGTCAAAATGACCTATTTGTAAAAAGGTTATGAAATGTGTGTAAAAGTGTGATTAAATGAAAAATGTGGGTTGTTATAAGCATGAAAGAGGTTCAGCTAGGCTTGGGAATCGAAGAAATTGAATCCATTGCAATTTACGAGCCTAGGGACCAAAATGTTAAAATGTCAAAGTTTAGGGGCAAAACATAAATTTTCCATAATGTGATTTTTGAACTGAATTGAGTAATGTGAATAGAGAAACGAGGTTCGGACCTAGATCGGGGGAAAAACAAAGTGTTTGACGATTAGGTTCCATTTCTACTATTTTTGTACCAAGGTAAGTTCGTATGTAAATAATGCATTGTTTTAATTATGTTTTAAATGCTTTATTATTGTACGAATTGTTATTGACCCTTGGACATATTCGACAAAGTTTCGACAAGTGTGAAATCCCGATTGAACCTTAGGAATAGATAGGATACAAATGTCATGACATTAGGGTTACTAAGATTACGTATAAGACCATATCTGAGATATGGTGTGACAGCCCAAAATTGACCCTAGTCGGAAGGTGGTCTCGGGACCACAAAACCGAGGCATAAAAATAATTTAAAATTTATTTCGATGCCTATAATATGTGTGTATTCATGTATGACATTTTTGATGATTGGTTTAGTGTTATAAAGGTGAATTTCACTAGAAAGGACCTAGTAGTGAACTTTGAAAGTATGATGGGGAAATGTGTGATGACTAATTAAAGCATGCATGCAAAATAAAGGACTTGCATGTCAAATTCCCCTTTTATAGGTGGTGGCCGGCCATGACAAGGAGGATGGGCTAAACATGTCATGAAACATGTTTTGTTGGTGCATTAGGGTGAAATAATAAACAAAGGTGTATGGGTGATAAAAAATGAAAAAAATGTGTGTGAGTGTGGTAATCCCCCTTGCCGTGAGTTGAGAAAGAGGAAGAAAAATTTTGTTGTGTTCATCCTTTCTCATCCTTTTGGCCGAAAATCATAAGGGGAAGAAAGAGGATTTTTGCTTCATGCTTGGTTTAGAAGAGATCTAGAAGGTGATTTGGCTAAATTGGCATCAAGATTAAGGTATGTATGAGGTTGTGTTAGGAGTTTCATGCATGTTTTGGTTGCTAACTTGATGTGCATGTTAGCCATGGCTTAAATCTTTGTTAAGCCATGGAAATGGTATTTGGCCAAAGTTGTTATGGTGATAAAGCCATTGCATGCTAAGTGTGAAGCTTGATGATGATGCATGCAATGATGGATTGTCTACTCTTGAGTAAGATTTTGAGTTTTCTTTTTGTGTTTAACCATGATTGAAGTTGAATGGAGCATGATTTTCATATTCGCCATGATGCATCCTTGAACATGGTTCATGCCTCTTGCATGTTAGTTAAAATTTGTATTTTGGATGGCTATGGACATCTTGAAATTCGCCATGCTCATATTGTATATATATGTTTACACATGATGTTTTGGCTATGAAGTAAGTGATGAATATATTGGTTTAAAGAAGAAGATGTGGAAGAATGCTTGTGAAATTGCAAGCACAATTGCCTAGCACACATATAAGTGCTTGATGCTATATTATAAGTTTTGGGCCACAATGTGCAAAGCATTAACTAGTAAAATGCATGCTGTTTTGTGAGGTATTAAGTGCAAAATTGGCCTCAACATGTACATGAATATTCGCCTTGGGTAGCCTATTGAAGGCCTTAGCCTTTCCTTGATGCTCAAATAAATTGTATTGAATTGCTTGATGTAGTATAAAATGTGCATGACCATTGTGTATTCAAGCTAAAGAGTGGCCATATGACCATTTAAACTCCTTGTCATATTCGCCATAAGCAAGCACAATGAGGTTTTAATAAATTGAATTTGTTTGAATTAGCTCAAGAGCTAAGAGGGCCACAATTGGACAAGGGAAGGAAAAGGTGATCGAATAGCCGAAAAAGCCGCCGACAACATCCGAGGTAAGTCCTCAAGAAGTGACCCTACTTGAATTATGTGAAATAAAGTATGGATGTGTATTGATTATTGATTATGTATGTATGAGCATTTGAATTCTACCGGGCTAAGTCCCGGCGAATATGCTTGTGATTATATTTACGTTTGAGCCTTAGTAACGAAAATGAAATATGTATGTCCAATGATTATTGATGTATGTGTACATGAGAAATTGAATGATATCCGGCTAAGCCCAAGACAATTATGCTGGAAATTATATCCGGTTAAGACCGAAGGCAATTGTGCTAGTGGCTATATCCGGCTAAGACCAAGGCATTCGTGCGAAGTTATTTTATCCGGGCTAAGACCAAAGGCATTTGTGCACGTGATTATATCCGGTTATATTCAAGAATCTTGGGCTGGAGGTGAGTGTTGGTTGCTGTAATGAATTCAATTAGTACACTCGAAAAGCCCAAAGGATAAGGTACGTTATATGTGCATTGGAAAGTCGACATGTTTGAGTAACATTCGCTCAATCGACTAATGAATTTCAGTTATTGAATTGATTGATATTTTGTGAAATTATATAATGATGAAGTGTGAAGTAAGAATGTGTATTAATGAAATGATGCATTTGGCTATGTGAATGTATTGCTGTAATTAGAGTTGATTATATTCCTTGAGACTTACTAAGCATAAAAAAATGCTTACCCGTTGCTTTGGCTCTCGCTTTCTAGATTTCGCTCAAGCAATCGGATTTGGGATCGTTGAAGTCGAAGTCATCCACACTATCAAGCCTCCATTTTGGTATAAATTTTGGTTGAACTTGAAATGGCATGTATAGGACTACCCCATGTTGGTTAAATATGTTGTGATGTATATATGTACGGCCATGCGAAAATGGCTCGAAAAAGGAAGCATGAACTTAGATTAATTGTGGTTTGTATGTATATATTTGGTGTCATGATGTGGCTATGGCTTGGAAATGGGAATGTTGGTCATATGATCAGCCATTGGCATGGTTAAAATGATCATATATGAAGCTAGGTATGGCAAGACTAGTTGGTTCATGGAGACTACCAAATAGGTAAGACCTACCTTAAAAATAGATGCTGCCAGCTGCAGTGACGTGAATGTGAAAAATCACCAAAATTCGTAGGAATGGAATTAAATAGTGAATAAGTTATGTAAATGAACCTTGATGAGTCTATTTTCATATGGAAGAAACGAAATGGTCATAGGAGTTACATGTTAAGAGATATTAAAGCTATTGTGAGACAGGGCCAGAATGGTTTCTGGGTTCCCTGTCGCAAATTTAAAAATTCACTATAAATTATCCAAAAATAATTAGGAGACATACCATATATGTACAGATTCCATTTTGAGTCTAGTTTCATTAGAAACAAACGGCACCAGCATTAAAGCCCTGTACCGAGAGATATTCAAGTTATACCACGTGAAGGTCAGACCAGTCGATCCCTGTAACATGGGTGACTTTAACTAATAAACTGTACCAATTGGCCCAACCAAAAATTATAGAAATAAATCCATGGATGGATATATGAGTCTAAATTCAGGGAAAATTTACGAAACGAGTTTCCGAGTTTTGAAACTCGAGATATGATTTTTAAGGCGACAGTGACGCAGTTTTCCAGCCTGACTGGAAATGTCAAATGGATGGGCAAAACAAGTGAACTTGGCTTGTTAACCCCTCGTGTCTGACACCGGCGATGGTCTCGGGTTCGGGGTGTTACAATTTTATTGGTATCAGAGCCACGGTTTAGTCAATTTTAGGACTACCGTGATGTGTTTGGGGTCTAGCTATACATGCCATTAAATGATGAATCGATAGTGTGGTGATTTCGACAATTTGACTTTGTGTTTGTTTATAGCAATGGATCCCGATCCCAACCGAAGCGACACTGATGATGTGGAGAGTGTGGCGCTGCTCCGCGCAAGGACACAGCGCCGCGGACTCTCAACCTATGGCCAGCAATCCTGATGACGAGGCTAGGCAAGCCTTTTATAGTGTGATGAACGAATGGTTTAATCAATACATTCGAACCAACACGGCTGTTCCACAACCTCCATTCCCGACAAATGCAACCCCGCACCTACAATACCTCCGGTGATGACCAAATAAGGTCAAGTAAGCCCCAATCGATAGGATTCGAAAACATGGGGCCACTGAATTTAAGGCTACGGATGATGATGATGCCGAAGCGAGCTGAATTTTGGTTAGATAACACCATCCGGTGCTTGATGAGCTATCCTGTACACCCGATGAGTGCTTAAAGTGTACCATCTCCTTGCTACGCGAGTCCGCCTACTATTGGTGGAGTACTCTGACTTCTGTGGTGCCTAGAGAGCAAGTGACTTGGGAATTCTTTCAAACCGAGTTCCGAAAAAAGTATATCAGTCAGAGATTCATCGACCAAAAGCGGAGGGAATTCCTTGATCTTAAGCAAGGTTCGATGTCAGTTACCGACTACGAACGAAAATTTGTGAGGCTTAGCCGGTACGCGAGAATGCATTTCGTCCGAAGCTATTATGTGTAAACGCTTCGAGGATGGGCTGAATGATGATATAAGGATGTTTGTTGGCATCCTCGAGATACGAGAGTTCGTAGTACTTGTTGAGCGAGCTTGTAAAGCCGAAGAGCTTAGAAAGGAGAAACAAAAAGCTGATGTGGAACGGAGAATTCGAAAGAGGTCCTCGGAAAGTCTCTTCAACAAGCATCGAAGAGATTTCGAGATGATGTGAGCCGGTCTAGAGGCGTTTGGGCTTTTCTAGACGAGGACGCGATCGACCCCTGTGACCACACGAGTCACCTCGATCCGGTGGTGGAAATGATCGCCGAGAGAGGCGGAGTGTCCATATTGTGGCAAATGGCATTCGGGAGCTGTTGGTTTCGTGATCGCTCCGCTATAAGTGTGGATCGGCCGACCACTTTATGAAGGATTGCCCGAGGATGCATGAGCAGAATGTAAGTCGAGTGCAAACCCGGTGCTACCATTGCCGAGGTAGGCCACCTAGAAATATGGGCAATGTCGTTGGCGGTCGAGAGGATCTAGAGATGCTACCATCGATCCGAGGCTCGTGCTCTGCTAGGACTTATGCTATCGCATTGCCGAGGATGCTGCCTCTCCAGATGTTATTACCGGTACTTTCACTCTTTTCAATACAAATGTGATTGCTTTGATTGACCCTGGTTCTACTCATTCATATATATGTGAAACCTTAGCATCCAGTAAGACTTTGCCCATTGAGTCTCATCGAGTTTGTAATTCGGTGTCAAACCCTTGGGTCATTACGTGCTTGTCAACAAAGTGTGCAAGAAAAGTCCCCTAGTGTTCCGAGGTTCTTGTTTTCCGGCGGACTTGATGCTTTTGCCGTTCGATGAGTTCGACGTTATTCTTGGTTTGGATTGGTTGACCATGCACGATGCGGTTGTAAATTGCAAGAGCAAGACTATCGATTTGAGGTGCGCGAATAATGAAATAATTCGGGTTGAGTCTACGGACTTAAAGGGGTTGCCACCGTAATATCGCCGATGTTGGCCCGTAAATATGTAAGAAAAGGGTGCGGCGTACCTTGCGTCGTGCTCGATGACAAGGAATCGAAAAAGAAACCCGAATCTGCGCGTGGTTTGTGAATACCGGATGTTTTCCCAAGAATTGCCGGTTTACCACCTGTTCGGAAATAGAATTTGGCATCGAATTGGTACCGGTACCACTCAATTTTGATAGCTCCATATCGTATGGCACCAACGAAATTAAAGGAGTTGAAAGCTCGGTTGCAAGAATTGGTGGATAGAGGTTTTGCTCGCCTGAGTTTTCACCTTGGGTGCGCCAAGATTGTTCGTGAAGAAGAAGGATGGAACCATGCGGTTGTGCATCGACTATCGTCCGACTTAATAAAGCGACGATAAAGAACAAATATCCGTTGCCACGTATTGATGACTTGTTCGATCAACTGAAGGAGCCTCGGTGTTCTCGAAAATAGATTTGAGATCGGGCTATTATCAATTGCGAATCCGATATTCGGACGTACCCAAGACGCCTTGAGCGAGATATGGTCACTATGAGTTCCTAGTGATGCCGTTTGGGCTCACTAATGCCCTACGAGATTTATGGATTTAATGAATCGGATCTTTAGACCATATTTGGATCGATTCGTAGTCGTGTTCATTGATGACATCTTGGTCTATTCAAGAAATGAGACCGAACATCTTTGAACACCTGCGGTTAGTCTTTGCAAATTTTACGGGATAAGCAATTATATGCTAAGTTCAGCAAGTGTGAGTTCGGTTAAGAGAGGTTAGCTTCTTGGGTCATGTGGTATCTCATCGGTATTCGAGTCGACCAATAAAATTTCAGCCATACTTAATTGGAAGCCTCCGAGAAATATTACCGAGGTTCGAGCTTTTTGGGGCTTGCTTGGTTATTCTTGACGATTTGTAAAGGCTTCTCAACGATAGCCACGCCGATGACGGCTACTCCAAAAGGATGTTAAGTTCGAATGGACGGAGAAATGCCAAAAAGTTTCGATCAATGAAAACTTATTTGATGAAGCCCCAATTCTAGTGCAACCCGAGTCCGACAAGGAGTTTGTCATCTATAGCGACGCCTCTCTACTTGGGTTAGGTTGCGTATTAATGCAAGAAGGTCGAGTTGTGGCCTATCGTCGAGGCAATTAAAGCCACATGAGAAAAATTATCCGACTCATGATCTCGAATTGGCCGCCATCGTATTCGCCTTAAAGATTTGGCGACATTACTTATTTGGTGAAAGGTGCCATGTATACTTGGATCACAAAAGTCTCAAATATTTGATGACCCAAAGAGACTTAAATCTGCGACAAAGACGTTGGCTCGAGTCTTAAAGGATTATGAGTGATCATTGACTATCACCCGGAAAGGCGAATATGGTTGCGGATGCCTTGAGTCGTAAATCGTTATTCACTTTACGAGAGATGAATGTGCACTTGTCCGTCCGATCCGACGGTGTGTTAGTGGCTGAATTGAAAGCCAAACCATTATTGACACACCAAATTCGAGAAGCTCGAAAAGTCGACGACGAGTTGGTTGCAAAAGCGGGCTGCGTGTGTTCAACAAGGACTCGGAGTTTCAAATCGACGATGACGATTGTTTGAGGTTCAAAGGTCGTCTGTGTGTCCCAAAGAATTGAACTCATTTCGATAATTCAATGAAGCCCATTGTAGCCGAATGGCAATCCACCCGGAGTACGAAGATGTACAATGATTTGAAACGTCGGTTTTGGTGGCATGGTATGAAGCGAGACATCTCCGACTTTGTTTTGAGATGTTTAATATGTCAACAAGTGAAAGCGGAACATCGGTGCCTTCAGATTACTTGACTAATCACGATACCCGAGTGGAAATGGGATCGAGTCACAATGGACTTTGTATCCGGACCGCCATTGTCGCAAGTAAGAAGGATGCGGTTTGGGTCGTGGTAGATCGATTGACTAAGTCGGCCCACTTTGTCCCCGTCGTCACGGATTTTTCAATGGACAAATTAGCGGAATTGTACGTTTCTCGATTGTGAGATTACACGGGTGCCTATTTCCATCGTGTCGGATAGAGATCCGAGATTTACCTCGCGATTTTGGAAAAAGTTGCAAGAAGCTTTGGGTACCAAGTTGCATTTCAAAGACCGCCTTTCACCCCAAACCGATGGTCAATCCGAGCGGATAATTCAGATACTTGAGGATATGTTAAGATGTTGCGTCCTCGAGTTTAGTGGTTCATGGGAACGGTATTTGCCGTTGATTGAATTCGCTTACAACAATAGCTTTCAATCAAGTATTGAGATGGCACCCTACGAGGCCTTATACGGTCGTAAATGCCGTACACCATTGTTTTGGACTGAGCTCGGTGAAAGCAAGATTTTCGGGGTGGATTTGATTAGGGATGCTGAACAAAAAGTGAAAGTAATCCGTGAAAGTCTGAAGATAGCCTCCGATCGCCAGAAGTCGTACGCGGATCTGAAGCGTAAGGATATCGAGTATCGTGGGCGATAAAGTGTTTCTCAAGGTATCGCCTTGGAAAAAGATACTCGTGTTCGGTAGTAAGGGCAAGTTGAGCCCGAGGTTCATTGGGCCATATGAGATATCGAGCGAGTCGGTCCGGTGGCATATCGTTTGATTTTGCCCCCGAACTCAAAAGGTTCACGATGTCTTTCACGTTTCGATGCTTCGACGCTATAGATCCGATCCATCGCACGTGATTAGTCCATCGAAATTGAAATTCAAGCTAATATGAGTTATGAGGAAGAACCGATTCGTATCCTATCACGAGAAGTGAAAGAGTTATAAACAAGCGGGTTCCGCTAGTGAAAGTGTTATGGCTCAAGCACGGGATAGAAGAAGCTACTTGGGAGACCGAGAACTCTATGAAAGAGCGATATCCAAGCCTATTTACGGTAAGATTTTGGGGACGAAAATTTCTTAAGTGGGGAGAGTTGTGACAGCCCAAAATTGACCCTAGTCGAAAGGTGGTCTCGGGACCACAAAACCGAGGCATAAAAATAATTTAAAATTTATTTCGATGCCTATAATATCTGTATTCATGTATGACATTTTGATGATTGGTTTAGTGTTATAAAGGTGAATTTCACTAGAAAGGACCTAGTAGTGAACTTTGAAAGTATGATGGGGAAATGTGTGATGACTAATTAAAGCATGCATGCAAAATAAAGGACTTGCATGTCAAATTCCCCTTTTATAGGTGGTGGCCGGCCATGACAAGGAGGATGGGCTAAACATGTCATGAAACATGTTTTGTTGGTGCATTAGGGTGAAATAATAAACAAAGGTGTATGGGTGATAAAAAATGAAAAAAAAATGTGTGTGAGTGTGGTAATCCCCCCTTACCGTGAGTTGAGAAGGAGGAAGAAAAATTTTGTTGTGTTCATCCTTTCTCATCCTTTTGGCCGAAAATCATAAGGGGAAGAAAGAGGATTTTTGCTTCATGCTTGGTTTAGAAGAGATCTAGAAGGTGATTTGGCTAAATTGGCATCAAGATTAAGGTATGTATGAGGTTGTGTTAGGAGTTTCATGCATGTTTTGGTTGCTAACTTGATGTGCATGTTAGCCATGGCTTAAATCTTTGTTAAGCCATGGAAATGGTATTTGGCCAAAGTTGTTATGGTGATAAAGCCATTGCATGCTAAGTGTGAAGCTTGATGATGATGCATGCAATGATGGATTGTCTACTCTTGAGTAAGATTTTGAGTTTTCTTTTTGTGTTTAACCATGATTGAAGTTGAATGGAGCATGATTTTCATATTCGGCCATGATGCATCCTTGAACATGGTTCATGCCTCTTGCATGTTAGTTAAAATTTGTATTTTTGGATGGCTATGGACATCTTGAAATTCGGCCATGCTCATATTGTATATATATGTTTACACATGATGTTTTGGCTATGAAGTAAGTGATGAATACATTGGTTTAAAGAAGAAGATGTGGAAGAATGCTTGTGAAATTGCAAGCACAATTCGGCCTAGCACACATATAAGTGCTTGATGCTATATTATAAGTTTTGGGCCACAATGTGCAAAGCATTAACTAGTAAAATGCATGCTGTTTTTGTGAGGTATTAAGTGCAAAATTGGCCTCAACATGTACATGAATATTCGGCCTTGGGTAGCCTATTGAAGGCCTTAGCCTTTCCTTGATGCTCAAATAAATTGTATTGAATTGCTTGATGTAGTATAAAATGTGCATGACCATTGTGTATTCAAGCTAAAGAGTGGCCATATGACCATTTAAACTCCTTGTCATATTCGCCATAAGCAAGCACAATGAGGTTTTAATAAATTGAATTTGTTTGAATTAGCTCAAGAGCTAAGAGGGCCACAATTGGACAAGGGGAAGGAAAAGGTGATCGAATAGCCGAAAAAGCCGTTCGACAACATCCGAGGTAAGTCCTCAAGAAGTGACCCTACTTGAATTATGTGAAATAAAGTATGGATGTGTATTGATTATTGATTATGTATGTATGAGCATTTGAATTCTACCCGGGCTAAGTCCCAAGGCGAATATGCTTGTGATTATATTTACGTTTGAGCCTTAGTAACGAAAATGAAATATGTATGTCCAATGATTATTGATGTATGTGTACATGAGAAATTGAATGATATCCGGCTAAGCCCGAAGACAATTATGCTGGAAATTATATCCGGTTAAGACCAAGGCAATTGTGCTAGTGGCTATATCCGGGCTAAGACCAAGGCATTCGTGCGAGTTATTTTATCCGGCTAAGACCAAGGCATTTGTGCGTGATTATATCCGGTTATATTCGAAGAATCTTGGGCTGGAGGTGAGTGTTGGTTGCTGTAATGAATTCAATTAGTACACTCGAAAAGCCCAAAGGATAAGGTACGTTATATGTGCATTGGAAAGTCGACATGTTTGAGTAACATTCGCTCAATCGACTAATGAATTTCAGTTATTGAATTGATTGATATTTTGTGAAATTATATAATGATGAAGTGTGAAGTAAGAATGTGTATTAATGAAATGATGCATTTGGCTATGTGAATGTATTGCTGTAATTAGAGTTGATTATATTCCTTGAGACTTACTAAGCATAAAAAAATGCTTACCCGTTGCTTTGGCTCTCGGTTTTCTAGATTTCGCTCAAGCAATCGGATTTGGGATCGTTGAAGTCGAAGTCATCCACACTATCAAGCCTCCATTTTGGTATAAATTTTTGGTTGAACTTGAAATGGCATGTATAGGACTACCCCATGTTGGTTAAATATGTTGTGATGTATATATGTACGGCCATGCGAAAATGGCTCGAAAAAGGAAGCATGAACTTAGATTAATTGTGGTTTGTATGTATATATTTGGTGTCATGATGTGGCTATGGCTTGGAAATGGGAATGTTGGTCATATGATCAGCCATTGGCATGGTTAAAATGATCATATATGAAGCTAGGTATGGCAAGACTAGTTGGTTCATGGAGACTACCAAATAGGTAAGACCTACCTTAAAAATAGATGCTGCCAGCTGCAGTGACGTGAATGTGAAAAATCACCAAAATTCGTAGGAATGGAATTAAATAGTGAATAAGTTATGTAAATGAACCTTGATGAGTCTATTTTCATATGGAAGAAACGAAATGGTCATAGGAGTTACATGTTAAGAGATATTAAAGCTATTGTGAGACAGGGCCAGAATGGTTTCTGGGTTCCCTGTCGCAACTTTAAAAATTCACTATAAATTATCCAAAAATAATTAGGAGACATACCATATATTTACAGATTCCATTTTGAGTCTAGTTTCATTAGAAACAAACGGCACCAGCATTAAAGCCCTTTACCGAGAGATATTCAAGTTATACCACGCGAAGGTCAGAGCAGTCGATCCCTGTAACATGGGTGACTTTAACTAATAAACTGTACCAATTGGCCCAACCAAAAATTCTAGAAATAAATTCATGGATGGATATATGAGTTTAAATTCAGGGAAAATTTACGAAACCAGTTTCCGAGTTTTGAAACTCGAGATATGATTTTTAAGGCGACAGTGACGCAGTATTCCAGCCTGACTGGAAATGTCAAATGGATGGGCAAAACAAGTGAACTTGGCTTGTTAACCCCTCGTGTCCGACACCGGCGATGGTCTCGGGTTCGGGGTGTTACATATGGCGTCGATATGAGACTTCGTGTAAGAACATAGCTGGGCTATTGGCATCAATACCAGATTACATATAAGACCATATCTGGGATATAACATTGGTATGGTACTGTGTGTACGAGATTCCTAAATATCCTTTAGTATTCCAAGTGGCTCAGCGAGAAATTCAACGGATGATTTAACGAGTATGTCAAAGATGAATTGTGTGAAAATCCAAATTTGAGATGACTCAGGTATGTACGTAAAACTCATACGAAATGAGATCGTTATGTGATGAACCCTCGGTAAGGTTATGATTGAGTAAGTTTTACTATGAGATTTATAATAACTTTTTTGTTAATTTACCTCATGTTAATTGTATGTTAAATGTGTGTTTATGATGCTCATTATTTACATAGGAACTTACTAAGCTTTATAGCTTACTCCCCTTTATTTTCCCTTGTCTTATAGTGTCACCAAGCTAGCTCGGGGAACGGAGACTGTCGGAGATCCGCTCACACTATCAACATATTATTTGGGTACCAATGAATTCAACATTTTGAGTTATGGCATGCATAGGGACTTGGTCATTTTGTTATGTCCCATAATAAATTTGGCAAAATGTGTTGGCTTACGTTGGTTGATAATTCATTTTGTAAATGGTCATTGAAATTGGCTAATATTGGTTTAAGTATATATGCATATGATGATGTTTTCATGGATGTGGAAATTTGCATGGTTTAAGTTGATAAGTATGTGATGTAACACCCTTACCTGAGACCGTCTCTGGAGTCGAGCACGAGGCGTTACCAGACTTATCTTACTTCTTCGGGGCATAATTTTTTTTTACTTTTAAAAATTAATTCACTCGCATGCATCCAATAAATCCCTAATAAGGGCCCTTGAGGCCCTAAAACGTGCAATTGGAACGGTTCGGGACCAAACCGGAAACATTAAAAAAATTTTGATTACTTACACAAATCAAAATAATTTATTTCACTATTCATAATAAAACTATCCATCTGAATAATAGTCACTAAATTAATTATAACTTGCATTAAAAAAGTCGAAGTTTAAATCTATAAAATTTCCATAAAACTAGACTCATATATCTTCTTACCATAATTTTTCCAAAATTTTTGGTTTGGCCAATTAGTACAGTTTATTCAGTAAAAGTTTCCCTGTTTAGCAGTTTAGTGGACCTGACCTCTCTTCACTAAAAATCGATTATCTCATTATACAGAAGTCAGATAATGTTTCTGTTTGTTTCTAATCAAACTAAACTCATCAAGAAATCCAAAAATATAAACTTTGACTTATAATTATATTTTTACAATTTCTAGTGATTTTCCAAAGTTGGAATAGGGGATCATGAAGTCACTCTGAACCAATCTTACAGAAATTTAAATATCTCATAATATAGACTTCCTTTGCTTGCTATATTTCTTTCCTATAAAAATAGACTCAAAAATATTTAATTCTATATCTCATTCACCATTTAATTCCATTTCCAAAATTTTTACTGATTTTTTCAAAACCATGTCATTGCTGATGTTTCCTAACTGTTCCATGGCCAACTCTTACTCTTTCATAATTTCTTTGCATCAAACCTTATTTAGGCATATATAATACCAAAACATGTTCTTATTTAGCTATATCATAAGCTAATCATTACCAAGTATTCACTTGCCATTCTTCAATCATATCATAAGGACATACACACAAAATAGTCAAGTCCCTATACATGCCATAACTTAAAGTATTTCTAGTCACAAAATACCGAAATAGCTCGTTGATAGTGTGAAGCGATCTCCGATGTCCTTACGATTTTCCGGGTTGGCTTTGCGATACTTCCCTTTGGTACATTCTTTAATTTTTTCCTTTGAGCCACTTGGAATACTCAGGATACACGGGTACCTTTCCTTTTTAAACTTACCATTGCCATGTCTTGACATGGTCTTACGTGGTATCCTTGCCTTATGAACTCACCATTGCCATGCCTTGGCATGGTCTTACATGGGATCTTTGCCTTGTCGTAGTCTATCAAGGCCATGTATTGACATGGTCCTACATGATTTCCTTGCCTTATAAAACTTACCAATGCCATGCCTTGGCATGGTCTTACTTGGTATCCTTAAACCCTAATATCATGACATTTATATCCTACACATTCCTAAGGTTCAACCAGGAACTTTTAAGTATCATTTCTCCGTCAATTGTTACTTGAATCATCAAGGAATAAATTTACAAAATAAATATATAGATGCTGAAAAATAACATCATTAATTATAAATAATAAAACGTTGCATTTATTTACCGCAAACTTACCTCGATACAAAATACGATCAAATATTTTGATTTAGTCCTCAACCTTTTTCTTTCCTCGGTCTAACCCCAAATTTCGTTCTTCATGATCTATAATAGCACATTTAACTTATTTAATATTCACATTTTTCAAAACAATCCTTAACTTTAACTTTGAAAGAATTACGATTTTTCCCCTAAACTTTTGCATATTTACACTTTTACCCCAAGGCACGAAAATGAAACGTTATCCCTGATTCTTATGTTTTATGGCATGCTGATCATTTATTTACCTATGGCAACATCAAATTCTCACTCTAAAATGTACTTATGACCATTGGGTATTTTTACCGATTATGTCGTTTTACTCGTTTTCGCTTAAAATCGCTTAGCTCAAGTCGTTTAACATAATTTCAAGCTTCATATTCTACCATAAAACATCAAAAGAAACACATTTCACCTATGGGTATTTTTCCAAATATGAACTCTAGGTTTAATTATTGCTAGAATAAGCTAAATCAAGTTACCAGGACTTCAAAAACGTAAAAAACATTAAAAACGGCGCTTGGAATCACTTACTATGAAGCTTGGAAGCTTGAAAAAACCCTAGCTATGAAGAACCCTTGAAATTTTGACCTAATGAAGAAAATGGGCACAATTTGCCATCTTTTTCCCTTTTTTAATCTTTTAATTACCAAATGAATAAAATACCCTTCATTAAAACTTTAGTTATTTTTATCTATGTATGTCCATTTTGTCCATGAAAACCTAATGGTCTAATTACCATTTAAGGATGTAACACCCTATACCCGTAACCCACGCCGGGTCAGAGTACGAGGCATTACCTAAATTTATCTCATGCATACATATAGTCTCAAGTCACTGAGACTTAGTCCAAATTATAGCTTTTTCAATTTCTACTTTAAACTTCTTATTATGGGCCTACGAGCCCCAAATCGACCGTTAAAAACTATTCGGAACCATTCTGGGTCCTTAATCCAACCTTAAGAAATTTTCCCTAAAATAGGGCACACACCCGTGTGGAAGGCTAACACGCCCGTGTGACCATTTTGACATGGCCTTGTTGGTGATCCGTGTGGCTCACACGGCCTAAGCACCCTGGGAGACACCCGTGTCCCACACCCATGTGGAATTAAATTCTAATTCACACCTACAGGGGTTTTCACATGGCCAGACACATGCCCGTGTCAATGTCCTGTGTCCTTCACACAGCCATGACACACCCGTGTCTTAACCCGTGTGCAAAAACCTGGGTATTCTATTTCTGACGTTAGCATTCCTAAATTGTCACACGGCCAAGGCACACGCCCGTGTACTAGGCCGTGTCCTCCACATGGCTGAGACACACGGTCGTGTCTCTGCTCGTGTGTTTATTATCATGCATATTGACTTGAATTGTTTACGTGCATGGGTCACATGGCCGGAACATACGCCCATAGGGATGACCATGTGTCACAGACGGCCTAGACACATGTAACACCCCTAACCCGTAACCGACATCGGATTAGGGTTACGAGGCATTACCAGACAGACAGAACATTTCGGACCAATTCAGAATCACAGGTACTATTTAACATCATTTCATAAGAAATCATCTCTAAATATGGTCTACGAGACCTAAAACATACGTTTAAGAACGGCTAGAGCTAAACCGAATACATTCATAAAATTCAGAACATAGAAAATTTTACAATTCTATTAAGGTCACACGCCCGTGCGTCCAGGCCGTGTGCCTTACACGGGCATCAGACACACCCATGTAAACCAGCCGTGCCAAACCAGGGTAACCATACTGACTTTCACCCATGGCCAATAGGCACGCCCATTGCTATGGTCGTGTGATACTTAGCTAGCTACTGACTTTAGCCCACGGCCAAATGACACGCCCGTGTCCCCTGACCCTATGGCACCATGCAGGCTTGATTTAAGCCAAATTGTCACCCCTTTTTAAAGGTCATCCCTACAAGCCATAATAAACAACATTTGTACCTAAAATTTTCAACCAATTCTATACTCATAACATGTTTCATTATAACAAAAACATATTAGCTCATAAAACACTACAACCATACATCATTTGGTACCATCATCCAAATACTAAAACTATATACAACATTTCATTTGTTAGCCAACTCTCATGGCATAATATAGACACATTAAAACTTATATACATAGACCTTCTAGCCTATAGATGCCATACTTTAAAATATTTATACTTTCAAAAGTACCAAAATGAGATTGATAGTGTGGTGACAATCCTCGACTATCCCCGAGCCTTCAGTAGCTACGATAACTGTAAAACAGACAGTAAACACACATAGTAAGCTACAAAGAGCTTAGTAAGCCAAATATAATTGGTCTAACTACTAAAGCATTTAAATACAATTCAACCATATAGATTCATAACCATTTCATAGAATAATTCATAAACTTAACCATGCTTCTTTGTTTACATACATGTCATGCTTCATTTCCATACATATTTCACAGAGACAGTTTTTCATATTCAAAAATTTAGTACGATACAAACGTACCTGCATAGGTTATACATTTCATATACTCAATCTCAGATTCCGTACGCTATCATCAGACGGGTCAGAAACGATATAGATGCTCATAAACAAGTACAATGTCGACATCCCAGACGTGGTCTTACATGTAATTCAATACCAATGCCTCTGTCCCAGACAGGGTCTTACACAAAATCAGATGCGATGCCGATGTCCCAAACATGGTCTAATACGTAAATCTCAATCGAGGCCTGTGTCCTAGACACGGGCTTACAAGAAATCAGATACGACACCGATGTCTCAGACATGGTCTTATACGTAAATCTCAATCGAGGCCTGTGTCCCAGACACGGTCTTACATGACATCTCAGACAGATGTCAACTTTTCTTAGAAACATACAGAGCTTTTCAGATATTAACATATTATCATACTTTACTCCAAAGATATTCATCAGGCACTCAAGGCCATCTAATACAGATTATAGTTTATCTGTGCAGAATTTATTTCAATTAACACGTAATTATAATTTGACTTACCTCGGACGGATTTTGGATAAAACGAGTCGTCTATTCAACTATTTTGGACCTCCCCCAATCTAAGTCTGATTTTCTTTATTCTTGATCTAATACAATACAAATTCAACCATCCAATCATTCATTTCATTCAATTTAATCCATATACACATATTTAGGGCACTTTACATTTTAACGCTTACATTTTCACACTTTGACAATTTAGTCCATTTTTCACAAAATCACAAATATGCAAAATTCACCAAGACTATAGCTTGGCCAAATATACATAGCTTCCATAAAATCCCAAATAACATATTAATTAAAAATTTAGTTCTTCAAAACCTCATTTTCATAATTTAGACCAAATAACTCTATACCATCAAAAATTCAAGAACAAAGTATGATAATCTCACATATGTCTTTCATAATCCATATAAAAACATCACAAAGCTCATATAATCATCAATGGAACATTTCATAATCTTTAACAAAAATAGAATTTCAGACATGGATTTTGAAGAACACGAAGCAACGATCACAGAAACGTAAAAAATATCAAAATTCGAGTTAAAATCGTACCTTAATCAAGCAATCAAAGTGCCAAAACATAAAATGGCTTTTCCTTTTTCTTTTTCTTTGATTTTCGGCTATATGCATGATAATATGGCCAATTTCATGTTTTCATTTTATTATTATAACATTATAATCACCTTTTACCATTTTACCCTTAATGACATAACATTAATTTCACCAACTCATGTCCATATTTGTCCATGCATTAGTACAATAGTCCAATTGACATGCAAGGACCTTTATTTTAAAAGCCAAGCCAAATAGGTGCTTTAGCATCTAGCACTCAACTTTTACACTTTACGCGATTTAATCCTTTTTCATAATTAAGCACAGAAACAGACAAATTAAATCACCGAAAGTTTCACAGATGTAAATTCACATATCACTGACAGAAAAAATAATATTAAAATATTTTTTAGACTCGGATTTTTGGTCCCGAAACCACTATTTCGACTAGGGTCAAAACCGAACTGTTACAATTCTCCCCCCTTAGGGATTTTTGTCCCCGAAAATCTTACCATTAAACAGATTCGGATATTGTTGTCTCATTGAATCTTCAGGCTCCCACATAGCCTCTTTAGCACCGTGACGATGCCACATCACTTTAACTAGAGGAATTTTCTTGTTTCGCAATTCTTTAATCTCGCGAGCTAAAATACAGATCGGTTTTTCTTCGTAAGTCATATCAGATTGAATCTCAATTTCAGAAGGGGATATCACATGGGACAGATCAAATCTGTATCGTCGAAGCATCGATACGTGAAATACATTATGTATCTTTTCCAACTCAGATGGTAGCCTCAATTTATAAGTAACCGGCCCAACTCGCTTAATGATTTCATATGGTCTGATGAATCTCAGACTCAATTTGCCTTTTCTACTAAATCAGAACAGTTTCTTCCACGGAGATACTTTCAGAAACACTTTATCATCGATCTCAAATTCAATATCTTTTTGTTTTAAATTCGCATAAGATTTCTAACGATCAGAGGCAGTTTTCAAACTGTCTCGGATTACTTTAACTATCTGTTCTATTTCTATTATCAAATCAATACCGTAAATCTTATTCTCACTGAGCTCAGACCAGTATAACGGAGTTCTACACTTTCTATCGTATAAGGCTTCGTATGGTGCCAATTTAATGCTTGATTGAAAGCTATTATTAAAATAAATTCAATCAGAGGTAGATACTATTCCCATGTACCTTCAAACTCAAGAATGCAACATCTCAACATATCCTCGAGTATCTAAATAATCCGTTCTGATTGACCATCTGTTTCCGGATGAAAAGCGGTGCTAAAATGCAATTTAGTACCCAGAGCATCTTGTAATTTCTTCCAGAATCACGACGTAAATCTCGGGTCTCTATCTGATACTATCGACAATAGCACACCATGTAATCTCACAATATCAGAAATATACAACTCAGCTAGCTTATCAAGCGAATAATCAAACCGAATCAGAATAAAATGAGCTGATTTCATCAAACGATCAACTACAACCCAAATTACGTCTTTCTTTTTTTTAGAGATAGAGGCAAACCCAAAACAAAATCCATGGTCACTCGATCCCATTTCCATTTCGGAATCATAATCGGTTGTAATAACCCAGATGGCACCTGATGCTCAGCTTTAACTTGCTGACAGATTAAACATCTCAAAACAAAGTCAGAAATATCTCTTTTTATCCCGGCCACCAATATAGTTGTTTCAAATCGTTACACATTTTCATACTTCCTGGATGTACAGACAATCTACTACTGTGAGCTTCACTCAAAATCATTTGAATGAAATCCAGATTTCTTGGAACATAAAGTCTACTTCTTAACCTCAGACAATCATCATCATCTATTTGAAATTCAGAATCAGAATCAGAATTACACTGAGTTCATTTAGCCATAATCTCATTATCAACATTTTGAGCTTCGATAATCTGTTGTAAAAACAAAGGTCTCACTTTTAATTCAGCTAAAACTAAACCATCATCAGACAGAACTAAATGACGATTGGAAACACAAAAATTTATATACTTTTTCATACCCAGTTTTTCTTAAATTCATGCAAATCTGGTTAAATTCTTGTCGAAAAGTAATTAAATATTATAAAATAATTAAGTCATGTTAAAAATATGAACATGGTGAATTTATTTAATTTTATACTTAAATTTCACTAATTTTGATTATTTTTGACAGATTCGCGCAAAGGGAGAAAATTGGCTCGGCTGACACTACTGAAAGCACAAAATCGAGAAGCAATTTTGTAATATCCTGATTTTGGGCCTAGTCGGAATAGTGGTTTCGTGACCACAAAATCCGATATAGAAATAATTATTTTATGATTATTTTAAGGTCTATGATATGATTGCATGATTGTGTGAAAATTTCGTGAAGAAATTTTATGCATAAAGTGCTTAATTTGAAATTTGGGACTAAATTGAATAAATTGCAAAACTTGTGTTCTAGAAGTATTTTGCATAAAATTGAATTAGATTATTAATTAGAGGTCCTTAAAGAGTAATTTTACCAATTTCTAAGTCTATGGACAAAATTGGACATGGATGGAATTTTGGAAAGTTTAGTAGTAAGGGCATTTTGGTCATTTAAGGGTAAAATGAATTAAAATACAAAATTAAAAGCCAATTTTGCTCATCTTCAACCCCATGGCCGAATATAGCAAGGAGAAACCATGGCTAGGGTTTTCAAGCTTCCAAGCTCGATTGTAAGTTCGTTCTAGCCTCGTTTTTAATGATTTTTACGTTTTTGGAGTCCCTAGCTCGATTTAGCTTATGCTAGCAATAATTTAACCTAGGGTTTATATTTGGAAAAATACCCATAGGTGAAATTTGTGTATTTTGGTGTTTTATGATAGAATATGAGGTTTTAAATTATGTTAGACAACTTGTGCTACTCGGTTTTAAGTGAAAACGAGCAAAAGGGCTTAATCGGTAAAAATACCTAATAGTCATAAGTACATGTTAGAGTGAGAATTTGATGTTGCCATAGAAGGAAAAATGATCAGCATGTCATAAAACATAAGAAAATAGGCTGAATTTTAATTTACGAGCTTTGGGGCAAAAGTGTAAATATGCAAAAGTTTAGGGCAAAATTGTAATTTTTCCAAAAATGATTTTGGGTCAATTTGAATAATGTGAGTCCTAATTAGACTATATTTTAAATGATAGAGCAAGGAAAACTGAAATTGGGCTAAAATGGGGAAAATACCAAGTTGTGGACGAAATGGTAAAATAGCCATTTTCGCATACGAGGTAAGTTCATGTGTAAATAATGTAGCATAATGGTTATTTTAAGTTATTGATGTTAATTATATGTTATGCTGAATTTTATTATGAAATGTATGCTTTGTGGTTAATTTCAAATAATATGTAAATTATGTGAATTACTTGATGAGTATGAACTATCACCGAAGTATCGATTTCGATATTCCGTGGAAGACGGCAAAGATGTGAGATCGAGGAAAAAAGCCCGTTTGAACCTTAGGAATAGATTAGGATACAAGTGACATGTCACTAGGATGGTTGAGCATCCGAACTCGTTGAGTTGAGTCCGAGTTCACTTATGGATGCGAATGTCCGAACTCGTTGAGTTGAGTCCGAGTTCGTGAGATGTAACTAGGCATCCGAACTCGTTGAGTTGAGTCCGAGTTCACTTATGGATGCGAACGCCTGAGCTCGTTGAGTTGAGTCCGAGTTCACTTATGGGCGGGTTACATGGTAGCTTGGCTACATATGTGGCACTTATGTGCAAACTTTCCATGTATCCAATTATATTCCGATGTGTTCAACGGGTAAAGTTCTACTCAAATGGAGGAATACTCAAGATGAAAGGGACGTATTGGTAAGTGTTGTGAAATGGATACTTTGAACAGGTATGTACTTAACCCTCGGGTTGAAAACTCGATATAACAACAATATGGTAAGATGATAAATGAAAAGGTGATATGAATGTCTTGGTGATGATTATGCAAATGATGTTTTATGTTTGCTTATATGGTTATGTTACTTGCTATTTGCATGTGAGCTTACTAAGCATTTATGCTTACTCCTCCTTTTCATTCCTTGTAGTGTTGACAAGCCAGCTCGGAAATCGGAAACGGTCGGAGGCACGCTCACACTATCCGTATACCATCTTGGCATAATGGCTTGTATATTTTGAGTATGGCATGTATAGCATTATAATCATTTTATATGTATGGTCTTATGATATGGTTATTGAGTGGTATGGAAATAGAATGCTTGGTAATGATTAGCCATTGGAATGGCTAATCATGATCATATTTGGTATTATGTATGTCAAATTGCTAGCTAATCCATGGAAACCATGAAATAGGTAAAATTTACCATAAAATAGATTTAGACAGCAGCAGTGACGTGAGTTTGAAAAATCACTAAAAATAGTAGAAATGGAATTAAATAATTAATAAGTTATGGAATCGAAGCTTGATGAGTCTATTTTCATATGGAATAAGCGAAACAGGTATATGAGCTATATTTTATGAGATGTTTAAATTTTTGTGAAATAGGGCCAGAGCGATTTCTGGATCCCCTGTTCTGACTTTGGAAATTCACCATAAATTTTACAAAGATAATTAGAAGTCACACTTTATATGTACAGATTTCTTATTGAGTCTAGTTTTATTAGAGACAAACGGTATAGTCATTGAAGCTCTGTACAGGGAGATATCTGATTCGTAATACACAGAGGTCAGAGTAGTTGAACCCTGAAACAGGGGAGACTTTAACTAATAAACTGTACTAATTGGCCCAACCAAAAATTCTATAAAAAAATTAGTAGATATATATATGAGTCTAGTTTCAGGAAAAATTTACGGAATTGGATTTCAAGTTTCGTAACTCGAGATATGATTTTTAAAGAGACTGTGATGCAGTTAGCCAGCTTGTCTGGAAATTTTAAAATGAATTGTATGAGCTGTTTAATTAATGAATTAAGTCCGTTAACACCTTGTGTTCGACTCCGGCAACGGTCTCGGGTACGGGGTGTTACAAATTTGAAGTATCAAGCCACATTAATTTCCAGCCTAGGACGGTCCAGAAATGTGTATTAATTCATAATTTAATTAATTTTAATTTATTTCTCATTTAATTTGGGATAAATAAATTATTTGTAATTACTTATGGAGAAAGGGTCCAGTTGAACCGCACCGGTCGAGCCAGATTGAGTGAACCGAACCAGCCACTAAATGGGCAGCCCAGAACCGTCCATATGCCGACCCAAATCAGCATTTTAGCTGATTAAATATTCTTGCAAAAAGGCCCTCAAAAGACTTCCAAATTGCATTCAAACCCCACCTTAAATTATGGCTTTGTAGATTTGCCCCAAGCTTAAAATAGCAAAGTTGAAACTCTCAACTTTGCCATGTGTGTGGCCGGACAAGGGAAGGCTCTTTGGCTGCTAAAATTTGATATTTTTAGCAGCAAAAATCAGCTATAAAAGCGACCCCTTGCTGATCATTCAAAGCATCCCTCACTTCACATCATTCTTTCATTCCCTCTCTTACTTTCCTCTCATTTCTTCCATTCCATTCCCTCTTGTTCAAGTGCTTATTTCTTCTCTTGGGAAAGAGGCTCTCATTAGCCATTTGGAGCAGAAATTTTGGTGTTCATAAGCCACCTTGATAGCCAAGGCCAACGAAGAACAAAGAGTGGAGCAACTAGTCAAGCCACGGAGAAACACTGGATTTTCTTCTTATTCCCAATCTCTTTAAATTTTGTTGTTGTTTTGACGAACATGGTTATGAATATTTATGCTATTGAAATGGTTATTTTAATCAATTCAGCTTAAGTTATGTTTGTGTTGGGTTGATTATATTCTGCCTGCTTAAATTGTTAAAATCATGTTTATGTTGTTATAAGCCTCGGTAAGATGCTTGATTAAGTAAAATAATGCCTAAGTTATTCTTGCGTTATGACTGTGAGGTAACTAATGAATTAATTATTTAAATGGATTTCAATTGTAATTAATAGACACAGTACTTAATCAGTGCATGTTTATTCTTCTAAGGAAGCTGAAGGTTAAATTAGCAATGTATCTGGCGATATTATTGCCTTGCATAACTTGCAAGATTATTGTGGTTAAATTGTTTCAAGGTAGGGATGCCTTGTTACTTCACATAGTCTTTTATATGCTTATTATATTTTATTAATCGTTTGAATTGACATAGGGATATGCAAGAGATTGGTTCAATTTATTGAGTATGTATGTGCAATAACATGTTTGTTTACTAGAATCTGTTTAGTCGGTTGAATTGACATAGGGATATGTCAAGACATGGATGGATTTTTCTTTGTAAATTTTTTCATAAGTTAGCAAACTATCAGGTTGCTGTGAATTTATTCGTAACAATGTAAAGATGAGTTTAATAATTCTAAGTTAAAGAAATATAATTAATCCAACACAAGTATGTTACATTGATTAAATCTTATTTGAAATCGTGCACCAGAACTCTTTTATTTTATTTTAATTATTTACTTAGTTTTTAAATAGTTTTTGACCTATTTTAAAATCAAATTATTTTTACCTCGCCAAAGTGTTTTACAAATGCTTTCATAATTAATTCTTTTTACAGACCCTGTGGGTACGATAACTCGACATTTACTTATCACTTTATTACTTGTTGCGATTGTGTACACTTGGACATTTTTTCTGTTGTTCAAGTTTTTGGTGTCGTTGCTGGGGACTGTTTTCAAAAGTTATTATTTTTGAATTGTTAGTTTTACATTTTGGTTTATTTTTCTGCTTAATTTTTAACTTAATTAATTTTTCTTTATAATTTCAGGTGTTTATGAGTATTGACCAGATTATTGACTTACTCCCTGTAGACCCTAAGATGGAACGAACCTTTCCGACAGCGAAGAAGACAAGCGAATCAGAGAAGGACTGAAGGAATGAATTTCGAGAATATGAATCAAGGAAATGGAGCAAACCTTGTTCAAAATCCTATCCTTATTACTGACGATAGGGATAGAGCCTTAAGACAATATGTTGTGCCAGTATTTAAGGATCTTAATCCGAGAATTAGGAGACCCGAAATCGAGGCACAACAATTTGAGCTGAAGTTAGTCATGTTCCAGATGCTTCAAACAGTGGGCCAATTCAGTGGAATGCCTAAAGAAGATCCTCATCTTCATTTAAGACTATTTATGGAGGTGAGCGACTCTTACAAATTAGCTAGAGTTTCTGAAGATGCATTACGATTGAAGTTGTTCCCGTACTCACTAAGGGACAGAGCTCAAGCCTGGTTGAATTCATTGCCACCAAAATCAATTTCTACATGGCAAGAGTTAGCCAAAAGATTCCTCATGAAGTATTTCCAGCCTAGTAAGAATACTAAGTTGAGGAACGAGATCACTGCTTTCCAACAAATGGATGATGAATCCTTGTATGGGGCATGGGAACGATACAAAGAGCTATTATGGAAATGTCCTCACCACGGAATCGCACATTGCATCTAACTTGAGACATTTTATAATGGTCTCAATGCTCACACGAGGATGGTAGTGGATGCTTCTGCTAACGGTGCTCTCCTTTTTAAGTCTTATAATGAGGCTTACGAAATCATCGAGAGGATCGCCAGTAATAATTATCAATGGACGACCAATCGAGCCAAATTAGGAAGACGAGTCGCTGGAATACATGAAGTGGACACTCTCACTTCACTCGCATCTTAGGTATCTTTCAATTTCCTCAATGTTTAAGAATCTTACTACTAATGGGTTTAACAGTTTTGCAGCCCAACCACCTCACCAATTTGAGAGTATAGCCTGTGTTTATTGTGGGAAAGGACATTTGTTCGAAGAATGTCCATCAAACCCCGAATCCATATATTACATGGGTAACTAGAAAAAAAATCGAAGAAGGGAAGGACTGCAATCCAACTTCTACTACCCATCATAGCGAAAGCATCTGAATTTTTCCTAGAGTAACCAAGGGGTTGGAACCAGTAAAAACTACGCCCAACCTAGACCAACTCAGCCGCCTAGTTTTTCCCAACAAGTTCAAAAACTAGCTCAGGCTGAATCATCCAATAGCTTAGAGAGTTTATTGAAGGCATACATGGCGAAGAATATGCCTTAATTCAAAGTCAAGTAGCTACTTTGAAGAATCTGGAAAACCAAATGGGCTAGCTTGCTATTGAACTCAGGAACCGACTAGAAGGTGCTTTACCTAATGATATGGAGAATCCAAGAAATCCGGGGAAGGAACATTGTAAAGAATTGACATTAAGGAGCGGAAAGACAATAGAGCCCAACATTATCGAAGCTGAAAAGGAGCCAACTAATGCTCAAGACTCAGAAGAAGTTCAACCGAGTGTTGAAATTCCAGTTACACAAGAACCAGAATCTGTAAAACCTGACAAGGTAATTCTAGAACCAGCTAATTTTGATCAACTAACAACTCCGTTAGATGTAGAATTGCCGCAGAAAACGAATCAACCAGTTCTAGTAAAGAAACCTCCACCACCCTACCCTCAAAGACTTCAGAAGCAGAAGTAGGAAATCCAATTCAAGAAATTCCTAGACGTACTCAAGCAACTTCATATCAACATCCCGTTGGTTGAAGCGCTTGAACAAATGCCGAACTACATCAAGTTTATGAAGGATATCCTGTCCAAAAAACAAAGACTTGGAGAATTTGAGACGGTAGCTCTGATGAAGGAATGTAGGGCATATCTTCAAGACAAACTACCCCCAAAGCTGAAGGATCCTGGACGTTTTACCATACCTTGCAACATTGGAGCAACATATTGTGGTAAGGCATTATGTGACTTAGGTGCAAGTATTAACTTGATGCCTATGTCAATATTTAGAAAGTTCGGGATAGGTGAAGTTAGACCTACTACGGTTACACTTTAACTAGTAGATCGATCCTTAGCACATCCAGAAGGAAAAATCAATGACGTATTGGTACGTGTAGATAAATTTATCTTT
This sequence comes from Gossypium arboreum, assembly GCF_025698485.1. Classification (NCBI taxonomy): domain Eukaryota; kingdom Viridiplantae; phylum Streptophyta; class Magnoliopsida; order Malvales; family Malvaceae; genus Gossypium; species Gossypium arboreum. The sequence goes on along the minus strand of NC_069071.1, from coordinate 34,441,963 downwards.
CCTACTGATTTTGTTATCCTAGACTTTGAAGCAGACAAAGAAGTGTCGATTATCCTAGGAAGACCATTCTTAGCAACCGGAAGGACCCTTATAGATGTGCAGAATGGCAAGCTTACGATACGTGTTTAGGATGATCAGGTAACATTTAATGTTTTTAAGTCTATGCGATTTCCTGACACAATTGATTATTGTTCTGCAGTATCTGATTTAGAGGATTTAATAGTGGAAAAGGAGCTCAACTATGTTAAACATCCATTGGAACAAATTCTGACATCAGATCCTCCAAATGATGAAGAAGAGGATGAATATTTAGCTTTGTTAGAAGCTAATCAAAGGGGGTTTAATTCGCAATCCCACTTTGAATCTTTGGAGTTAGAAAAGCGTCAATCGAGGAGCCACCTAAGTTAGAACTGAAGGTACTACCCTCACATTTGAAATATGTTTATTTAGGTAACGCTTCTACTTTTCCTGTGATTGTTTCAGCAGAATTAACTACTAAGCAAGAAGAGAAACTCATCTTGGTGTTGAAACAATTCAAGAAGGCTATCGAATGGACCATGGTCGATATCCGCAGTATTAGTCCATCTGTATGCATACACAAGATTATCCTAGAAGATGGCGAAAAAGGGACGATTGATGGACAACGAAGACTGAACCCCGTCATGAAAGACGTGGTGAAAAAGGAGATTATCAAGTGGTTAGATGAGGGTATCATTTATCCCATCTCAGACAGTTCGTGGGTAAGTCCAGTCCAGTGCGTGCCAAAGAAGGGAGGTATCACAGTCGTAGAGAATGAGAATAACGAGTTGATACCAACTAGAACAGTTACGGGATGGAGGATTTGCATCGATTACCGGAAGCTGAACAAGGCGACTAGGAAAGATCATTTTCCTTTGCCGTTCTTGGACTAGATGCTGGATAGACTCGCTAGGTGAGACTATTACGATTTTATCGATGGTTACTCTGGGTATAATCAGATTACAGTAGCACCAGAAGATCAGCACAAGACAACGTTCACCTGCCCGTACGGTACATTTGCATTTAGACGCATGCCATTTAGTTTATGTAATGCACCTGCTACATTTCAAAGATGTATGATGTCTATTTTTACTGGCATGGTTGAAAAGTACTTGGAAATTTTTATGGATAACTTTTCAGTGTTTAGAGATACTTACGATGATTGCTTAGCCAATCTAGCTAAGGTACTAAGACGATGCGAAGAAACAAACCTAGTACTTAACTGGGGAAAGTGCCATTTCATGGTACGAGAAGGGATTGTTCTAGGGCATCGGATAATAAGAAATGGAATCGAGGTAGATAAAGCAAAGGTAGATGTTATCGAGAAACTCTCACCTTCAACATGTTAGGAGCTTCTTGGGTTATGCCGGGTTTTATCGAAGATTTATCAAGGACTTCTCCAAAATTGCTAAACCTTTATGCAAATTATTGGAGAAGGACACAACGTTCAAGTTCGATGATGAATGCTTTAAAGCTTTCAAGGATTTGAAGAGTCAATTAGTTACGGCACCGATAATTGTCACACCAGACTAGGATCTACCATTTGAATTAATGTGTGACGTAAGCGATTTTGCGATAAGAGCTGTCATGGGCCAACGAAGGAATAAAGTTTTTCATCCCATCTACTATGCAAGCCGAACTCTTACAGGAGCTCAACTGAACTATACGGTAACAGAAAAAGAGTTTCTTGCCATTGTATTTGCTTTTGACAAGTTTCGATCTTACCTTGTAGGTACGAAAGTAACTGTTTATATAGACCACTCGGCAATCAAGTACTCACTTGCCAAGAAAGATGCTAAGTCGAGACTAATCTGGTGGGTGCTTCTACTTCAAGAGTTTGATCTAGAAATTCAAGATCGAAAGGGAGTAGAAAACCAAGTAGCAGATCACTTGTCCAAATTGGAGCCTCAAGAAGGGAATTCTCCTATTATACCAATTCAAGAAACGTTTCCAGATGAACACATACTAAAGGTAAGTCATGTCCATAGTACCCCTTGGTTTGCTGATATTGCTAACTATTTAGCTTGTGGTTTGAGGCCAACTAATAAGACTTATCAACAAAGGAGGAAGTTTGTTCACAATGTTAAGTACTATTTCTGGGAAGAGCCATATTTGTTTAAAAAGTGTGCAGATCAGATGATCAGGAGATGTGTGGCAGAAGATGAAGTACAAAAAATTTTATATCATTGTCACTCAGCTCCAAGTGGGGGATACTTCGAAGCTACTCGTACAGCGGCCAAAGTATTGCAAGCCTGATTCTTTTGGCCAACACTATTCAATGATGCATACATGTACGTAAAGAGTTGTGACCGATGTCAAAGGGTTGGAAATATCACCAACAGAAATGAAATGCCTTGAACAAACATCATTGAGGTAGAATTGTTCGATGTATGGGGTATTGACTTTCTTGGTCCTTTCACTCCGCCTTTTGGTCACAAGTATATATTGGTAGCAATAGACTATGTGTCCAAGTGGGTCGAAGCTGAAGCTTATCCGACAAACAATGCTAGGGTTGTAATTAAGTTCTTATAGAAACACGTGTCCACAAGGTTTGGAACCCCAAGAGCTATCATTAGTGATGAAGGGTCCCACTTCGTGAACAAGTGGTTAATATGGATTAGACAAGCACAGAGTGAAACTGTAACACCCCCTACCCGTATCTGTCGCCGGAATAGAGTCGAGGCATTACCGAGAAGCATGAAACACTTACAGATAATTTAAATACATTTTCATAACATCTTTTCTTGATTTCATACTATTTCATATTTAAGCTTTATTCACCAAAGTATTTGAAATATCATCTTTATGCAAATAGCACACATAAGGTACATAATTCCATAATTATGAATGAACACATTTATCAAATATATTCCATGTTTATATATATATATCATAGTTTCATATTTCCATGTATCAATTACCGTCACTTCCTCGTATTTCAGACAAATACATGTAACAATTCATAAATATGCAATTCACTAACTCTTCTTGCCAATAACGATTTAAATTGCCAAATCACTTATTGAGCCCAATTTCAATGTTCACTAAAATCTATCATATAAATTTGGATGTACGTATTCATCAATAAATTTCATGTACAGATATCATCATCTCATATTTCCACATACATTTACTTTCCACATTTATGAATTCAAATAGCATATACAAGACATACCAATGTATTTCAAGTACGTTTTCATGATATTTCATTTAGAACTTAGATTATTTCATACTAGAAGTTTTCTCATTAACTCATTTGGAATACCAATTCATACGGATAATACACTCAAGGTGTAGAAATATATAATTACAAATGAACTCATTCATCAACCAATTTTTATGCTCATGTCTCATCAACTCGTATTTCCTTATGTCACATAATTCCATGTAATGCTTACCAAACTTCTTCAAATTAGTGAATATCTTACGGAATTGGTTTGCACCAGTATGCACTGAATTTCACTAATAATCACTGATGCCATAGCATAGGTATGGTCTTTTCACTAGAATGTCATAGCTCAACTATGGTCTTACATCTTATACACATATCACACCGATGCCATATCCCAGATATGGTCTTACACAGATATCCCTTGTCACTTGTAGCCAAAGCTACCACTATTCACTGATCAGGTAGTCGGAGCTACCATTTTTCAGTGATCAAGTAGCCGATGATCAGGTAGCTGAAGCACCACTTTTCATTGATCAGGTAGCCGAAGCTACCATTTTTCACTGATCAAGTAGCCGATGATCAGGTAGCCGAAGCTACCACTTTTTACTTGCCATTTGTCCTTGATCAGATAAGTGTAGCCAAAGCTATCACTTATCACTTTCATTTGTCCTTGATCAGATAAGTGTAGCCGAAGCTATCACTTATCACTTTCACTTGTCCTTGATCAGATAAGTGTAGCCGAAGCTATCACTTATCACTTTCACTTATCCTTGTTGCCATGGTCCAACCATGGTGTGACAGCCTTAAAATGACCCTAGTTGGAATGTGGTTTCTGGACCACAAAATCGAGGCATAAAAATAATTTAAAATTTATTTTGATGCCTATAATGTGTGTTAACTCATGTGTGACATTTTTGATGTTTTGATTTAGAAATATAAATGTGAATTTCACTAGAAAGGACCTAGTAGTAAACTTTGAAAGTATGATGGGGAAATGTGTGATGACTAGTTGATCATGCATGCAAAAATGAGGGGTTTGCATGTCAAATTTCCCCATTTAAGAACTAGTGGCCGGCCATGACAAAGGGGAATGGGCAAAACATGTCATGAAACATGTTTTGTAAGTGGTTTATGTTGGAATAAATAAAATAAGGAGTATGGATAAAAAAAAAAAGAATGAAAAAATGTGTGTGATGGCTTCTCCCCCCTCCCCATTGCCGTGAAGGTAAGAAAGAAAACAAAAAAAAATTTGTTCATCCTTTTCATCCTCTCTTGGCCGAAAATTTTAAGGAAAAAGGAGGGAGTTTTTGCTTCATGTTTGGTTTGGAAGAGGATTAGGAAGAGGTTTGGCTATACTTGTATCAAGATTAAGGTATGTTTGATGTTGTGCCATGAGATTCATGCATGTTTTTAGTTGCTAGCTTGATGTTCTTATTAGCCATGATTCAAATCCTTGCTATGTCATGGGGATGATATTCGGCCAAGGTGGATTTTGTGTTAATGCCATTGCATGCTAAATATGAAGCTTGTTAATGATATATGTGATGGTGGGTGGATGACTCTTAGATTTTCTTTTTTTAGCATTTTTAGTGAGACATTAAGTTCTTTGTTTAACCATGACCAAAATTGAAATGGTATGGTGTTGTGATGTATTCGGTCATGGTATATCCATAAGCATGATTTATGCTTATTGCATGGTAGGTAAGATTTGTGTGGATATATGTTTATATTGGTTAAAATCAACTTGAGATTCGCCCTTGCACCTATATGTATATATGTTTGCACATGATGTATTGGTATGACATATATACTATCTCAAGGTATATATATTTACTTATGATGATGTTTCGTTATGAAGTAAATGATAGATGTGTATTGAGCTACAATATGTAATGCATTAGTTAGTAAAATGTATGCCATTCATGTGTGGTATTAAACATGTAATTGGCCTCAACATCAACATGCATATTCGGCCACATGATTGAGTACATAGGTTGATGTGTTGTTCGGCCATAAGTAAGCATGTTGAAGGCTTTATCTTGACTTAGAAAATTCGGCTAAGGAGGGTACTAACTAATGTGTTGAGTTTGATTCATGATATCCGTACATATGTGACTTTAATGTCTAATGGATATATGTGGGCTAAGTACCTTGAATTCCTCTTTTCGATGCTCAAATGATTAAGTCAATTTATTTGTTAAATTAAGCTCAAGAGCAAAGGGGAACTAAATCCGATAAAGGGAAGGAAAAAGTGGTCGAATAGCCATCGGAATCGTTCGACAACATCCGAGGTAAGTTCTTGAGTAATAGAGCTTAAATTATGATTTGATTAGATCATGTCTCAAGTAAATCAAAATCATGCTCTTTGTGTGTGGATATTGAACCGAAATGTGCAAGAGTGATAAGTGTATTGTATTTGAGTTTTGCTAATGAAAATGAAATACGAATGTGTCATGATTTAGTGTTAAATGTGCATGTTTATTCGAATGATGTCCAGGCTAAGTCCCAAGGCTTTTGTGCTAAGTGATTAAATCCGGTCAATTCTCAAGGCATTTGTGCGAGTTACCAAAACCGGGTTAAGTCCGAAGGCATTTGTGCGAGTTACTAAATCGGGCTAATTCACGAAGGCAATTGTGTGAATTACTATAACCGGCTATGTCTCAAGACAATCGAGCTAGTCGCTATATCCGTTAAATTTCAAGGTACGTGATTCGGGAATGAGCAATCTTGCTGTAAAAATTTCAGTTAATACACTTGCAAAAATTCCAGCAATGAGGTATGTTCGTATGTGCATTGGAATAGTTGAGTTCCTCGAATAATATTCGCCGGTTGAGTAATGAGCTTCCGGTATTTGGCTAAGATGATCCCTTATGTATGAACATAGGGGTTGGAATGTAAAGTAGAAATGATTTGAATATATGAATACGCGAATTATCCGTTTAATTATGTGAATGCTATACTTGATTGTGTTTAAATTCTTGCTCAAGACTTCTTGAACATAAATTGCTTACTCCGTTTCTTTATTCTCTGCTTTATAGATTTTGCTCGTTAGCTATCGGATTCGGGATCATCAAGTCAAGTCATCCACACTATCAAAGCCCTTTTGGTATCTTTTAGTTGAACTCTGGATATGGCATGATGAACTAATACGGCTGTTCCACAACCTCCATTCCCAACAAACACAGCCCCAAGACCTACAATGCCTCCGTGAATCGACCAAATAAGGTTGAATAAGCCCCAGCTGATGTAATCCGAAAACATGGGGCTATTGAATTTAAAGCTACGGATAGCGACGATGCCGAGCAAGCTGAATTTTGGTTGGACAACACTATCCGCATTTTCGATGAGCTATCTTGTACACCCGATGAATGCCTAAAGTGTACTATCTCCTTGCTACGCGATTCGCCTACTATTGGTGGAGTACTCGACTTCATTGTGCCCCGAGAGCAAGTGACTTGGGAGTTTTTCCAAACCGAGTTTGAAAAAGTATATCGATCGAGATTTGTTGATCAAAACGGAAGGAATTTCTTGAGCTTAAGCAAGGTTCTATGTCATCACCGATTACGAGCGAAAATTTGTTAGACTTAGTAGATACGCCGGGAATGTATTTCAATCGAGGCTATCATGTGTAAACGCTTGAGGATAGGTGAATGAAGATATAAAATGTTCGTTGGCATTCTTGAAATACGAGAGTTCATAGTACTTGTCGAGCGAGCTTGTAAAGCCAAAGAGCTTAGAAAAGAAAAACAAAAGGTTGATGTGGGAACTGGAGAGTTTCGTAAAAGATCCTCGGGAAAGTCACTTCAACAGGCATCGAAGAAATTTCGTGATGATGTGGGCGGTCTAGAGGCACTTTGGGCCTTTTAGACGAGATCGTGATCGACCCCACAATGGGTACACGAGGCACTTGATCGCCGATGTTGGGAATGAACGTCGAGACGAGCGAGTGTCGACATTGTGGCAAATGACATTCGAAGTTGTAGATTCCGTGACCGCTCTGTTACAAGTGCGGATCAGTTGACCACTTCATTAAAGATTGCCCGAGGTTGTCTGAACAGAATGTAGATCAGAGTGGGAAACCGGGCGCTACCACTGCCCGAGGTAGACCATCTAGAAATACGGCCAATGCTAGTGGTGGTCAGAGAGGATCTAGAGATGCTACGACCAGATCCGAGGCTCGCGCTCTTGCTAGGGCTTATGCAATACGCTCACGCGAGGACGCTTCCTCGCCAGATGTTATTACCGGTACTTTCACTCTCTTTGATACTAATGTGATTGCTTCGATTGACCCTGGTTCTACTCATTCTTATATATGCGAAACCTTAGCATCCAGTAAGACTTTACCTATTGAGTCTACTGAGTTCGTAATTCGGGTGTCAAATCCCTTGGGTCGTTACGTGTTTGTTGACAAAGTGTGTAAGAAATGCCTCCTAGTAATTCGAGGTTCATGTTTTCCGGCGGACTTGATGCTTTTTCCGTTCGATGAATTTGATATTATTCTTGGTTTGGATTGGTTGACCGTGCATGATGCGATTGTGAATTGCAAAAGCAAGACTATGGATTTGATGTGCACAAATAACGAGATGATCCGAGTTGAGTCTACGGACTTAAAGGGGTTGCCAGCTGTAATATCATCAATGTTGGCCCAGAAATATGTAAGAAAGGGGTGCGAAGCATACCTTGCGTATGTACATGATGATAAGGAGTTAGAAATAAAACCCGAGTCTGTGCCGGTGGTTTGCGAATACCCGAATGTTTTTCCCGAAGAATTACCGGGTTTGCCACCTGTTCGGGAGATAGAGTTTGGTATTGAGCTTGTACCTGGGACTACGCCAATTTCGATAGCTCCGTATCGTATGGCACCAACCGAGTTAAAGGAGTTGAAAGCTCAGTTGCAAGAATTGACGGATAGAGGTTTCGCTCGACCAAGTTTCTCACCTTGGGGTGCACCAAGATTGTTTGTGAAAAGAAGGATGGAACCATGAGGTTGTGTATTGACTATCGTCAGCTGAATAAAGTGACGATAAAGAATAAATATCCGTTACCGCGTATTGATGATTTGTTTGATCAACTAAAGGGAGCCTCAGTGTTTTCAAAGATAGATTTGAGATCGGGTTATTATCGATTCTTGGATTCGAGATTCGGACGTACCAAAACCGCTTTGAGCGAGGTACGGTCACTACGAGTTCTTAGTGATGCCATTCGGGCTCACTAATGCCCTATGGTATTTATGGATTTGATGAATCAGATCTTCAGACGGTATTTGGACCGGTTTGTAGTCGTGTTCATTGATGACATCTTGGTCTATTCAAGCGATGAGACCGAACATGCTGAACACCTGAGATTAGTGTTGCAAATTTTACGGGATAAGCGGTTATATGCTAAGTTCAAGCAAGTGTGAGTTCGGTTAGGGAGGTTAGCTTCTTGGGTCATGTGGTATCTGCATCGGGTATTCGAGTCGACCGAGCAAAATTTCAGCCATACTTAACTGGAAGCCTCCAGAAATATTATCGAGGTTCGAGCTTTTTGGGACTTGGTTACTTACCGACGGTTTGTGAAAGGTTTCTCGATGATAGCCACACCCATGACGAAGCTACTTCAAAAAGATGTTAAGTTCGAATGGACGGAAAAATGTCAGAAAAGTTTTGATCAACTGAAAACTTATTTGACGGAAGCTCCAATTTTAGTGCAGCCCGAATCATGCAAAGAGTTTGTCATCTATAGTGACGCCTCCCTACTTGGGTTTGGTTGCGTATTGATGCAGGAGGGTCGAGTTGTGGCCTATGCGTCGAGACAATTAAAGCCACATGAGAAGAATTATCCGACCCATGATCTCGAATTAGCTGCCATCGTATTCGCCTTGAAAATATGGCGACATTACTTATTTGGTGAGAAGTGCCATGTATTTTCGGATCACAAAAGTCTCAAATATTTGATAACTCAAAGAGACTTGAATCTACGACAAAGGCGTTGGCTTGAGTTGTTGAAAGATTATGAGCTGGTCATTGATTATCTCCCGGGAAAGGCTAATGTGGTTGCGGACGCCTTAAGCCGGAAATCACTGTTTGCTTTACGAGCGATTAATGTACTGTAACACCCCGAACCCGAGACCGTCGCCGGAGTCGAACGCGAGGTGTTAACAGACTTCAACCCACTTATTGACAATTTTCAGACAAGCTGCCAATCTGAGTACTAGTCGCTCCAAAATTCATAACTTGAGTTTTACAACTCGAAAATCAGTTCCGTAAATTTTTCCTGAAACTAGACTCATATGTCCATCTACATATTTTTTTCTAGAATTTTTGGTCGAGCCAATTAGTACAGTTTATTAGTTAAAGTCTCGCCTGTTGTAGGGATCGACTACACTGACCTTTGTGCGTTACGAATTGGATATCTCCCTGTACAGGGCTTCAATACTAATGCCGTTTGTTTCTATAGAAACTAGACTCAGAGAGGAATCTACACATATATGGAATGACTCCTAATTATCTCTGGTTAATTTACAATGATTTTCCAAAGTTGGAACAGGGGATCCAGAAACCGTTCTGGCCCTATTTCACAAGAACTTTAAAATCTGTTAACTTATAACTCATATGACCATTTCGTTTCTTCCATATGAAAGTAGATTCATCAAGGTACACTTACATAATTTATTTGCTATTTAATACCATTCCTACTATTTTTAGTGATTTTTCACATCCACGTCACTGCTGCTGTCAGCATCTGCCTTTAGTAGGCTTTACCTATTTCATACTTTCCATGATTCAATTGGCCTTTTTTTACATACATAGCACAAAGCGTGATCATGATTAACCATTCCAATGGCTAATCGTTTCAAAATAATTCCATACCTCATAAGGGTCAACATACAAACGATTATAGTTCTATGCTAAAACGATATAAGCCATTTTCGCATGGCTATCCAAGTTTACACAAACCGGAAGGTACATGACCTTCAACAAAGGATGGTCCTATACATGCCATTTCAAAGTTCAACCAAAATTTGTACCAAAATGGGGCTTCGATAGTGTGGATGACTTCGACTTCTTTGATCCCGAATCCGACAGCTAACGAGCGAAACCTATAAAACAGAGAGCCAAAGCAACGGGGTAAGCATTTTAATGCTTAGTAAGTCTCAAGCAATGAAATCAGCTTTGACTAAGGTATTTTATTCACATGGCTAATTAAACCACTTTACTAATTCACATTCCCATACTCATACTTATTTCACATCACCGACCCTTATGTTCATACACAAAAGAACAACTTAGCCCAAGGCCGGTAGCTCGTTTATCAACTTAGCGCATACTTACTTGTAAGAATTCAATTAGTACAAGCACATACAAACATACCTCATTGCTGGAATTTTCACAAGTGTATAAGCTGAAATTTTCACAGCAAGATTGCTCACTTCCGAATCACATACTTTCGGGATTTAACCGGATATAGCGACTCAGACGATTGCCTTGGTCATAACCCGGATTTGGTGACTTGCACAAAGGCCTTCGGTCTTAGCCGGATATATCAACTCGCACGAATGCCTTGGTCTTAGCCCGGATATATCAACTCATACGAATGCCTTGGTCTTAGCCCGATATATTTCCAATGTTCACTTACATATATATCAATATTCAAGACACGTCCATAGTTCATTTTCGTTACTAAAGCTCTAACACAAAATATCTATCAACCTTTACTATTTCGGCTCAATGGCCACACAAACAAGGAGCATAATTTTGATATAATTCAAGTAGGGTCATCACTCGAAGACTTACCTTGGATGTTGTCGAGCGATTTCGACGGCTATTCAACTACTTTTTCCTTCCCTTTATCGGATTTAGCTCCCCTTTGCTCTTGAGCTAATTTACACAAATTTAACTTATTAAAATCTCATCATGATAGCTTATGGCCGAATATGACAAGGAGTGTAAATGGTCATATGGCCATCCTTTAGCTCAAATACGCAATGGTCATGCACATTTTTACATCACAACAAGCAATTCAATACATTCAAACATCAACGTGAAGTTCAAAGTACTTGGCCCTTATATACATTAGGCATCAAAGTTGTATATGTACGAAATCATAAATCGAACTCAACACATTAGTTAATATTCCTCTTAGCGAATTTTCTAAGCCAAGAATAGGCATCAATATGCTTGCCTCAAACCGAATGCATGCACACTAATTACCCCTCATGTGGCGAATATACACTTAATACCACACAAAAAAAAAACAGCATACATTTTACTACTAACACATTACATATCGTAATTCATTGCACATCTCTTATTTACTTCATAATCAACACATCATCACAAGCAAATATACACTTTGAATTAGTATATATGTCATACCAATCCATCATGTGCAAACATATATTCATGTAGGTGCAAGGGCGAATTCTCAAGTGGCTTATATCCAAATATATACACATTTCCAAAGCTTAAATCTTACTTACCATGCAACATGCATGAATTATACTTATGGATATATCATGGCGAATACCACAACACCACACCATTTCAATTTGGTCATGGTGAAACAAAGAACTTAGTATCTCATTCAAAAAAATGCTAAAAGAAAATCTAAGAATCTTCAATCCTCCATCACATGTATCACTTTCAAGCTTGTTATTTAACATGCAATGGCATTAACACCACATTCACTTTGGCGAATTTCATTCCCATGACATAACAAGGATTTGAACCATGGGCTAACAAGAACATTAAGCTAGCAACTAAAAACATGCATGAACCTCAAACATACCTTAATCTTGATGCAAGTTTAGCCAACCTCTTCCTAATCCTCTTCCAAACCAAGTATGAAGCAAAACTCCTTCCTTAACCTTAGTATTTTCGGCCAACAAGAGAGTGAAAAGAGATGAACAAAATTTTTCTTTCTTCCTTTAGGACATTCGCCAAGCTATGGAGGAAGATGGACACTTTTTTTTTTTTTGTTTCTCATCTACTAACATTAATTGTTTATTCCATACCCTTATTTTATTCTTTCCATCATAACCCATTTACCAAACATGTTTCATGACATGATTTTTGCCCATAAATCCTTGTCATGGCCGGCCACTAGCTATGGGGAAATTTGACATGCAAGTCCATTGTTTTGCATGCATCCTTTAATTAGTCATCACACATTTCCCTCATACTTTCAAAGTTTATTACTAGGTCCTTTCTAGTGAAATTCACATCTATAATTCTAAATCAAAGCATAAAAATATCACACATGAGTTAACACACATTATAGGCAATAAAATAAATATTAAATTATTTTTATGCCTTGGTTTTGTGGTCCCGAAACCACATTTCGACTAGGGTCGTTTTAAGGCATCACAACTCTCCCCACTTTAGAAATTTTCGTCCCGAAAATCTTACCGTAAATAGGTTTGGATATTGCTCTTTCATAGAGTTCTCGGGTTCCCAAGTAGCTTCTTCTATCCCGTGTTTGAGCCATAACACTTTCACTAGCGGAACCCTTTTGTTTCGCAACTCTTTCATTTCACGAGCTAGGATACGAATCGGTTCTTCTTCATATCTCATATCGGCTTGAATTTCAACCTCGATGGACTAATTACGTGCGACGGATCGATCTATAGCGTCGAAGCATTGAAACATGGAAGACGTTGAATCTTTTCAAGTTCGGGGGCAAGATCAAACGATACATAATCGGGCCAACTTCGTTCGGAGATTTCAGACGGCCCAATGAATCTCGGCTCAACTTGCCCTTATGGCGAATCTGAGTATCTTTTTCCACGGCGAAACTTTAAGAAACACTTTATCTCCCACCGATACTCAATGTCCTTTCGTTTCAGATCCGCATACGATTTCGACGATCGGAGGCTATCTTGATTTTCACGGATTACTTTTACTTTCTTCAGATCTTTAATCAAATCCACTCCAAAAATTTTGTTCTCACCGAGCTCGGTCCAAAACAATGGTGTACGGCATTTACGCCCGTACAAAGCCTCGTAAGGCGCCATCTTAATACTTGATTGAAAACTATTGTTGTGGCGAATTCAATCAAAGGTAGGTACCGCTTCCCACGAACCACTCGAACTCGAGGATGCAACATCTCAACATATCCTCAAGTATCCGAATTATACGCTCGGATTGACCATCGGTTTGGGGGTGAAAGGCGGTCTTGAAATGCAACTTGGTGCCCAATGCTTCTTGTAATTTCTTCCAAAATCGCGAGGTGAACCTCGGATCTCTATCCGACACAATGTAAATCGGTACCCGTGTAATCTCACAACTCGAGAAACGTACAATTCAGCTAGTTTATCCAATGAAAATCCATACATACGAGGATAAAGTGAGCCGACTTAGTCGGTCTATCAATAATAACCCAAATTGCATCCTTCTTACTTGTCGACAACGGCATCCGGACACAAAGTCCATTGTGACTCGATCCCATTTCCACTCGGGTATCGTGATCGGTGAAGTAACCTCGAAGGCACTTGATGCTCCGCTTTCACTTGTTGACATATTAAACATCTTGCAACAAAGTCGGAGATGTCTCGTTTCATACCATGCCACCAAAACCGACGTTTCAACTCATTGTACATCTTCGTACTCCGGGTGGATTGCCATTCGGCTACAATGAGCTTCGTTCGAATTATCGAAATAAGTTCAATTCTTTGGAACACACAAACGACTTCGAACCTCAAACAATCGTCATCATCAATTTGAAACTCCGATTCCTTGTTCGAACACACTCAAATTCCGTTTTGCACGCAACTCCTCATCAACTTTCTCGAGCTTCACGAATTTGATGAGTCAACAATGGTTTGGTGTTAATTCGGCTACTAACACATTGTCGGGTAGGATAGACAAGTGTACATTCATCGTCAGAAGCAAACAAAGTGATTTCCGCTTAAGGCATCCGCAACCACATTAGCCTTTCCCGTGATAGTCAATGACCAGCTCATAATCCTTTAACAAATGAGCCAACGTCTTTGTCGCAGATTTAAGTCTCTTTGAGTCATCAAATATTTGAGACTTTTGTGATCCGAATACACATGGCACTTCTCACCAAATAAGTAATGTCGCCATATCTTTAAGGCGAATACGATGGCGACCAATTCGAGATCATGGGTCGGATAATTTTTCTCATGTGGCTTTAATTGTCTCGACGCATAGGCCACAACTCGACCTTCTTGCATCAATACGCAACCTAACCCAAGTAGGGAGGCGTCACTATAGATGACAAACTCTTTGCCGATTCGGGCCGTGTAGTAATCTTGGAGCTTCCGTCAAATGAGTTTTCAATTGGTCAAAACTTTTCGACACTTTTCCGTCCATTCAAACTTGACATCTTTCTCAAGCGGTTTAGTCATGGGTGTGGCTATCATCGAGAATCCTTTTACAAACCGTCGGTAGTAACCGCAAGTCCCAAAAACTCGAACCTCAAGTAATATTTCTTGGAGGTTTCAGCTAAGTATGGCTGAAATTTTGCTTGGGTCGACTCGAATACCCGATCAGATACCACGTGACCCAAGAAGCTAACCTCTCTTAACCGAACTCACACTTGCTAAACTTAGCATATAACCGCTTATCCCGTAAAATTTGCAACACTAATCTCGGTGCTCCGCATGTTCGGTCTCATCTCTTGAATAGACCAAGATGTCGTCGATGAACACAACTACGAACCGATCCAAATATGATCTCAAGATCCGATTCATCAAATCCATAAATACCGCGAGGGCATTAGTGAGCCCAAGCGGCATCACTAAGAACTCGTAGTGACCATATCTCGCTCAAGGCGGTTTTGGGTATGTCCGAATCTCGGATTCATGAATCGATAATAGCCCGATCTCAAATCTATTTTTGAGAACACCGAGGCTCCTTCAGTTGATCGAACAAATCATCGATACGTGGTAACGGATACTTGTTCTTTATTGTCACTTTATTAAGTCGACGATAGTCGATGCACAACCTCATGGTTCCGTCCTTCTTTTCACAAACAACACCGGTGCACCCCAAGGTGAAAAACTCAGGCGAGCAAAACCTCTATCCATCAACTCTTGCAACCGAGCTTTCAACTCCTTTAATTCCGTTGGTGCCATACGATATGGAGCTATCGAAATCGGTGTGGTCCTGTACAAGCTCAATGCCAAACTCTATCTCCGAACAGTGGCAAACCCGCAATTCTTCGGAAAAACGTCCGGTATTCACAAACCACCGCAGCATGATTTGGGTTCTATTCCTAACTCCTTATCATCAAGTACATACGCAAGGTATGCTTCACACCCTTTTCTTACATATTTCGGGCCAACATTGATGATATTACACCGGCAACCCCTTCAAGTTCGTAGACTCAACTCGGATCATCTCGTTGTTTAGCGCATCTCAAATCAATAGTCTTGCTTTTGCAATTCACAACCGCATCATGCACGGTCAACCAATCCAACCCAAGAATAACATCAAATTCATCGAACGGCAAAAGCATCAAGTCCGCCGGAAAACAGTACCTCAATTACTAGGGGCATTTCTTACACACTTTGTCGACCAGCACATAACGACCCAAAGGATTTGACACCAATTACGAACTCAAGAGACTCAATAGGCAAAGTCTTCTTGGATGCTAAGGTTTCGCATATATAAGAATGAGTAGAACCGGGGTCAATCAAAGCAATCACATTAGTATCAAAGAGAGTGAAAGTACCAGTAATAACATCCGGCGAGGAGGCATCCTCGCGTCTTGGCAGATAGCATAAGTCCTAGCTGGAGCGCGAGCCTCGGATCTGGTCGCAGATCTCTAGATCCTCTCGACCACCACTAGCCTTGCCCGTATTTCCGGATGGTCTACCTCGGCGGTGGTAGTACCGGTTTCCCACTCCGATCTACATTCTGCTCAAACAACCTCGGGCAATCTTTAATGAAGTGGTCAACTGATCCACACTTGTAACAGAGCGGTCACGGAATCTACAGACTTCCAAAATGCCATTTGCCACAATATCGGCACTCAGTCCTCTCTCGTCGATCATTCCCACTCATCAAGCGATCAAGTGATTCGTGGTCACAGGGGTCGATCGCGATCTCGTCTAGAAAAGCCCGAAGTGTCTCTAGATCGGCCTAAGCCATCTCTAAGTTTCTTTGATGATCTGTTGGAAGGGCTTCCCGAGTACCTCTTACTTAAACTCCCTTGCTCCCGCTTCCGCTTTCCTTTTCTCCATACTAAACTCCTCGGCTTTGCATCGCGCTCGACGAGAGTCACAAACTCTGGATTTCCAAAATGCCAACATACTGCTTTATCTCATCATTCACCCATCTTCGCGTTTACACATCACGACTTCGAAGAAATGCATTCTCGCTGCATCGGCTAAGCCTCACGAATTTTCGTTCATAGTCAGAACCGACATGGAACCTTGTTTAAGTTCGAGAAATTCCTTTCGCTTTTGGTCCATAAATCTCGACCGATATACTTTTTCCAAACTCGGTTTGGAAGAACTCCCAAGTTACTTGTTCATGGGCACAACAGTAAGTCGAGTACTCCACCAATAGTAGGCGTAATCACGTAGCAAGGAGATGGTACACTTTAGGCATTCATCGGTGTACAAGATAGCTCATCGAGTATCGGATCGTGTTGTCCAACCAAAATTGACTTGCTCGGCATCATCACTATCCGTAGCTTTAAATTCAGTAGCCCCATGTTTTGGATTCTATCAACTGGGGCTTATTCGACCTTATTTGGTCAATTACTGGGAGGCATTGTAGGTGCGGGGTGTGTTTGTTGGGAATGGAGGTTGTGGAACAGTAGTATTAGTTCGAATGTATTGGTTGAACCAATCATTCATCACGCTATAAAAGGCTTGTCTAGCCTCGTCATTCGGATTGTTAGCAACAGGTTGAGAGTCCGCCGGCGCTGTCCCTTGTGCGGAGCAGCGCCACACTCTCCACATCATCAGCTATCGCTTCGGTTGGGATCGGGATCCATTACTATAAATAAACACAAGTTCAAACGTCGAAATCACCACACTATCATATAATCACATAAAATGGCATGTATAGCTAGACCCCAAACGCATTACGGTAGTCCTAGAATCGACTAAACCGTAGCTCTGATACCAATAAAATTGTAACACCCGAACCCGAGACCGTCACGAGTCGAACGCGAGGTGTTAATGAACTTCAACCCACTTATTGACAATTTTCAGACAAGCTGCCAATCTGAGTACTAGTCGCTCCAAAATTCATAACTTGAGTTTTACAACTCAAAAATCAGTTCCGTAAATTTTTCCTGAAACTAGACTCATATGTCCATCTACATATTTTTTCTAGAATTTTGGTCGAGCCAATTAGTACAGTTTATTAGTTAAAGTCTCGCCTGTTGTAGGGATCGACTACACTGACCTTTGTGCGTTACGAATTGGATATCTCCCTGTACAGGGCTTCAATACTAATGCCGTTTGTTTCTATAGAAACTAGACTCAGAGAGGAATCTACACATATATGGAATGACTCCTAATTATCTCTGGTTAATTTACAATGATTTTCCAAAGTTGGAACAGGGGATCCAGAAACCGTTCTGGCCCTATTTCACAAGAACTTTAAAATCTGTTAACTTATAACCCATATGACCATTTCGTTTCTTCCATATGAAAGTAGATTCATCAAGGTACACTTACATAATTTATTTGCTATTTAATACCATTCCTACTATTTTTAGTGATTTTTCACATCCACGTCACTGCTGCTGTCAGCATCTGCCTTTAGTAGGCTTTACCTATTTCATACTTTCCATGATTCAATTGGCCCTTTTTTACATACATAGCACAAAGCGTGATCATGATTAACCATTCCAATGGCTAATCGTTTCAAAATAATTCCATACCTCATAAGGGTCAACATACAAACGATTATAGTTCTATGCTAAAACGATATAAGCCATTTTCGCATGGCTATCCAAGTTTACACAAACCGAAGGTACATGACCTTCAACAAAGGATGGTCCTATACATGCCATTTCAAAGTTCAACCAAAATTTGTACCAAAATGGGGCTTCGATAGTGTGGATGACTTCACTTCTTTGATCCCGAATCCGACAGCTAACGAGCGAAACCTATAAAACAGAGAGCCAAAGCAACGGGTAAGCATTTTAATGCTTAGTAAGTCTCAAGCAATGAAATCAGCTTTGACTAAGGTATTTTATTCACATGGCTAATTAAACCACTTTACTAATTCACATTCCCATACTCATACTTATTTCACATCACCGACCCTTATGTTCATACACAAAAGAACAACTTAGCCCAAGGCCTAGTAGCTCGTTTATCAACTTAGCGATACTTACTTGTAAGAATTCAATTAGTACAAGCACATACAAACATACCTCATTGCTGGAATTTTCACAAGTGTATAAGCTGAAATTTTCACAGCAAGATTGCTCACTCCGAATCACATACTTTCGGATTTAACCGGATATAGCGACTCAGACGATTGCCTTCGGTCATAACCCGGATTTGGTGACTTGCACAAAGGCCTTCGGTCTTAGCCCGGATATATCAACTCGCACGAATGCCTTCGGTCTTAGCCCGGATATATCAACTCGCATTTAATGCCTTCGGTCTTAGCCCGGATATATTTCCAATGTTCACTTACATATATATCAATATTCAAGACACGCCCATAGTTCATTTTCGTTACTAAAGCTCTAACACAAAATATCTATCAACCTTTACTATTTCGGCTCAATGGCCACACAAACAAGGAGCATAATTTTGATATAATTCAAGTAGGGTCATCACTCAAGACTTACCTTGGATGTTGTCGAGCGATTTCGACGGCTATTCAACTACTTTTTCCTTCCCTTTATCGGATTTAGCTCCCTTTGCTCTTGAGCTAATTTACACAAATTTAACTTATTAAAATCTCATCATGATAGCTTATGGCGAATATGACAAGGAGTGTAAATGGTCATATGGCCATCCTTTAGCTCAAATACGCAATGGTCATGCACATTTTACATCACAACAAGCAATTCAATACATTCAAACATCAACGTGAAGTTCAAAGTACTTGGCCCTTATATACATTAGGCATCAAAGTTGTATATGTACGAAATCATAAATCGAACTCAACACATTAGTTAATATTCCTCTTAGCGAATTTTCTAAGCCAAGAATAGGCATCAATATGCTTGCCTCAAACCGAATGCATGCACACTAATTACCCCTCATGTGGCCGAATATACACTTAATACCACACAAAAAAAACAGCATACATTTTACTACTAACACATTACATATCGTAATTCATTGCACATCTCTTATTTACTTCATAATCAACACATCATCACAAGCAAATATACACTTTGAATTAGTATATATGTCATACCAATCCATCATGTGCAAACATATATTCATGTAGGTGCAAGGGCGAATTCTCAAGTGGCTTATATCCAAATATATACACATTTCCAAAGCTTAAATCTTACTTACCATGCAACATGCATGAATTATACTTATGGATATATCATGGCGAATACCACAACACCACACCATTTCAATTTGGTCATGGTGAAACAAAGAACTTAGTATCTCATTCAAAAAAATGCTAAAAGAAAATCTAAGAATCTTCAATCCTCCATCACATGTATCACTTTCAAGCTTGTTATTTAACATGCAATGGCATTAACACCACATTCACTTTGGCGAATTTCATTCCCATGACATAACAAGGATTTGAACCATGGGCTAACAAGAACATTAAGCTAGCAACTAAAACATGCATGAACCTCAAACATACCTTAATCTTGATGCAAGTTTAGCCAACCTCTTCCTAATCCTCTTCCAAACCAAGTATGAAGCAAAACTCCTTCCTTAACCTTAGTATTTTCGCCAACAAGAGAGTGAAAAGAGATGAACAAAATTTTTTCTTTCTTCCTTTAGGACATTCGCCAAGCTATGGAGGAAGATGGACACTTTTTTTTTTTTGTTTCTCATCTACTAACATTAATTGTTTATTCCATACCCTTATTTTATTCTTTCCATCATAACCCATTTACCAAACATGTTTCATGACATGATTTTTGCCCATAAATCCTTGTCATGGCCGGCCACTAGCTATGGGGGAAATTTGACATGCAAGTCCATTGTTTTGCATGCATCCTTTAATTAGTCATCACACATTTCCCTCATACTTTCAAAGTTTATTACTAGGTCCTTTCTAGTGAAATTCACATCTATAATTCTAAATCAAAGCATAAAAATATCACACATGAGTTAACACACATTATAGGCAATAAAATAAATATTAAATTATTTTTATGCCTTGGTTTTGTGGTCCCGAAACCACATTTCGACTAGGGTCGTTTTAAGGCTGTCACATGTACACTTGTCTATTCTACCCGACAATGTGTTAGTAGCCGAATTAAAGGCCAAACCATCATTGATTCATCAAATTCGTGAAGCTCAGAAAGTCGACGATGAGTTGGTTGCAAAACGGGCTGAATGTGTGCCGAATGTGGACTCGGAGTTTCAAATTGATGATGACGATTGTTTGAGGTATAGAAATCGGTTGAGTGTTCCAAGAAATTCAGAACTCATTTCGATGATTCTGAACGAAGCTCATTGTAGCTGAATGTCAATTCACCCGGGGAGTACGAAAATGTACCACGACCTAAGACGTCAGTTTTGGTGGCATGGTATGAAATGAGACATTTCCGATTTTGTTTCAAAGTGTTTAATATGTCAGCAAGTGAAGGCGGAACATCAAATGCCTATGGGTTTACTCCAACCGATCATGATACCTGAATGGAAATGGGATCGAGTAACGATGGATTTTGTATCTGGGTTGCCAGTGTCGGCAAGTAAGAAAGATGCGATTTGGGTCGTTGTTGATAGATTGACTAAGTCGGCTCACTTTATCCCCGTAACGTCACGGATTTTTCATTGGATAAACTAGCTGAATTGTATGTTTCTCAGTTGTGAGATTACACGGGGTACCTATTTCTATTGTGTCGGATAGAGATCCGAGATTCACCTCACGATTTTGGAAGAAATTGCAAGAAGCTTTGGGTACCAAGCTGCATTTTAGCACCGATTTTCACCCCCAAACCGATGGTCAATCCGAGCGGATAATTCAGATACTTGAGGATATGTTGAGATGTTGCATCCTCGAGTTCGATGGTTCATGGAATGGTATTTACCTTTGATTGAATTCGCCACAACAATAGTTTTCAATCAAGTATTACGATGGCACCTTACGAGGCTTTGTACGATCGTAAATGCCGTACACCATTGTTTTGGACCGAGCTCGGTGAAAGTAAAATTTTCGAGTTGATTTGATTAAAGATGCTGAATGTAAAGTAAAGGTAATCCGTGAAAGTCTGAGGGCAGCCATAGATCGTCAGAAATCGTACGCGAATTTGAAACGAAAAGACATTGAATATCAGGTGGGAGATAAAGTGTTTCTTAAAGTTTCGCCTTAGAAAAAGATACTCAGATTTGGCCGTAAGGGCAAGTTGAGCCCGAGATTCATTGGGCCGTACGAAATCTCCGAACGAGTTGGTCCAGTTGCGTATCGTTTGATTTTGCCCCCTGAACTCGAAAAAATTCACGACGTCTTCCATGTTTCGATGCTTCGACGTTATAGATCTGATCCGTCGTACGTAATTAGTCCATCAGAGGTTGAAATTCAAGCCAATATGAGTTATGAGGAAGAACCGATTCGTATCCTAGCACGTGAAGTGAAAGAGTTGCGAAACAAGAGGGTTCCGCTAGTGAAAGTGTTATGGCTCAAACACGGGATAGAAGAAGCTACTTGGGAACCCGAGAACTCTATGAAAGAGCGATACCCAAACCTATTTACCGGTAAGATTTTAGGGGACGAAACCGAGGCATAAAAATAATTTAAAATTTATTTTGATGCCTATAATGTGTGTTAACTCATGTGTGACATTTTTGATGTTTTGATTTAGAAATATAAATGTGAATTTCACTAGAAAGGACCTAGTAGTAAACTTTGAAAGTATGATGGGGAAATGTGTGATGACTAGTTGATCATGCATGCAAAATGAGGGTTTGCATGTCAAATTTCCCCATTTAAGAACTAGTGGCCGCCATGACAAGGGAATGGGCAAAACATGTCATGAAACATGTTTTGTAAGTGGTTTATGTTGGAATAAATAAAATAAGGAGTATGGATAAAAAAAAAAAGAATGAAAAAATGTGTGTGATGGCTTCTCCCCCCCCCTCCCCATTGCCGTGAAGGTAAGAAAGAAAACAAAAAAAAATTTGTTCATCCTTTTCATCCTCTCTTGGCCGAAAATTTTAAGGAAAAAGGAGGGAGTTTTTGCTTCATGTTTGGTTTGGAAGAGGATTAGGAAGAGGTTTGGCTATACTTGTATCAAGATTAAGGTATGTTTGATGTTGTGCCATGAGATTCATGCATGTTTTTAGTTGCTAGCTTGATGTTCTTATTAGCCATGATTCAAATCCTTGCTATGTCATGGGGATGATATTCGGCCAAGGTGGATTTTGTGTTAATGCCATTGCATGCTAAATATGAAGCTTGTTAATGATATATGTGATGGTGGGTGGATGACTCTTGCATTTTCTTTTTTTAGCATTTTTAGTGAGACATTAAGTTCTTTGTTTAACCATGACCGAAATTGAAATGGTATGGTGTTGTGATGTATTCGGTCATGGTATATCCATAAGCATGATTTATGCTTATTGCATGGTAGGTAAGATTTGTGTGGATATATGTTTATATTGGTTATAATCAACTTGAGATTCGGCCCTTGCACCTATATGTATATATGTTTGCACATGATGTATTGGTATGACATATATACTATCTCAAGGTATATATATTTACTTATGATGATGTTTCGGTTATGAAGTAAATGATAGATGTGTATTGAGCTACAATATGTAATGCATTAGTTAGTAAAATGTATGCCATTCATGTGTGGTATTAAACATGTAATTGGCCTCAACATCAACATGCATATTCGGCCACATGATTGAGTACATAGGTTGATGTGTTGTTCGGCCATAAGTAAGCATGTTGAAAGCTTTATCTTGACTTAGAAAATTCGGCTAAGGAGGGTACTAACTAATGTGTTGAGTTTGATTCATGATATCCGTACATATGTGACTTTAATGTCTAATGAATATATGTGGGCTAAGTACCTTGAATTCCTCTTTTTGATGCTCAAATGATTAAATCAATTTATTTGTTAAATTAAGCTCAAGAGCAAAGGGGAACTGAATCGATAAAGGGAAGGAAAAAGTGGTCGAATAGCCATCGGAATCGTTCGACAACATCCGAGGTAAGTTCTTGAGTAATAGAGCTTAAATTATGATTTGATTAGATCATGTCTCAAGTAAATGGAAATCATGCTCTTTGTGTGTGGATATTGAACCGAAATGTGCAAGAGTGATAAGTGTATTGTATTTGAGTTTTGCTAATGAAAATGAAATACGAATGTGTCATGATTTAGTGTTAAATGTCCATGTTTATTCAAATGATGTCCGGGCTAAGTCCCGAAGGCTTTTGTGCTAAGTGATTAAATTCGGGTCAATTCTCGAAGGCATTTGTGCGAGTTACCAAAACCGGGTTAAGTCCCGAAGGCATTTGTGCGAGTTACTAAATCCGGGCTAATTCCCGAAGGCAATTGTGCGAATTACTATAACCGGGCTATGTCCCAAGACAATCGAGCTAGTCGCTATATCCGGTTAAATTCCGAAGGTACGTGATTCGGGAATGAGCAATCTTGCTGTAAAATTTCAGTTAATACACTTGCAAAAATTCCAGCAATGAGGTATGTTCGTTTGTGCATTGGAATAGTTGAGTTCCTTTGAATAATATTCGCCAGTTGAGTAATGAGCTTCGTATTTGGCTAAGATGATCCCTTATGTATGAACATAGGGGTTGGAATGTAAAGTAGAAATGATTTGAATATATGAATACGCCGAATTATCCGCTTTAATTATGTGAATGCTATACTTGAGCTTGTGTTTAAATTCTTGCTCAAGACTTCTTGAGCATAAATTGCTTACTCCGTTTCTTTGTTCTCTGTTTTATAGATTTTGCTCGTTAGCTATCGGATTTGGGATCATCGAAGTCGAAGTCATCCACACTATCAAAGCCCTTTTGGTACTCTTTTAGTTGAACTCTGGATATGGCATGTATAGGACTACCCTTTGCTGTTTTTCAAGTATGTTTTGTGATGTATGTGTGTACAGCCATGCGAAAATGGCTCGTAAAAGTGGAGTATGGCATTAGACCATTTGTGTTTATGTATATATGTATGGTTTCATGATGTGACTATGGACTGGAATGGAAGTGTTGGGCAAATGATCAGCCATTGGAATGGCTAAATATGATTATATGTGGACCTATGTATGACAAAACTCTAGTTGGTCCATGGAAACCACGAAATAGGTAAAGTTTACCTTGAAAACAGATGCTGACAGCAGCAGTGGTGTGGATTTGAAAAAATCACTAAAATTTGTATGAATGGAATTAAATAGTGAATAAATTATGTAAATGAACTTTGATAAATCTACTTTCATATGGAAGAAACGAAACAGTCATATGAGTTATATGTTAAGAGATATTAACGTTCTCGTGAAACAGGGCCAGAACGGTTTCTGGATCCCCTGTTCCGACTTTGTAAATTCATTATAAATTAACCAGAGATAATTAGGAGTCATGCCATATATTTATAGATTCCTCTTTGAGTCTAGTTTCTATAGAAACAAACGGCATCAGAATTGAAGCCCTGTACTGGGAGATATCCAAGTCGTAATGTGCGAAGGTCAGTGTAGTCGATCCCTGTAACAGGGGAGACTTTAACTAATAAACTGTACTAATTGGTCCGACCAAAAATTCTAGAAAAAAAATATGTAGATGGACATATGAGTCTAATTTCAGGGAAAAATTACGAAACTGATTTTTGAGCTTTGAAACTCAAGATATGATTTTTAAGGCGATAGTGATGCAGTAACCAGCTTGTCTAGAAATTTTTAAATGGACTGTGAAAATAATTAAGTTAAGTCTGTGTGCACCTTGTGTTTGACTCCGGTAACGGACTCGGGTACGGGGTGTTACACATGGTCTTTTCCTTCAATTCATCTTGTCACTGAACTAAAATGCTGAATTTGATCATTTATTTAATTTTCATGGTTTTACATTATTCACGATTTTATCATCAATACATATGAAATAACACATCATGAAATTCATAAAATTAACAAATGATCACTAAAATTTAGCCATATAAACTCAAAAGTTCGATTTTTGTATTATAACGATAATCATAATTTCATAATAAATATTTCAAATAAAACATTATATCATTTCTAATTCAACACTTATCGATTATAATCGGGCATGTGATCAATTTATACACGAGTCATTCATATGTATATGTATATGTATATGTATAGTTTTCCTCCTCCTCCTCTCCATCCACATCCTTAGTATAAATAACACACTTGTAAGTAACATTATCCATAATTTTCACTATTTACTTATGTGAATATCCAAGCTATTCATTAGTGTAATAGTCACTAAATTATTTTTATCTTGAGCTACAGAACTAAAAATTAAGATACATAAATTTTCCCAAAAACTAGACTCATATTTCTTATTACCATAAAAATTTCATAATTTTTGGTTGGGTCAATTAATACAGTTTATTTATTGAATTCTTCCCTGTTCTGCTGTCTCACAGCTCCGACCCTTCTTCACTAAAAATTAATTATCTCCTCGTACAGGATTTCAATGATGTTCTCGTTTGTTTCTATTGAAAATATACTCATTCAGGATTCTAAACATATAAATTTAAGCCTATATTTATTTTTATCCAATTTTTGATGATTTTACAAAGTCAGAACAGGGGAACCCAAAATCATTCTGACCTTGTCTCACAAAATTTATCATATCTCATGATTTACAATTCCATTGCTTACATCATTTCTTCTATAAGAAACTAGACTCAATAAGATTTAATTTCATATTTTATTCATCCTCTAATTTCATTTCTACAATGTTTTGTGATTTTTCAAAGTTAGCCTGCTGCTATCCAAAACAGTTTTAATGCAAAATGTTGATTTCCATTTTGCCCCAAATTTCACAATTCATACAATTCAGTCCTTGCTCAATTAACCCCTCAATTAAGATAATTTCCTCAATTAATACTTTTCCTAGACATTATAAGTTATTTCATAACTATTGAAATTCAAAATTTTCACATAAAACTCTAACTTCAAACTCTTTTACAATTAGGTCCCAAACATTCACTTTCTATTCAATTCTTTCAATAAAATTAGCATATAAACAATTTAAAGTTCTAATTCCATGAAAAATCATCATATACTTCCAGCACATATTCATAGAAATTTTCAATTTCTTTCATAGAATCAAAAACTAATGAATTCAACAAGTGGACCTAGTTGTAAAAGTCACAAAAACACAAAAATTTCAAGAAATAATCAAGAATTGAACTTAATTGAAGTAAAAATATGAAAAAAAAAAGCTTAGGGGAACTCTTCCATGGTGTTTTTACTGATGAGAATGCAGAAAAATAAAGAGAAATCTAGATAATTCCACTTTAGTCCTAGCTTTATTAAGTAAATTTATAATTTTCTAATTTTACCCTTAATTCTCCTTATTTTCTTGCTGATTTCATGCCCTTGCCGTCCAGCCCAAATAGACCTTCGGTCTATTTACCTTTTAAACCCTCTTTCTTTTATCATTTAAACTATTTAATCATTTCCTTAATTTTCCATTTGATACAATTTAGTCCTTTTGTTCAATTAACTATCGAACTTTAAAATTTCTTGTGAAACTTTAATACTAACTTATTAACACTCCATAAATATTTATAAAAATATTTATGGCTCGATTTAAAATTCTCGAGGTCTCGATACCTCGTTTTCAATTCTAATTATTTTAATATTTATTTTTAGTACACTATTCACTATTTCAAAATTTTTCCTAACTTCACATTTAACTTATACTTACTAAATTAATAATATTTCCTACTCATTTGTCGGATTTAGTGATCTCGAATCACTGTTCCGACACCATTGAAAATTAGGCTGTTATAGAAACACAAGGTTGCAACAGCTTACCATCCGCAGACAAATAGGCAAGCTGAACTGGCAAATAAGGAAATCAAAGGCATACTTGAGAAGGTAGTCTGCCCAAACCGACGTGATTGGTCCAAAAGGTTGGATGCTGCTTTATGGGCTTACAGAACAACATACAAGACACCTCTAAGGATGTCACCTTACAGGTTGGTCTTTGGGAAAGCTTGTCATCTACCCTTAGAGTTAGAGCACAAGGCTTACTTGGCTCTTCGACAACTCAACTTGGATCCTAAGCTTGCTAAAGAAAAACGGATGCTCCAACTCCATGAGCTAGAGGAACTCCGGCTATTCTTCTACGAAAATGCCAAATTACTCAAGGAAAGACTTAAGAAATGGCATGACAAGCACATTCGAGTTCGAGAATTTGAAGCAGGTCAGCGAGTTTTCTTATTTAATTCCAGACTAAAATTCTTTTCAGGTAAGTTAAAATCACGTTGGTCTGGTCCATTTACGATCCATCATGTCTATCCATACGGAGTTGTTGAGCTCCAAGGTAAAGAAGGTAATTTTCGAGTTAACGCTCAGCGCCTGAAACACTATTGGGGAGATAAGATTGAACGAAATGAAATTCCGTTCATTTTATCAGATGTTTAAAATTTTCCTATGTTTTTTTTAATAAATGATTTAGAGTATATTTTCGGGATTAGTATGTTTAAATAAATTCTGTCTAGGAGATTGGAACTTAAGCGGGACCGCTTGTGACCCCTCCAATCTTTCCTGGGAATTGATTTTAACATAGTTTTCCTAAAAATTATTCTCTATATAGAGATTTTAATCTTTGATTTTTCAAATAAAAAGGTCAATTTTGACCCGAGTTTTAAATTGCGACTCAATTTCAAATTTTCATTAAATCTAGGGACTTAATTGAAGTATTTTTAAAATTTGGTTGCTCTTTTCGTAAATAATAAAAACTAGATGCCTCTTTTGTAAATATTTTCAAAAGGCTTCTAGAATAATTTTTTAGTTTAAAAATGATAATTATTAATATATAATTATACCGTTATAATATATATTAATTGTTATCAATTTTAGGATTTTATTCGATAAGTTTTTAGTAAAGATAATAAGATGATAATCTTTAATATATAATTATATCTATTATAATTTATATATTAATCTTTATCAACTTAGCATAGAATTAGGATTAATTTTATTTTATCTTTGTTTAAAATAAATTAAATAGCAATAAATAATTTAATATGCTTATATCTAATTATTAATTGTTGTTATCTTCATATAGGATTAGAACTTAGAATTTTTATTAATTAAATTGTTTTAAGAATTCTATTCTAATTCCTATTTCTCCCTCTATAAATACCACTCATCTTTCCATTCATCTAACACTTAAAACCCAAAGCACTAAAACACCGAAGTTTCGAAACCCTAAGCAATAGCAGTACCAAGCAGTTGGCTCCATCGCCCGCACATCTCGCGCACCCAAGCGCGCGTTGCCTCGAGCGGCCCCAGCCTCAGTTCGCACCAGGCCTTCACCTCGGGGCGGTACCGGCCCTTCGCACCATCCTGCGTGTGCCCAGGTCCTATCTTCTGCCGAACGCCCGTGTGCTGATTGCTTCCAGCCCTGCTGCGCATCACTGCTCCCAAACGCACCTCGCCCACACACCTTAGCTGCTTGTGCAACATTCCTCTTCCATCCACCCTAAGCCATAAACCCTCCAACTCTTCTTTTTAATTCTCATCTTTTTTATTATTATTAATTTCTAGAGTTCTTATATTTTTACAAAAAAAGTGGTTAAACATGCCTCGTAAGAGAACTCGTGTTTCCGCTCAAATTGATGAAACACAAAACAAATTCCACTGTGAAGACGCCAAAGTGAGATACAAAAGTATCTTCAAAAATCAACAGATGCATCCAGAAAAAGGCTTCACTTTGAAGGAGAGCAACTACCGAGACTTTATGGCACGTATTCGTCAAGTTGCTGAAACCCTCAATTGGGAGTTGTTTTGTGAAAAGAGACCTAGTGTGGATGAGGAACTAGTTCGTGAGTTCTATGCAAATTTAACTTCAATCGAGATGACAGAAGTTCTAGTTCGCGGAATCAAGGTACCGATAAATTCAAATGCTATTAATGAGTTCTTTGAATTACCAGATTTCGAAAACGATGAATATTCTACATTGATGAGCAATATCAAGCCTGAAAATTTGCAAGAAATTCTCGAGGAACTGACAGTTCCAGGTTTTACATGGACTGTGTCAAAACAAGGAATCCACACTTGTTGAAGAGAATATTTGACGCCACTCGCGAAGGTATGGTTTTACTTCATCCGATTCAGCCTTATGCCTAGCTCACATTGGACTACAATCTCATTAGAGCGAATGGTCTTATTATACTCGATCCTAACTGGTAAGACCATTGATGTGGGGAAGATCATCTTGAGGGAGATACGGAATTGTTCTGTTAAACGCTCTGGCCCTTCTCATTTCCCCTTTACAATAACAATTCTATGCTTGAAAGCTGAGATTCTTGCAAATGTAAGGAAGACAGGGTATAGCTAAGGCACAATCACGGATTGGGACCTTTACCGAGTAGCTGGAGACTCAGTTATACAGCAACGAATTGAAGTAAGTGAGGAACCAGAGGACCCTGATGAAGAAGAAGATCCCACGATGAAATCATTTGAAGTCTCTGAAAAGGTAGAATTAGTGGAGCCAGAAGCTGCTGAAACTTCGATGTTTAGAGCTCAACCACCTAGCCCAAAACTTCGAGATGAGCTGTCAAAATTGATGGACTTAATGCAACATATGCAATGGCAGCAACAAGCCTACTGGAGATACTCAAAAATAAGGGATGACTCAATGAGAAGTGCTTTTAAGAAAATATACAATGACCCGTTTATTTTTGTGCCTGAGTTTCCAGATTTTATATTTGAACCATGGAGTCCATTATCAAAAAAAGAGCAAAGCAATTCATGCAAATGTGATAATGATGGAGCAAAAGATGAGTCAAATTCGGAAGGGTCTGCAAATAAATAAAGGGGGATCTTGACTTTATTTTATTTCTATTCTTAGGTCATTTTAGGATTAGGTTTAATTAGGAATCTTTTATTTTTTTATTGCAAAATAAAACAAGAGAGGGAAATCACTAATAAAATGTGAGCAAGTCATAAAGTATAAAGTGTGGCAATAGATATATACATGTCTAGGATTGGATTTAGATTAAGCTTGGTACTTAAGCAGTTAAATTGACTCACCTCCTCTTTTCTAAAATCCTACCTGGTGTATAGTATCTGTTCACTTTAAACAATGAGGACATTGTTCATTTTAAGTTGGGGGGACCGAAAATTTGAATTATTTTCACTCAGAATAAAATTCTTCTTTTAAATTATGATTAGGATAGTTTGTTCAAAAATTTTATTTTTGTTAAGTATGCTCAATTTGAGTATGAATAAAGTTCTATTATTTCAATAAATTACTATGTTAACTTAATAATGACATGAATGTATTTTTTAATAGAGCATGCAAATCCGTACCATAAAATTTTTAGTCTTTAGGAAAGTTAGGTATGCATGAAAGTTTAAGTCTTTAGAATTGACTTAGTAGTTTCTTGAGGCGAAATCCTAGGGAGCATGGAACGTTGGAAATGATTTAGGCAATTGTTGTTGGACCATTTGAGCCTTTGGAAGCCCACCATGGTAAAGTTTTATCCTTTTTAACCCAATTTTGAGACTATATGGCCTAAATTTTATTTCGACCATTACAATAATTTGCCATTACTTTTCGCTTAATGATCTTAAAATTGTCCCAAACACTAGACTCAGTAATATTCAAGATGTACTTCGAAAATAAGTTTGGGAGAGTTGAAAAGAGGTATCAATTGCTCGAGAATTGCAGTACACAAAATAAGTGCTCGTGTAAAAGAAAAAAAGGAGAGAGCACATGTATTTGAAAGAGATGTACAAAAGAGCATATAAAAGTCAAGTTGGTGTATCGAAGGTAAAAACTCCGAAGGTTCGATTGAGGATGAGTCTAGGGTTTTTAAACCAAAATTTATCCATCTATCACCTACCCCTAGCCTAGCCACGTTACAACCTTGATAATGACCTATTGATTCAAAGTCCTAATGCTACCTACATTAGTGGATAGAAATTACTACGATCAACATATGAAGACATAAGTTAAGCTTAATGATTACAGCTTAGTCTTGAATAAAGGAATAAAAATCAAATTGGTAAGGGTTAACATGTCTTTGTTACAAAAACATTTAGTCTAAATTTTTCTATTATAATAAGTTGTTGAATTTAATTTGAACGATATGTATACTTAAGTAGCATAACTATCAGATTTCTTGTCTTTGAGCATAAGTATTCTAAATTCATAATTTTGGGGAAAATGTTGTTCTGAAGGAATCTTTCAAAGTTGTTTCCGAAAAATTCTTTTCAAAACTTGTGCATTACTCGGGACGAGCAATGAATTAAGTTTAGGGGTGTGGAAACACAAAAATTTATATACTTTTTCATACCCAATTTTTCTTAAATTCATGCAAATCCGGTTAAATCCTTGTCGAAAAGTAATTAAATATTATAAAATAATTAAGTCATGTCAAAAATATGAACATGGTGAATTTATTTAATTTTATACTTAACTTTGACTAATTTTCACTATTTTCGACAGATTCGCGCAAAGGGCGAAAATTGGCTCGGCTGACACTGTTGAAAGCACAAAACTGAGAAGCAATTTGAAGTATCGAGGCACGTTAATTTCAAGCCTAAGACGGTCCAGAAATGTGTATTAATTCATTATTTAATTAATTTTAATTTATTCCCCATTTAATTTGGGTTAAATAAATTATTTTTAATTAATTATGGAGAAAGGGTCCAGTTGAACCGCACCGGTCGAGCCAGATTGAGTGAACCAAACCAGCCACTAAATGGGCAGCCCAGAATTGTCCATATGCTGACCCAAATCAGCATTTTATCTGATTAAATATACTTGCAAAAAGGCCCTCAAAAGACTTCCAAATTGCATTCAAACCCCACCTTAAATTATGGCTTTGTAGATTTGCCCCAAGCTTAAAATAGCAAAGTTGAAACTCTCAACTTTGCCATGTGTGTGGCCGGCCAAGTGAGGGCTCTTTGGCTGCTGGAATTTGCTAGTTTTAGCAGCCACAATCGGCTAAAAAAGTCACCCCTTGCTGATCATTCGCAGCATCCCTCACTTCACATCATTCTCTCATTCCCTCTCTCACTTTCCTCTCATTTCTTCCATTCCATTCCCTCTTGTTCAAGTGCTTATTTCTTCTCTTGGGAAAGAGGCTCTCATTAGCCATTTGGAGCAGCAATTTAGGTGTTCATAAGCCACCTTGATAGCCAAGTCCAACGAAGAACGAAGAGTGGAACAACTAGTCAAGCCACGGAGAAACACCAGATTTACTTCTTGTTCCCTATCTCTTTAAATTTTGTTGTTGTTTTGACGAACATGGTTATGAATATTTATGCTATTGAAATGGTTATTTTAATCAATTCAGCTTAAGTTATGTTTGTTTTGGGTTGATTATATTCTGCCTACTTGAATTGTTAAAATCGTGTTTATGTTGTTATAAGCCTCGGTAAGATGCTTGATTAAGTAAAATCATGCCTAAATTATTCTTGCGTTACGACTGTGAGGTAACTAATGAATTAATTATTTAAATGGATTTCAATTGTAATTAATAGACACAGTACTTAATCAGTGCATGTTTATTCTTCTAAGGAAGCTGAAGGTTAAATTAGCAATGTATCTGGCAATATTATTGCCTTGCATAACTTGCAAGATTATTGCGATTAAATTGTTTCAAGGTAGGGATGCCTTGTTACTTCACATAGTCTTTTATATGCTTATTAGATTTTATTAATCGTTTGAATTGACATAGGGATATGCAAGAGATTGGTTCAATTTAATGAGTATGTATGTGCAATAACATGTTTGCTTACTAGAATTTGTTTAGTCGGTTGAATTGACATAAGGATATGTCAAGACATGGATAGATTTTTCTTTGTAAATTTTTTCATAAGTTAGCAAACTATCAGGTT
This sequence comes from Gossypium arboreum, assembly GCF_025698485.1. Taxonomy (NCBI): domain Eukaryota; kingdom Viridiplantae; phylum Streptophyta; class Magnoliopsida; order Malvales; family Malvaceae; genus Gossypium; species Gossypium arboreum. The sequence continues at coordinate 34,408,625 of NC_069071.1, read as the reverse complement.
GCTGTGAATTTATTCGTAACAATGTAAAGATGAGTTTAATAATTCTAAGTTAAAGAAATATAATTAATCCAACACAAGTATGTTACATTGATTAAGTCTTATTTGAAATCGTGCACCAGAACTCTTTTGTTTTATTTTAATTATTTACTTAGTTTTTAAATAGTTTTTGACCATCTTTTAAAATCAAATTATTTTTACCTCGCCAAAGTGTTTTACAAATACTTTCATAATTAATTCTTTTTATAGTTCTTGTGGGTACGATAACTCGACTTTTACTTATCACTTTATTACTTCTTGCGATTGTGTACACTTGCACATTTTTTCCGTCGTTCCAAGCATTTACTGCAAATAACGATTTTCGACTCAAAGCATCAGCAACCACATTTGCTTTTCCCGGGTGATAATCAATCACAAGTTCATAGTCTTTTAGCAGTTCTAACCATCTTCTCTATCGTAAATTCAAATCTTTTTGCGTCATTAAATACTTCAGACTTTTATGATCAGAAAACACGTGACATTTCTCACCAAACAGATAGTGACACCAGATATTCAAAGCAAATACAATGGCAGCTAACTCAAGGTCATGTGTTGGATAGTTCTTCTCATGGGGATTTAATTGTCTCGAATCATAAGCAACAACTTTTCCTTCTTGCATTAAAACACAACTGAGTCCATTCAACAAAGCATCGCTATAAATAACGAATTATCGCTGTAAACAACGAATTCTTTAACTGACTCAGGTTGTACCAGTACCGGAGCTTCAGTTAACAGAGCTTTTAACCTATAAAAACTTTTTTGACATTTCTCAGACCATTCAAATTTTACATCTTTCTGAAGCGATTTTGTCAACGGAGTTGCTATCACGGAGAAATCTTTTATAAATCGTCTGTAGTAACCAGCAAGTCCCAGAAAACTGCAGACTTCAGATACATTCCTCGGAGGCTTCCAATCCAGAATAGCTGAAATCTTACTCGGATCAACTCGGATACCGGATGCTAATACTAAATGACCTAGAAAACGAACTTCTCACAACAAGAATTCACATTTACTAAACCTTGCATACAATTGTTTACCTCGCAGAGTCTGTAGCACTATTTTTAGATGTTCAGCATGCTCAGATTCATTACATGAATAAATCAAGATATCATCAATGAATACAATAACAAATTGATCAAGATACGGTCCGAAAATTCTATTCATTAAATCCTTAAATACAGCAGGTGCATTCGTTAAACCAAAAGGCATAACTAAAAATTCATAATGCCCGTACCTCGTTCTGAAAGCAGTTTTCGGAATGTTAGAGTCATTTACCCGCAATTGATAGTAACCCGATCTCAAATCTATCTTTGAAAATACAGTAGCACCTTTCAACTGATCGAATAAGTCATCAATTCGAGGCAGAGGATATTTTTTCTTTATAGTCACTTTGTTAAGCTGTCGGTAACCAATACACATTCTCATTGTGCCATCTTTCTTTTTCAAAAACAGAACAGGAGCACCCCATGGTGAAAAACTTGGTCTAGCAAACCCTCGATCGGTCAATTCTTGCAACTGAGATTTTAATTCTTTTAACTCGGTCGGAGCCATTCTATACGGAGCTATTGAAATCAGAGTAGTACCAGGTGCTAATTCAATTCCAAACTCGACTTCTCGAATCAGAGGTAAACCAGGTAGTTCTTCAGGAAACACATCAGAGAATTCACAAACAACAGGCATTGATTCAACTTTCTTATCATTCACTTTCAAATCTAACACATAAGCTAAGTAGGCTTCACAACCTTTCTTCACATATTTCCGTATATTCAATGCAGATATCACAGCTAGCAATCCATTCAGATCACTAGAATCAATTCGGATTATCTCATCATTCTTACACCTTAAATCAATGACTTTTCATTTGCAATTCACAATAGCATCATGCAAAGTTAACCAATCCATTCCCAGAATTATGTCAAATTCATCAAAAGGTAAAAGCATCAGATCAGCAGGAAAACAGATATCTCGTATCATTAACGGGCAATTCTTACAGACTTTATCAACCAAGACATTTTGCCTAAGGGGTTTGATACTCTAATTATGAATTCAGTAGACTCTACAGGCAAAGTCTTACTATGCACTAAATTCATACAGATATAAGAATGTGTTGATCCAGGATCTATCAATGCAATCATAGAAGTATCATAGAGAGTAAAAGTACCAGTAATCACGTCTGGAGATGAGGCTTCCTCACGAGCTCAAATAGCATAGGCTCTGGCAGGTGCTCTAGCCTCAGATCTAACAATAGTATCTCCAGTAGCTCTTTGACCACTACTTCCATTTCTTGCATTTCTGGAAGGTCTACCTCTAGCTGAGGTGTTGCTTGGTCTTAGATTCTGTACATTCTCTTGCTTAACAAGTTCAGAACAATCTTTTACAAAATGGTCCAGAGATCCACATCAAAAATAGGCTCGGTCATTAATCTACAATTTCCCGGATGCCTTTTACCACAGTATTTACATTCAGGTCTCTCAGATCGGACATTCCCGACACTTGCGACAGAAGTAGCAGGGACTCTGAAGTTTGAATGCGATCTAGCTCAATCTCAATTTGAATGTCCCACATTAGCATTTGGACGGCTTTGATCATCTCGGAATTTCTTTGACATAGATTGAAATGATCTACTCGAAGATCTCTTCCTAGCATCTCTAGCTTCAGAATCAGCTTTTCTTTTCTCTTTACTTAATTATTCAGCTTTACATGCTCGCTCAACGAGCACTACCATTTCTTCAATTTCCAAAATCCCAACTAACAGACGGATATCTTCATTTAGTCCATCTTCAAACCTTTTGCACATTATTGCTTCATTCGATACACATTCCCGAGCATACTGGCTCAATCTCACAAATTCACGTTCGTATTCAGTAACAGACAAACGACCCTGTTTAAGCTCGAGAAACTCTTTACGTTTCTGATCAATGAATCTCTGACTGATATTTTTTCCAGAATTCAGATTGAAAGAACTCTCAAGTAACTCATTTACTCGGGACTACAGATATTAAAATTTTCCACCAATGATACGCCGTATCTCTCAGAAGTGAAACGGCACATTTAACACATTCTTTAGGACTCAGAGACATTTTATCAAACACTCATATTGTATTTTCTAACCAGAATTCGGCTCTTTCAGCATCATCATTCATTGTAGCTCAGAACTTTTTAGCCCCATACTTTTTAATCTTATCAATCGGTGGTCTACTCAACTGTACTAGATTCACTCGTGGCATATCAGGAGTTTGAGAAGGATTAACCAGGGGTGGAGGTTGTTGTACAGTCAGATTGGTTCTAATGTATTGAGTGAACCATTCATTCATCATCTGATAGAAGGCATGCTTAGCTTCATCATCACGGCTACTCGTAGCCAGTCTAGAATCAGCTTGCACCGTCCCTTGCGCGGGAGCAGGCGTATTACTTTCTATATCGTCAGCTACAGCTCTATCGGGATCAATTTGCTATATACAAGCACATTTCAATGTTAGGAGTCATCACACTATCATAGATTCAGATATATGGCATGTATAGCTAGACTCACATACGTTATGGTAGTCCTAGAACCGACTAAACCATAGCTCTGATACCGAATAAAATGTAACACCCCTAACCCGTAACCAACATCGGATTAGGGTTACGAGGCATTACCAGACAGACAGAACATTTTGGACCAATTCAGAATCACAGGTATTATTTAAAATCATTTCATAAGCAAACATCTCTAAATATGGTCTACGATACCTAAAACATGTGTTTAAGAACGATTAGAGCTAAACCGAACACATTCATAAAATTCAAAACATAAAAAATTTTACAATTCTATTGAGGTCACACGCCCGTTCGTCCAGGCCGTGTGCCTCACACGGGCATCAGACACACCCATGTGAACCAGCCGTGCCAAACCAGGGTAACCATACTGACTTTCACCTATGGCCAATAGGCACGCCCGTGTGATATGGCCGTGTGATACTTAGCTAGCTACTGACTTTAGCCCACAGCCACATGACACGCCCGTGTCCCCTGACCCTGTGGCACCATGCAAGCTTGATTTAAGCCAAATTGTCACCCCTTTTTAAAAGTCATCCCTACAAGCCATAATAAACAACATTTGTACCTAAAATTTTCAACCAATTTCATACTCATAACATGCTTCTACCACCACACATCATTTGGCACCATCATCCAAATACTAAAACTATATACAACATTTCATTTTCTAGCCAACTCTCATGGCATAATATATACACATCAAAACTTATATACATAGACCTTCTAGCCTATACATGCCATACTTTAAAATATTTACACTTTCAAAAGTACGAAAATGAGATTGATAGTGTGGTGACAATCCTCGACTATCCCCGAGCCTTCAGTAGCTACGATAACTGTAAAACAGACAGTAAACACACAGAGTAAGCTACAAAGAGCTTAGTAAGCCAAATAGAATTGGTCTAACTAACTACTAAAGCATATAAATACAATTCAACCATATAGATTCATAACCATTTCATAAAATAATTCATAAACTTAACCATGCTTCTTTGTTTACATATATGTCAAGCTTCATTTCCATACATATTTCACAGAGACAGAGTTTTTCATATTCATAAATTTAGTACGATACAAACGTACCTGCATAGGTTATACATTTCATATACTCAATCTCAAATTTCGTACACTATCATCAGACGAGTCAGAAACGATATAGATACTCATAAACAAGTACAATGCCGACGTCCCAGACATGGTTTTACATGTAATTCAATATCGATGCCTCTGTCCTAGACAGGGTCTTACACGAAATCAGATACGATGCCGATGTCCCAGACATGGTCTTATACATAAATCTCAATCGAGGCCTGTGTCCCAGACACAGTCTTACACAAAATCAGATACGATGTCGATGTCCCAGACATGGTCTTATACGTAAATCTCAATCTAGGCCTGTGTCCCAGACACGGTCTTACACGATATCTTAGACAGATGTCAACTTTTCTTAGAAACATATAGAGCTTTTCAGATATTAACATATTATCATACTTTACTCCAAAGATATTCATCAGACACTCAAGGTCATCCAATACAGAGTACAGTTTATATGTGCAGAATTTATTTCAATTAACACGTAATTATAATTTGACTTACCTCGGACGGATTTCGGATAAAATGAGCCGTCTATTCAACTATTTTGGACTTCCCCCGATCTAAGTCCAATTTTCTTTGTTCTTGATCTAATACAATACACATTCAACCATTCAATTATTCATTTCATTCAATTTAATCCATATACACATATTTAGGGAACTTTACATTTTAACCCTTACATTTTCACACTTTGACAATTTAGTCCATTTTTCACAAAATCACAAATATGCAAAATTCACCAAGACTATAGTTTGGCCGAATATACTGTGACAGCCTTAAAGTGACCCTAGTCGGAAAGCGGTTTCGGGACCGTTAAACCGAGTCACCAAATTATTTGAATATGATATTTATTGTCTAAAATATGTGAATATGAATGTGTGAAAGTTTTAAGCTTCAATTTAGTAAATTGCATGTGAATTTAGTCAATAGGACTTATGTGTGACACTTTTGAAATGTGGTAGGTCAAAACATAAGGATCTATTAGTGCATGTAATAAAAGGGGTGGACTTGCATGTCAATTTCCCCGTAATTAGTAGTGGCCATGACAAATAGGGTGGACAAAGTGTGATGGGCAAAACATGTCATAAACATGTTATGTTGGTGTTTCATGGGAGGAATGATAAAATAAGGAGCATGGTAATAAAATAATGGAGGGGAAAATGATGAAAACAAAGAAAAAAAAAGTGTCCATCCTTTTACATTTTTTGGCTGAAAGTTCTAAGGAGGAAGGAAGAAGGAAGGTGCTCTCTTGCTTCATGTTCGGCTTGGAAGAGGATTAGGAAGAGGTTCAGCCATACTTGTATCTAGGTTAAGGTATGTTGATGTTGTTCCATGAGATTCATGCATGCTTTTAGTTTTTAGCTTGAGTTCTACCTAGCCCATGGTTCAAATCTTTGCTATGTCATGGAGACGATATTCGGCTAAGGTGGATTGGTGTTGATGTCATTTGCATGCTAAAAGTGAAGCTTTGTAAGGATACATGTGAGGGTGGATTGATGACATTTGAATTTTCTTTTTAGCATTTTTGAGTTAGACATTAAGTTCTTTGTTTAACCATGACCAAAATTGAAATGGTATGGTGTTTTGATGCATTCGGGCATGGTAGGAAGTAGAAGAGAAATATGGTTGTTGTTCACGTTATTTGGATGAGAAATGGTAGTAAGGTGAAGTGCAATTGTTAGTGTTTGATTTACTAGTGTATATAGTTGTACTAGCCGAGTTTTGAAATTGAAAAAGGGCTTGAGCACCATGTGTGGTATTGAGATTGTTTGAGTAAATTCATAGTCATTTATATGATGAATTCGGTTGTAGATATACATGCTTGAATAAGATGCACGCATGAATGAATAGATGGATTGGTGTTGCATGTGTTCGTTACGTAAGCATGATGATGGATCTATCTTGACTTGGATAATCGGCTCAAGGAGAAATTGCTAAAGTGCTTAGTAATTGATATTAGGTTAATGATGTGTGTTTTCGGTCATAAAGGTGCACATGAGGAAATGTTAGATTAATTGTATTAAATTACTCAATGTGATTAAAAATGCGTATGACCATTTTGTATTTGAGCTAAAAGTGGCCATATGACTCATCAAACTCCTTGTCATATTCGGCCATAAGCTAGCATAATGAGACTTTAATAAGTTAAATTTGTTTGAATTAGCTCAAGAGCTTAGAGGACCAAAGTTGGATAAGGGAAAGGAAAAAGTGATCGAATAGCTGCCGAAATCGTTCGACAACATCCGAGGTAAGTTTTCGAGTAACGAGACTTAGTTTACGATTTGATTAAGTCATGACGTATGAGCATAACAAATATACGGTGATATGATGATTCTACTTGAATTATATGTTGAGTTAATTAGTCTATATGTATGACGGGTAGCCGTATGTGCATAGAGATCGTGTCATAAAGCAAACTAAACCATGTTGTTTGTATGTGGCTAGTGAGCCGAAAATGGGATTACTTAATACGTGACTTGTGCTTGAACTCTAATTATGAAAATGAAATATAGATGTGTCATGATTTATTGATATGTGCATGAATATTTGGATGATAACCGGGCTAAGTCCCGAAGGCATTTGCGCTAGTGACTAGTTCCGGGCTAAGTCCCGAAGGCGGCATTTGTGCGAGTTTGTAACACCCCGTACCCGCGACCGTGGCCGGAGTCGAATACGAGGTGCTAACAGACTTAACTTAATTATTTCCACAGTCCCTTTAAAAATTTCCAGACTAGCTGGTTACTGCGTCACGTCGCCTTAAAATTCATATCTTGAGTTTCAAAACTCGGAAATCAGTTTCGTAAATTTTTCCTGAAACTAGACTCATATTTCCATCTACATATTTTTTTCTAGAATTTTTTTATCAGGCCAATTAGTACAGTTTATTAGTTAAAGTCTCCATGTTACAGGGATCGACTGCACTGACCTTCGCGCATTACAACTTGGATATCTCCCTGTGCAGGGCTTCAATACTGATACCGTTTGTTTCTATAGAACCTAGACTCAAAGAGGAATCTATACATATATGGCATGACTCCTAATTGTCTCTGGTTAATTTACAATGAATTTCCAAAGTCGGAACAGGGAATCTAGAAACCATTCTGGCCCTGTCTCGCGAAAACTTCAATATCTCTTAACATACTGTTCATATGATCGTTTCATTACTATCCTATGAAAATAGATTCATCAAGCTTAATTTACACAAGTTATTCACTATTTAATTCCATTCCTACTATTTTTAGTGATTTTTCACATCCACATCACTGCAGCTGTCAACATCTGTTTTCAAGGTAAACTTTACCTATTTCGTGATTTCCATGGACCAACTAGAGTTTTGTCATACATAGGTCCATATATGATCATATTTAGCCATTCCAAGGGCTGATCATTGCCCAACACTTCCATTCCAGTCCATATCCACATCATGAAACCATATACATATACATAAACACAAATGGTCTAATGCCATACTCCACTTCTATGAGCCATTTTCGCATGGCTGTACACACATACATCACAAAAAGTATTTGAAAACAACAAAGGGTAGTCCTATACATGCCATATCCAGAGTTCAACTAAAAGAGTACCAAAGGGCTTTGATAGTGTGGATGACTTCGACTTCGATGATCCCGAATCCGATAGCTAACGAACAAAATCTAGAAAACAAAGAGCCAAAGCAAAGGGTAAGCAATTTAATGCTTAGTAAGTTTCAAGCAATGAAATCGGCTTTGACTAAAGTATTACGTTCACATAGCTAAATGAATCACTTTATTAATACACATTCTCATAATCATACTTACTTCACACTTCATCAACATATACACACACAAGGTATCAACCTATCTAAGAGCCGAAAGTTCGTTAGTCGATTGAACGAACACTATTTCAAATGAATCGACTTTTCCGATGCACATGTAAACATACCTTATCGTATGGGTTTTTCGAGCGTATTAATTGAATTTATTACAGCACCAAAACACTCACCTTCAAACCGAGTTTCTTCAGAATTTAGCCGGATATAACCGCAAGCACAATTGCCTTCGGGTCTTAACCCGAATTTGGTAACTTGCACAAATGCCTTGGTCTTAGCCGGATATAACAACTCATACGAATGCCTTGGTCTTAGCCGGATATAACAACTTCATACGAATGCCTTGGTCTTAGCCCGATATAACAACTTCATACGAATGCCTTGGTCTTAGCCGGATATAATCACTAGCATAAATGCCTTCGGGACTTAGCCCGGGTATCATTCAAATGCTCATGTACACATATATCAATAATCACGACACATCCATATTTCATTTTCGTTACTAAGGCTCAACCACAAAACATTTATCAAACCTTTCCTATTTCGGCTCAATAGCCACACACAAAGAGCATGATTTCAATTGACATTACAGCGTAGTCCCTACGCACATTCGGCTATCTGCCATAATATGACAAATCATTTGAATATAATTCAAGTAAGGTCGTTACTCAAAGACTTACCTCGGATGTTGTCGAACGATTTCAACGGCTATTCGCTCACTTTTTCCTTCCCCTTATCGGATTTAGTCCCCCTTTGCTCTTGAGCTTAATTTAACAAATAAATTGATTTAATCATTTGAGCATCGACAAGAGGAATTCAAGGTACTTAGCCCACATATATTCATTAGACATTAAAGTCACATATGTACGGAATTCATGAATTAAACTCAACACATTTGTTAGTACTCTCCTTAGCCAAATTTTCTAAGTCAAGATAAAGCCTTCAACATGCTTACTCATGGCCGAACAACACATCAACCTAGGTACTCATTCATGTGGCCGATTATGCATGTTGGTGTTGAGGCCAATTACATGTTTAATACCACACATGAATGGCATACATTTTACTAACTAATGCATTACATATTGCAGCTCAATACACATCTATCATTTACTTCATAACCGAAACATCATCACAAGTAAATATATACGTTGAGATAGTATATATGTCATACCAATACATCATGTGCAAACATATATACATATAGGTGCAAGGGCGAATCTCAAGTTGATTATAACCAAATACAAACATATATCCAAAACACAAATCTTACCTACCATGCAATAAGCATAAATCATTCTTATGGATATACCATGGCGAATACATCACAACACCATATCATTTCGATTTTGGTCATGGTTAAACAAAGAACTTAATGTCTCACTCCAAAATGCTAAAAAGAAGGTCCAAGAGCCATCAATCCACCATCACATGTATCATTAGCAAGCTTCATATTTAACATGCAATGGCATCAACACAAAATCCACCTTGGCCGAATATCATCCCCATGACATAGCAAAGTTTTAAACCATGGACTAATTAGAACTCAAGCTAGCAACTAAAAACATGCATGAATCTCATGGAACACCATCAAACATACCTTAACTTAGATGCAAATATGGTCGAATATCTTCAACCTTTCTCCTTTCAAACCGGCCAAGAAGAACCAAAGGATGAAGCTTTTCTTTTCTCTTTTTTTTTTTCTTCCTAGTTTTGGCTCAAAGAAAGGATGAACAAATTTTTTTTTCTTTTTCTTCAACTCACGGCAATGGGGGATCACACACCTTCTTTCCTTTTTTTTTTTCATTTCTTTATTCCTCACCTTAGTTTAATGTTTCCTCCCATATTGCACCAACAAAACATGTCTATGACATGTTTTGCCCATCCTCCTTTGTCATGGCCGGCCACCACTTATAAAAAGAGGGGTATTTGACATGCAAAACCATTGTTTTGCATGCATGCTTCAATTAGTCATCACACATTTCCTATCCTACTTTCAAAGTTTACTACTAGGTCCTTTTAGTGAAATTCACATTTATAACCCTAAATCAAATCATCAAAAATGTCACACACGAATTAACACATATCACGGGCATCAAAATGAATATTAAATTATTTTTATGCCTCGCTTTTGTGGTCCCGAAACCACATTCCGACTAGGGTCGTTTTAAGGTCACAACTCTCCCCACTTAAGAAATTTTCGTCCCGAAAATCTTACCGTAAATAGGTTTGGGTATCGCTCTTTCATAGAGTCCTCGGGTTCCCAATTAGCTTCTTCTATCCCGTGTTTGAGCCATAACACTTTCACTAGCGGAACCCTTTTGTTTCGCAACTCTTTCACTTCACGTGCTAGGATACGAATCGGTTCTTCTTCATAACTCAAATTGGCTTGAATTTCAACCTCTGATGGACTAACTACGTGCGATGGATCAGATCTATAGCGTCGAAGCATCGAAACATCGAAACATGAAAGACGTCGTGAATCTTTTCGAGTTCAGGGGGCAAAATCAAACGATATGCAACTGGACCGACTCGTTCGGATACTTCATATGGCCCGATGAACCTCGAACTCAATTTGCCCTTACGCCCAAATCTGAGTATCTTTTTCCAAGGTGAAACTTTAAGAAACACTTTGTCTCCCACCTGATACTCAATATCTTTTCGTTTCAGATCCGCGTACGACTTCTGGCGATCTGTGGCTGCCTTCAGACTTTCACGGATCACTTTTACTTTCGCTCAGATCTTTAATCAAATCAACTCCGAAAATTTTACTTTCACCGAGTTCGGTCCAAAACAATGGTGTACGGCATTTACGCCGCACAAGGCCTCGTAAGGTGCCATCTTAATACTTGATTGAAAACTATTGTTGTGGCGAATTCAATCAAGGGTAAATACTGCTTCCATGAACCATTAAACTCGAGGATGCAACATCTCAACATATCCTCAAGTATCCGAATTATCCGCCGGATTGACCATCGGTTTGGGGGTGAAAGCGGTCTTTGAAATGCAACTTGGTACCCAAAGCTTCTTGCAATTTCTTCCAAAATCGTGAGGTGAATCTCGGATCTCTATCCGACACGATAGAAATAGGTACCCGTGTAATCTTACGATCCGAGAAACATACAATTCAGCTAATTTATCCATTGAAAAATCCGTATGCGGGGATAAAGTGAGCCGACTTAGTCAATCTATCAACAACGACCCAAATCGCATCTTTCTTACTTGCCGACACTGGCAACCCAGATACAAAATCCATCGTTACTCGATCCCATTTCCATTCAGGTATCATGATCGGTTGGAGTAAACCCGTAGGCACTTGATGTTCCGCCTTCACTTGCTGACATATTAAACACTTCGAAACAAAATCGGAAATGTCTCGTTTCATACCATACCACCAAAACTGACGTCTTAGGTCGTTGTACATTTTTGTACTCCCTGGGTGGACTAACATTCGGCTACAATAAGCTTCGTTCAGAATTATCGAAATAAGTTCTGAATTTCTTGGAATACACAAACGATTTCTGAACCTCAAACAATCGTCACCATCAACTTGAAACTCTGATTCCACATTCGGAACACATTCAGCCCGTCTTGCAACCAACTAATCGTCGACTTTCTGAGCTTCACGAATTTGATGAATCAATGATGGTTTGGCCTTTAATTCGGCTACTAACGCATTGTCTGGTAGAATAGACAAGTGTACATTCATCGCTCGTAAAGCAAACAGTGATTTCCGGCTTAAGGCGTCCGCAACCACATTAGCCTTTCCCGGGTGATAATCGATGACAAGCTCATAATCTTTTATCAACTCGAACCAACGTCTTTGTCGCAGATTTAAGTCTCTTTGAGTCATCAAATATTTGAGACTTTTGTGATCCGAATACACATGGCACTTCTCACCAAATAAGTAATGTCGCCATATTTTCAGGGCGAATACGATGGCAGTTAATTCGAGATCATGGGTCGGATAATTTTTCTCATGTGGCTTTAATTGTCTCGACGTATAGGCCACAACTCGACCTTCTTGCATCAATACGCAACCTAACCCAAGTAGGGAGGCGTCACTATAGATGACAAACTCTTTACCTGATTCGGCCGCACTAAAATTGAGCTTCCGTCAAATAAGTTTTCATTGATCAAAACTTTTCGACATTTTTCCGTCCATTCGAACTTAACATCTTTTGGAGTAGCCGTCATGGGTGTGGCTATCATTGAGAAACCTTTACAAACCGTCGGTAGTAACCTAAGCAAGTCCCAAAAGTCGAACCTCGTAATATTTCTGAGGCTTCCAGCTAAGTATGGCTGAAATTTTGCTCGGTCGACTCGAATACCCGATGCCGATACCACATGACCCAAGAAGCTAACCTCTCTAACCGAACTCACACTTGCTGAATTTAGCATATAACCGCTTATCCCGTAAAATTTGCAACACTAATCTCGGTGTTCAAAGATGTTCGGTCTCATTTCTTGAATAGACCAAGATGTCATCAATGAACACGACTACGAACCGGTCCAAATCATGTCTCAAGATCCGATTCATCAAATCCATAAATACCGCGAGGGCATTAGTGAGCCCGAACGGCATCACTAAGAACTCGTAGTGACCGTACCTCGCTCTAAAAGCGTTTGGGTAGGTCCGAATCTCGAATCCATAATCGATAATAACCGGATCTCAAATCTATCTTTGAAAACACCGAGGCTCCTTTAGTTGATCAAAAAATCATCAATACGCTGATACGGATATTTATTCTTTATCGTCACTTTATTCACCGACGATAGTCAATACACAACCTCATGGTTCCGTCCTTCTTTTCACAAACAATACTTGGTGCACCCCAAGGTGAGAAACTTGGTCGAGCGAAACCTCTATCCGTCAATTCTTGCAACGAGCTTTCAACTCCTTTAACTCGGTTGGTGCCATACGATCGAGCTATCGAAATTGGCGTAGTCCTGTACAAGCTCAATACCAAACTCTATCTCCGAACAGTGGCAAACCCGTAATTCTTCGAAAAACATCCGGTATTCGCAAACCACCAGCCTGATTCGGGTTTTATTTCTAACTCCTTATCATCAACTACATACGCAAGGTATGCTTCGCACCCCTTTCTTACATATTTCTGGGCCAACATTGATGATATTACAGCTGGCAACCCCTTTAAGTCCGTAGACTCAACTCGGATCATCTCGTTATTTGCGCACCTCAAATCCATAGTCTTGCTTTTGCAATTCACAACCGCATCATGCACGGTCAACCAATCCAAACCAAGAATAACATCAAATTCATCGAATGGCAAAAGCATCAAGTCCGCCAGAAAACAGGAACCTCGAATTACTAGGGGGCATTTCTTACACACTTTGTCAACAAGCACGTAACGACCTAAGGGATTTGACACCCGAATTACAAACTCAGTAGACTCAATAGGTAAAGTCTTACTGGATGCTAAGGTTTCGCATATATAAGAATGAGTAGAACCAGGGTCAATCAAAGCAATCACATTAGTATCAAAGAGAGTGAAAGTACCGGTAATAACATCTGGCGAGGAAGCATCCTCGCGTGCGCGTATTGCATAAGCCCTAGTAGGAGCGCGAGCCTCGGATCTGGTCGTAGCATCTCTAGATCCTCTCTGACCACCACTAGCATTGCCCGTATTTCTAGAAGGTCTACCTCGGCGGTGGTAGCGCCGGCTTCCCACTCGATTTACATTCTTCGAGCAACCTCGGGCAATCCTTAATGAAGTGGTCGATGATCCGCACTTGTAACAGGAGAGGTCATGGAATCTACAACTTCGAATGCCATTTGCCACAACACTCGTTGCTCGTCGTCGTTCATTCCCAACATCGGCGGCCAAAGTGCCTCGTGTACCCACAGGGGTCGATCACGATCTCGTCTAAAAGGCCAAGTGCCTCTAGACCGCCCACATCATCTCGAAATTTCTTCGATGCTGTTGAAGAGACTTTCCGAGGATCTTTTACGAAACTCTCCGCCCCACATCAACTTTTTGTTTTTCTTTTCTAAGCTCTTGACTTTACAAGCTCGCTCGACAAGTACTACGAACTCTCGTATTTCAAGAATGCCAACGAACATTTTATATCTTCATTCAGCCCATCCTCGAGCGTTTACACATGACGACCTCGGACGAAACACATTCCGGCGTATCTACTAAGTCTAACAAATTTTCGCCGTAATCGATGAATCGACATAGAACCTTGCTTAAGCTCAAGAAATTCCTTCCGCTTTTGATCAACAAATCTCGATCGATATACTTTTTCCAAACTCGGTTTGGAAAACTCCCAAGTTACTTGCTCTCGGGCACAATGTGAAGTCGAGTACTCCACCAATAGTAGGCGTAATCGCTTAGCAAGGAGATAGTACACTTTAGGCATTCATCGGGTGTACAAGATAGCTCATCGAGTACCTGGATAGTGTTGTCCAACCAAAATTCAGCTTGCTCAAGATCGTCACTATCCGTAGCTTTAAATTCAGTAGCCCCATGTTTTCGGATTCATCAACTGGGGCTTATTTGACCTTATTTGGTCGATTCTGGGAGGCATTGTAGGTGCGGGGGTTGTGTTTGTTGGGAATGGAGGTTGTGGAACAGCCGTGTTAGTTCGAATGTATTGGTTGAACCAATCATTCATCACGCTATAAAAAGCTTGCCTAGCCTCATCATTCGGATTACTAGCATTAGGTTGAGAGTCCGTCGGAGCTGTCCCTTGCGTGGGAGTAGGCGCTACACTCTCAAGATCATCAGCTACCGCTCGGTCGGGATCGGGATCCATTACTATAAATAAACACATTTCAATTGTCAGAAATCACCACACTATCAAATAATCACATAAAATGGCATGTATAGCTAGACCCAAACGCATTACGGTAGTCCTAGAATCGACTAAATCGTAGCTATGATACCAATAAAATTGTAACACCCGCACTCCATGACGTGGGCTAGAGTCGAATACGAGGTGCTAACAGACTTAACTTAATTATTTCCACAGTCCCTTTAAAAATTTCCAGACTAGCTGGTTATTGCGTCACTGTCGCCTTAAAATTCATATCTTGAGTTTCAAAACTCAGAAATCAGTTTCGTAAATTTTTCCTGAAGCTAGACTCATATGTCCATCTACATATTTTTTTCTAGAATTTTTTTGTCAGTCCAATTAGTACAGTTTATTAGTTAAAGTCTCCCATGTTACAGGGATCGACTGCACTGACCTTCGCACATTACAACTTGGATATCTCCCTGTGCAGGGCTTCAATACTGATGCCGTTTATTTCTATAGAAACTAGACTCAAAGAGGAATCTATACATATATGGAATGACTCCTAATTGTCTCTGGTTAATTTACAATGAATTTCCAAAGTCGAAATAGGGAATCCAGAAACCGTTCTGGCCTTGTCTCGCGAAAACTTCAATATCTCTTAACATACTGTTCATATGATCGTTTCATTACTATCCTATGAAAATAGATTCATCAAGGTTCATTTACAAAATTTATTCACTATTTAATTCCATTTCTACTATTTTTAGTGATTTTTCACATCCACATCACTGCAGCTGTCAACATCTGTTTTCAAGGTAAACTTTACCTATTTCGTGATTTCCATGGACCAACTAGAGTTTTGTCATACATAGGTCCATATATGATCATATTTAGCCATTCCAAGGGCTGATCATTGCCCAACACTTCCATTCCAGTCCATATCCACATCATGAAACCATATACATATACATAAACACAAATGGTCTAATGCCATACTCCACTTCTATGAGCCATTTTCGCATGGTCAGTACACACATACATCACAAAAGTATTTGAAAACAACAAAGGGTAGTCCTATACATGCCATATCCAGAGTTCAACTAAAAGAGTACCAAAGGGCTTTGATAGTGTGGATGACTTGACTTGATGATCCCGAATCCGATAGCTAACGAACAAAATCTAGAAAACAAAGAGCCAAAGCAAAGGGTAAGCAATTTAATGCTTAGTAAGTTTCAAGCAATGAAATCGGCTTTGACTAAAGTATTACGTTCACATAGCTAAATGAATCACTTTATTAATACACATTCTCATAATCATACTTACTTCACACTTCATCAACATATACACACACAAGGTATCAACCTATCTAAGAGCCGAAAGTTCGTTAGTCGATTGAACGAACACTATTTCAAACGAATCGACTTTTCCGATGCACATGTAAACATACCTTATCGTATGGGTTTTTCGAGCGTATTAATTGAATTTATTACAGCACCAAAACGCTCACCTTCAAACCGAAGTTTCTTGAATTTAGCGGATATAACCGCAAGCACAATTGCCTTGGTCTTAACCCGAATTTGGTAACTTGCACAAATGCCTTCGGTCTTAGCCGGATATAACAACTTCGCGAAATGCCTTGGTCTTAGCCCGATATAACAACTTCGCACGAATGCCTTGGTCTTAGCCCGGATATAATCACTAGCATAAATGCCTTGGGACTTAGCCCGGGTATCATTCAAATGCTCATGTACACATATATCAATAATCACGACACATCCATATTTCATTTTCAGTTACTAAGGCTCAACCACAAAACATTTATCAAACCTTTCCAATTTCGCTCAATAGCCACACACAAAGAGCATGATTTCAATTGACATTACAGCGTAGTCCCTACGCACATTCGGCTATCCGCCATAATATGACAAATCATTTCAATATAATTCAAGTAGGGTCGTTATCAAGACTTACCTCGGATGTTGTCAAACGATTTAACAACTATTCGCTCACTTTTTCCTTCACCTTATCGGATTTAGTCCCCTTTGCTCTTGAGCTTAATTTAACAAATAAATTGATTTAATCATTTGAGCATCGACAAGAGGAATTCAAGGTACTTAGCCCACATATATTCATTAGACATTAAAGTCACATATGTACGAATTCATGAATTAAACTCAACACATTTGTTAGTACTCTCCTTAGTCAATTTTCTAAGTCAAGATAAAGCCTTCAACATGCTTACTCATGGCGAACAACACATCAACCTAGGTACTCATTCATGTGGCCGATTATGCATGTTGGTGTTGAGGCCAATTACATGTTTAATACCACACATGAATGGCATACATTTTACTAACTAATGCATTACATATTGTAGCTCAATACACATCTATCATTTACTTCATAACCAAACATCATCACAAGTAAATATATACGTTGAGATAGTATATATGTCATACCAATACATCATGTGCAAACATATATACATATAGGTGCAAGGGCGAATCTCAAGTTGATTATAACCAAATACAAACATATATCCAAAACACAAATCTTACCTACCATGCAATAAGCATAAATCATTCTTATGGATATACCATGGCGAATACATCACAACACCATATCATTTCGATTTTGGTCATGGTTAAACAAAGAACTGAATGTCTCACTCCAAAAATGCTAAAAAGAAGGTCCAAGAGCCATCAATCCACCATCACATGTATCATTAGCAAGCTTCATATTTAACATGCAATGGCATCAACACAAAATCCACCTTGGCGAATATCATCCCCATGACATAGCAAAGTTTTGAACCATGGACTAATTAGAACTCAAGCTAGCAACTAAAAACATGCATGAATCTCATGGAGCACCATCAAACATACCTTAACTTAGATGCAAATATGGTGAATATCTTCAACCTTTCTCCTTTCAAACCGCCAAGAAGAACCAAAGGATGAAGCTTTTCTTTTCTCTTTTTCTTTTTCTTCCTAGTTTTGGCTCAAAGAAAGGATGAACAAATTTTTTTCTTTTTCTTCAACTCACGGCAATGGGGGATCACACACTTCTTTCCCTTTTTTTTTTTTCATTTCTTTATTCCTCACCTTAATTTAATGTTTCCTCTCATATTGCACCAACAAAACATGTCTATGACATGTTTTGCCCATCCTCCTTGTCATGGCCGCCACCACTTATAAAAAGAGGGTATTTGACATGCAAAACCATTGTTTTGCATGCATGCTTCAATTAGTCATCACACATTTCCTATCCTACTTTCAAAGTTTACTACTAGGTCCTTTTTAGTGAAATTCACATTTATAACCCTAAATCAAATCATCAAAAATGTCACACACGATTAACACATATCATAGGCATCAAAATGAATATTAAATTATTTTTATGCCTCGGTTTTGTGGTCCCGAAACCACATTCCGACTAGGGTCGTTTTAAGGCTGTCACAGAGTTACTATATCCGGGCTAAGTCCCAAAGGCATTTGTGCGAGTTACTATATCCGGCTATATCCCAAGGCATTGACGCGAGTAGCTATACCGGTTAAATCCGAAGGTACTTGGCTTGGGAATGAGCGACCTTGCTGTAGTAGTTTCAATTAATACTTCGTAAAATCCCAGTGATGAGGTATGTTTCAGATATGCATTGAATTAGTTGATCCCTTACAAATATTATTCACAGCAATGATAAATGAGCTACCGCCTTTGGCTAAATTGATCTTTTGTGTATGAATATAAGGGTTGGTAATGTGAAGTAAGTATGATATTGAGAATTTGTGCATATGAAATTATCCGTTTAGCCATATGAATGCTACACTTTAGTTGTGTCTAATTTCATGGCTCAAAACTTACTAAGCATTAAATGCTTACTCCGTTTCTTTGAATCTGCTTTTATAGATTTTGGGTTCGTACCATCGGACTCGGGATTGTCGAAGTCAAGTCGTCCACACTATCAAAGCCCTTTTGGTACACTTTTGGTTGAACTTTGAAATGGCATGTATAGGACTACCCTTTTGATGTTGGTCATATACCTTTCGATATTGTACAAATTTGGATAGCCATGCGAAAATGGCTTATATATATTTTTGAGCATAATGTTATAATCATTTTGTATGTATATGGTTATTGAGAGGTGTGGATGTGCTTGGCAATGATTGGCCATTGGAATGGTTAATCACGATCATACTTTGTGCTATATATGCTAAAGGGTTAGTTGAATCATGGAAACTATGTAATAGGTAAAGTCTACCTTAAAGGCAGATGCTGACAGCAGCAGTGGTGTGAATTTGAAAATCACTAAAATAGTAGGAATGGAATTAAATAGTGAATAAATTATGTAATCGAACCTTGATGAATATACTTCCATATGGAAGAAACGAAATGGTCATATGAGTCGTATTTTTAAGGGATATTTAAGTTTTCGTGGGACAGGGCCAGAGCGATTTCTGGATCCCATGATCTGACTTTGGAAATTCATTATAAATTAACCAGAGATAATTAGAAGTCAAGCCATATATGTATATATTCCTTTTTGAGTCTAGTTTCATTAGAATCAAACGGCATAAGTATTGAAGTACTGTATAAGGAGTTATCTAAGTCACAATGCAGAAAGGTTAGTGTAGTCGAACCCTGTAACAGGGGAGACTTTAACTAATAAACTGTACTAATTGGCTCGACCAAAAATTCTAGAAAACATTTTTTGGATGGATATATGAGTCTAGTTTCAGGGAAAAATTACAAAACTGATTTTCGAGTTTTGGAACTCAAGATATGATTTTTAAGGTTACAGTGATGCAGTTAACCAGCTGTCTAGAAATTTTTAAAATAGACTGTGAACATACATGAATTATGTCTGTTAGCACCTCGTGGTCGCTTCCGACAACGGTCTCGGGTACGGGGTGTTACATATACATAGGTTCCATACAAGCCCAAATAACATATTAATTCAAAATTTAGTCCTTCAAAACCTCATTTTCACAATTTAAACCAAATAACACTATACCATCAAAAATTCAAGAACAAAGTATGATAATCTCACATATATCTTTTATAATCCATATAAAAACATCATAAAGCTCACATAATCATCAATGGCACATTTCATAATCTTCAACAAAAATAGAAATTCAGACATAGGTTTTGAATAACACGAAGCAACGATTACAGAAACGTAAAAATTATCAAAAACTGAGTTAAAACCGTACCGTAATCAAGCAATCAAAGTGCCGAAACCTAAAATGGCTTTCACCTTTTTCTTTTTCTTTGATTTTCAGCTATATGCATGATAATATGGCCAATTTCATGTTTTCATTTTATTATTATAATATTATAATCACCTTTTACCATTTTACCCTTAATGACATAACATTAATTTCTGCCAACTCATGTCCATATTTGTCCATGCATTAGTACAATAGTCCAATTGACATGCAATGACCTTTATTTTAAAAGCCAAGCCAAATAGGTGCTTTAGCATCTAGCACTCAACTTTTACACTTTACGCGATTTAATCTTTTTGCATAATTAAGCACAGAAACAGACAAATTAAATCACCGAAATTTTCACAGATGTAAATTCACATATCACTGACATAGAAAATAATATTAAAATATTTTTCGAACTTGGATTTGTGGTCCCAAAACCACTATTCCGACTAGGGTCAAAACCAAATTGTTACGACACACGCCCGTGTGTCTACCCGTGTGGGTAATATAAGGCTATTTACCAAACCTCATTGACACCCTTGCATACCTATTTTCATGCAAATACCAGCCAATACCAAAACAAGCATAATTTCCAAAATCAAATTAGCCACAATAGACATTCATTCAACCATGTAGATGCAACTTTTATAAACTCAAAATAAATATTAGTCATCATTCATGGCTTAATACTAAGTGTGGGATCTATCCCAAGCCAACACATTTGGCCAAATCTCCAAGACTCAAAATAATAAGTTCTAATCCTATATATGCCATATTCAAAAATATAAATCCAACTATACCTAATGTTTCTGCTGATAGTGTGATTGATATCTCTGACTTCCGGTGATCCTTGAGCTAGTTATGCGACACTGAAAGAAACGAAAAGGAAAGGGAGTAAGCATAAAGCTTAGTAAGTTGCATATAAATAAATATACAACAATAAGTCTACAATTTACCAACAACTTATGATGCCAAAGTGGGCATAAGCATGACTTACTCTTTACTTCATACAAATCACATAACATATACAATGAGTTCACATCTTATACATATGTATCACTTAGGTACCTGTAATACTCTCAATACGGTTATACTTTTCTCATTAACTTAAATTTATAACTCTCACCGTTGAACCATTCGGAACACTACCGGATATTCCATAGGCCTCAATCATGGGTAAGGTGTCGATGTCATGTCCCAGACATGGTCTTACACTGGCTATCATCTTTGAGGCTGATCCCATGTCCCAGCCTTGGTCTTATACTAGCTCTCACATAACCTGTAACACACCTAACCCATATCCGTCGCCAGAATAGGATCCTGAGGTATTACTGAACAAAAGCACAACTCGAACATTCACACAAGTCATATTCATATATGTAAACAGATTGTCTAGTTAATTGTTAATCGTGAAATTATTAATACATAATAAAAATATATATATATATATACAAATCATATAATGAACATTGTAATGATATTCAAATATCTAATAAACATCAATCATTTAAAGTCATATTTCTATATATATATAAATTAAATCAAATAAAATCTAACACAAGGCATTTTAGAAATTAACTTATACTGCATTAATAATCCATAAATAGTCAAATAAATTTCAATAAATAAATAAATCTTATACACATTTTAATCATAATGAAATGGAACTATTGCGAACATCAATAATGATGTTAATCAAGCTTAGTTCACATACTAAAAGTATACTTAATCATTTATTTATAGTTAACCATTTTATAACATAGTAGCGACTTAAATTGCACTCATTTTACATGCCAAAATGTATGTGCACAACTAGTCTTTTACCACTAATTTGGACATTTAAACATTACATATATTGGACATACCTTCTATAGTCCAAACCAAAGTCAATTATATGCATAACCATGAGCATTATAATCAACCATATTCATTGTCTCATTTTAACAAAGCATATCAACCAACTTCACACATATTTATATATATAAATACCATAGTCGAATCAACTAATATACTTACAAACAGGTATATTTATTTGTACCATGACAGATATATCAAATACTTAGATATACAAATGTAAAATCCAAATCATCAGTCAATTTATTCAATACATAAATCTAGCATCGCACCGAATATACTTGTCAATCAAATTTAACTACTACTATCATCATAAGTCATATCCAAATCATTTTAACTAAGAGTGACATATCCACATGATTCATACCATATGTGTATCATGTCTGACTCTTTCAAACCACGTCCAAATCATCAAGCAACTTCAATCACATATCACATATACTTCTATCTATGAATAACTTTAGTCGAACTATTTGCTTGCACATCCTACGCCGTCAACCATTTTTAAAACATATAGTACCTAACACAAATATTATACATTCATAGCACATAACCTCAAGACTAAAATGAACATAAACCATACTTAGCATAACCGAATTCAAACATAAATGATTAGCCATTTTCGCATAGCTTAGATTACACACAACCAAAATCCAACACTTCAAAACGTAATCTAGCCTGTACATGCCATAGGTCTGAATATTCAACTTATAAATACCAAAGATAGTCGATAGTGTGATAAGCTTCTCTGACAATTTCCTGAGCTCTTAGCTTGAGTCCAAAACCTATAAAAATAGAGATAAGAAGAATACACACACAAAGTAAGCTTTCATATCTTAGTAAGTCATAAACAAATAAATGACTAATTGACATAATCAAATCATTTATGCTAAACCAAATTATACTATCATAGTTACTTTAAATCTTAAGCTTACAATTTCATGTATTTTATATGTAATTTCACATATAGATTATTTATGGTCGAATGAGTATTTATACATCTTAAGAAACTATCATTAAATTTTCTAGCCAAAATCTCATTATATAACCAAATATGCCTCCACTCATATATACGAGCTCATAAACCAAGATACAACTTCACATACATACTCTTATTATATGGCTGAATATACAAGATCATATATACACATATTCAAGAATCATTTTAACAATACTCATATTTCTTGTTCATAAGGCCAAACACACTTCCTTTGTTCACATACATTTTTCATTTACATCACACACAATTTGTAACAAATATCAAATAATTTTCTTACCTTATTTCAAGTAGATAATAAGCTAACTCGTACCTAGTCAATCAGCTCATTTTACATATTCATTCATAACTTGTCGTTGCCCAATGAACCATTCAAAATTGGATAGGACACTCGGATAATCACACATATCGTACAATGTCAACATCCCAAACGTGGTCTTACATGTAACCTCATATCGATGTCACTGTCTCAGACAAGATCTTACTCGTAAACACATATCGATGCCAACGTCCCAGACGTGGTCTTACACGTAATCACATATCGATGCCAACATCCCAGACTTGGTCTTACACGTAATCTCATATTGATATCACATATACTTCCATGTATCAACTTTAACTTGGCCAAAATACACATACACATATATTCATTAACAAAGTTATCATTCACTTCCAAGGTCACAATATCGTCATATAGTCGAATATATATATATATATATATACTCATGATTCACACTTTAATAACACATACATATATCATTTAGCCGAATATATATTTGCAATTAATATACATATAATCAACACTTTAACAGTATAGTTCATGTCATCACTTCGAATACCAAAATCTATTCGCTACTTTATCATCAAACATAAATTATTTTTCATTACTCAATGTCAATTCGTAATTTAATACTAATTATTACAATTATTTATAGATCACCTATATTGAAATTTAACAACATCTATTTGCTTAGACTTACCTCAGACGATGTAAAACGGAACGGGACAGCTAGTCGACAACTTTCGTTTTCCCCTAATCCAAATCTGATTTCTTTGGTTCTTGATCTTAAATCATGCTTGGGAGGTGGCCGAACCTTGAAACCTTGTTCTTTTCTTTCTTATTTTCATATTCGTTCATGTAAAAATAATATCCACTTTGATTTTTAATTATATGTTTATATTATATACATTTTATTACCTAATTTACTTATTTAACCTTGGTATTTTAATATAAATCATTTATAATGGTTGTCCACAACCTTCTACCATTATAAATTATGGTTTAATTTCAACATAAAACCTCCATATTAAAAGAACAACAACTATTTAGCCATTTCACACTTTACCACCCACTTTTTCTTTTACGCGATTAAGTCCTTTTATTTAATCGGATACTCAAATGACAAAATTAAATCACGAAAATTTCACACATGCTAATTCACACATGATAAACACAGAAAATAATTTTTAAATATTTTTCTGACTCAGATTCGTGGTCCCGAAACCACCATTTCGACTAGGGTCTATATCGGGCTGTTACATAACTGTGCCGATGCCATTTCTCAGGCATGGTCTTACATTGACACATCTCCTAGCCGATGCATGTCCCAAACATGTCTTATACTGGCTTACGTCCCAAGGTTGATGCATATCCCAGACATGTGTTACACTAGCACTCGTCTCAATACCGATGCCATGTCTCAGACATGGTCTTACATTGGCTCTCATAATGTGGCCGATGCATGGACATGTCTTACACTAGCTCACACAAATGACCCAAGTGATACGACAATATCCGGTTTACTTCCTAAGGCCCAACGGGAATTTTACTATCTCAATGATCATTACACATTCTCAATCTCGAAATTAAGAAATTCATGCTATATCTATTCAATGACAATTTAAATACGGATAGTAGCAATGTAATATTATTTACATACAACTTACCTCAGATTTCAAAATGTAGCGACTATACGGTTTAGCCGATTTACTTGGCTTTCCCCCGTCTTGGTTCAGATTTGACAATTCTTGATCTATATTAGCAAAATACACTCGTTTAGTCACTGATTACAATTAGGCAATTGAAAATTCACATTTTCGATAAAATGACCATTTTGCCCCTAAACTTTGGCAAAAATAACCATTTTGCCCCTATGCCCGAAAATCGATTTTTATCGAATTTCTTCGCCTCTTAAGCTTAGCTGAACTCTTTTTACTCTTAGACCACCTAAAATTCTCACTATTTCACACACTTATCACTTATTTTACAACTTATGCAAAATAGTCCCTTTAGATGTTTTCATGCTAACACCTTTCACAAAAGTTGTTTATAAGACAACCAAGACTCATTTCCTTCCATAAAAACTCAGCAAACAAAACAAATTATTTCATGACAAAACCCTAAACTCTTGATCATTTTGCAAGATAGAACTCTCATTTGAAAACTCATGCTTCAAAGGTCTCAAAAGTACAAAAATATTTTAGAAAAGTCATTAAGATCACTTGTGAGTGCTTCAAGTTCCTGCAAATTTTTGAAGCTCAAAACCCCAACAATGGCTGATATTTTCAGATAAGAAGAAATGGGAAATAGGATGATATCATTTCCTTTTTCTATTTTCTATTTTAGTCAAAATTGGTCACCTAATCCCACCAAAAATTGAATTTTTTTACCACACATGTCTCCTATGGCTGGCCACCCTATTTTTAGGGGTCTGATTTCCCTTTAAAGGCCCCCAATTTAGGTTCTCTAGCTATTTAACACCTTTAGCTATCAATTTAGGACTTTTACACTTTATGCGATTTAGTCATTTTTTCACAATCGGGCTCACAAACGTCAAAATTAACTCACCAAATTTTTCATGTACTAATATAAACATGCTATGACTCCAAAATAATAACAAAATAATTTCTCTAACTTCAGATTTGTGGTCTCGAGACCACTATTCTGACTAGGCCCTAAATCGGGCTATTACAAAGGACATCTACTTCAATTATACTCTTCAATTTAATCTTTTAGCATCTAAAACTCATATTTATCAACTTTTGCAATTAAGCCCTAATGGGCAAATTAAGCATACTATCTATAAAATTTTCCATCAATACTCTAACACATGCATCTAATCACTCGATAAATTATAAAAATTAATCGGAATAAACTTTTCTATCTCGAATACGTGGTTTCGCAACCACTTTTCTGTTTAGGCCCTATTTTGAGATGTTACATGTGATGCTCGTACGTGGTAAATGGTAGCATACGAATGATGTGTGGATGTCTTGATTGTGGTTGAATTGGTTAAATGTAATTGCTTGAATTGGTGTTATGTTTTGTTGTGTAGGTGTGTGCATAAAAGGGTTACAAAATGGCTTGGTAAATAGCCTTGTTTTTGTCCACACGGGTAGACACATGGGCATGTGTCTAGGCCGTGTGTCATGGGCATGTGTCTCGGCCTTGTGTCCCCTGCACCTTAATTTTTACAAAACAAAATGCTTAGAATTAAGCACACGGACAGGGATAAGGGTGTGTGTCTCAGCCGTGAGGATGACACGGCCTCAAGCATAGGCGTGTGTCTAGGGCGTATGAAGTCTACACCTATTTTATGAAAAATTATGAAATTTAAATCGACCACACGGCCTAGCACACGTGTGTGTGACTTGGCTGTGTGTCTTCAATTTGTTTTTGAGTGACAAACAAAGAGTTACACTGGGTAAGGAAACGGGCTTGTGTGTCCACAAGGCCTGCCCACACGGGCGTGTCCTAAGCTATATGCCGTGTGACCCTTAAAACATGAAAAATTTTCTAAGTGTTGTGAAATTTTCTAAAGTTCCCGGTTTAGTCTCGAACCGCTTCCAATGCATGTTTTGGGCCTCGTAGGTCCGTTTTAGGAACGATATGAATTTATATGAAAAGTTTTAAATTTTGGATGGAAATTTATGTTTGCTTGTGTATAAATCCGGTAATACCTAGTACCCCATTCCGGTGTTGGATACGGGTAAGGGGTGTTACATTCAACACATAGTTAGCCTAGATAAATAAAGAGAGGATACTATGAACTAGTTAGCCAAAGCTAAAATAACTGAAACGCTAAAGCATGGATGTCTAAAGACCATATTAGAATTGCTCCAAAGTTCTAGTAACAGAAGTATCGAAGTACTAATAACAAAAGTTTCATATTTGCATGCCAATCGTATCATAACTATTTATCTGAGCTACTACATCTTTGTTTAGTTTCTTTCAAAATATCAATGTTTTATTAATTAGATCAAATAACAATTCAGAAACAGAATTCTTAGCATTAGCCACTAGATAATAAAATCAGTAGTTTCAGTAGTACCAATAATTTGTTATAGTATAATTTCGAGAACTTTCTTTTACATCTCCATAAAGAAACTTTAATCGAAAAATCAATTTACACGTAGTTTTCATGCCATTAACAAATTTTAATATTTTTCAATATAAAACAACTCTAACAAATAGGTCTAAAAACACGTCTTAACCATGTATCAAATGCCCATATTCAAAATTATATTTATTTATTAAATATCCATTAAATCAATTCTTAATTACTGCCATTATAGTCAAACTTTTTCATACAAGTTTGAAACCACGTTATATACATATTCAACATTAATATACTATAACTTATTTAATTTACTATCAATAAATCAATTAAAAGCAGTGTCAGTTCAAAATAAATATCTTTAGTGATTGTTCATATATCTTACCATACAAAATTACCAAAAATTGATGGATGAACTTCCTTTCTAACTTCACACATTAACTCTTCCTTTACCTTGATCTCTTTGCTTCATCTTTATAATCTTTCATGACTAACAAAATATCATAAATATCATAACATTAAATAGCCATTAATATGGCTCAACAACACTAAAGTTTGTTATAAACATGAATTTATGCTTGAATGAGATGATAACCCATTTAATTATTACTTTGTTCATCTTCTTTCTCACTCCTCCTAAAATTTCTCACACTAGGTTTTCAACCCCCATTTCATGGGTAATGGAGTTGATAGATAAAATGACTCAACAAATGTTTTAGTAAGTAAATTTTTTTTAAGGAAATAATGAAAATTAGTGAAATTTTTAAAGAAAAGTGTGAAGAGATAGAAGGAAAATGAAGAAAATGGAAAGAAATGGAGAAAGTTCTTCGCACTTCAACAGTCAACTGATAATGAGAGAAAATGGGGTCGACAGGGGGCTCTTTTCCCCTATTAAAATATCAACAATTGGGCCCATTGCCCAAACCCAACCTTTACAAGTCTTTTTCAAATTGTGGTCTAATTCTTTAAAACAAAATTCCGATGATCTAAAATAATTTCGAATACAAAATATCATATTGAAATATTATTTCTATCATAAAAGTCTTAAAAATTAACCAAATTACCCTTTGATGAAAAAATTACCTTTTTGCCCCTTTCAGCCATTTTTAACGATTCTTCTCAAAATTCGATAATATACCAAATCAAGTTCATAATTCATCCAAAATCTTTTATTATATCTTTGAGCAATGAAAAGTACAGTTTAGCTCTTTTCTTTGATAAAAATAAAAAAATTACAATTTAGTACGTAAACTATTTATTTTTTTCCAATTTAATTCTAAAAGATTATTTTCATCACACTAAATCACCTTCCAAACCACTTCATGGAAAACAATCCATAATAATTAATTTTTTTTTACTTTTTTGGATGATTTTGCACATTAATCCTCATGCTTTTCAAATTTTACAATTTCATCATTTTTGTCACATATTCACTTTTCTAATTCTTTTCACTGTTCCTTATCTCCAATATCAATTTCCTTTCATAAAATTTCTTATCTAAGTCATCTAGGGGTGAGCAAAACTTGATTCAACTCGAAAAAATCGAAAAAAAAAAAATTCAAATTTCGAGTTAAACGAATCGAGTTATTCGAGTTAATCGAGTTATTCGAGTCAACTCGAATTTTTTTTCGAATTTCGAGTTCGAATCGAGTTAAGTTTTCGAATTCGAATAACTCGAATAATTCGAATAATTCGAATATTAAACTATAGTATTTTACATTTTTACCCCAAACTCCCAAACCTTTTTACTTTTCCCTCAAAATTTTTACTCTTTCCTACTTTCCCCCCAAAATTTTTACTCCCCTTCCATCCCAACCCCCCAATCTACCCAAAATCCATTTCCCACCAAAATTTTACTCTCCCATTTACTTTTTCTCAAAATTTTTTATTTTTCCCCATAATTTTTACTTCCTCCCACTTTCCCCCTAAAACTTTTACTTCCTTCCAATCCCACCTCCCATCTTCCCCAAATCCATCCCCCCCAATTTTTTTTTAATATTTTCCCTTCAAAATTTTACTCCCTCTATTTACTTCCCCTCAAACTTTTATCCCCCAAAACTTTTTATTTTCCCCCTAAATTTTTACTTCTCACCTTTTACTCTCAAATAAAAAATCAAAATTATCCAAAAAAAAATCACTAAACATAAATAGTAATAATTTTATTTATATTTACTATTTATATTATTAAATTAAATTTCACATTTTATATTATTTATATTATTAAATTGTTTAGTCATATTGAACATTTATATTAAAATTAAATTATTAATTATGCCATTAAATATTCATGTTAAAATTTTATATTGGTATTCACATTTTATCTTTAAAATAACTTTTATTAAAAAATCATATTTTTACATTTAATATATTTTTAATTCCAAAATACATAGTGACAAGAATCTAAAGATAATTGAAAAACTAAGCAAGCAAATAAGCTAACCCGTATATAAAAGATTAATAAATAAATTATAAGGTGATGAAAGTTAATAAAAATTTTGATTAAGGTGGATAAATTTTATTATGATGGGTAACAGTAATTACAAGGACCCAAAATTATTTTTTAAAATTTAACTCGAATAAATAAATTCGATTCGATTCGATTCGAATTCCATCTCACTCGACTCGATTCGAGAAAATTTCAAATCAAATTAGGATGATAAAATATGATTCGTCAACTCGATTAACTCGAAATTTTTTCATTCGATTCGATTCGATCAAACGCTCACCCCTAAAATCATCCATAAATCTTCTTACAATTTTCTCGATATTCAAACATAAAATTATGCCATGTGTCACATCAAAATAACTAATAAGATGATTTAATTTTTTTTTTCGTATAAAATGGCATTATATTTTAATCATACTATTTCAATTTTTTAAAATTTTAATTTCAATTTTTAATCATACTATTTTAATTTAGTATTTCATTTACATTAGTTAAAAAAAAAACCTTAAAATCATATATTCAATTAATTAAATATTGCAACAGTATACATTCTTTTAAAAAACATTTTAACATTTTTTTAATTTCATGCTTAAATAGTTTTTACAAATCAGTATGTTTTAAACTTAAAACATCAAGAATTATTGTATAGAAAAGATATTAGGAATTTTAAAAGTAAAATTGTAAATTCTAATATTAAAAGATGTTGATTGGTGTGTATACTCCCCCTTCAAACAAGAAGATATCATATCGTTTCGCAGCGGTGGCAGAACCATAACATCACACTTAAACTTCCTAATGTCCACTATTATTAGAAATAGAGGACATAAATAAATTGAAGCTGGACTCTCCAAAATCAATGTATATATAAACATGCATACAATATGTTATCCTTACCTGAAAATTTTGTTTCGGATATTAATTTGATGAGAGACGACCACTTTTTCTCTACGCCTTTGGTTTAGGCTTCTGGTTAGAAGCTACGTGTCATAGAATAATCTGTGAATGATTGAGAGGGAGAATGGTAAAACAATTTTTGAATAAACAAACTCAACTTTATATAATATTATTTGCATTCAATTTCAATTAGAATGTAACAAAAAAAAAAATCAATTAGAATGTAAGTCTATACTCATGGACTTTATTTCTTAAAAATAACAGAGGTAACAAATCAACCACCCATACCCTTTCTATCACCCAAGCCTAAGTATCAAATTCAACCTGTTCCTTATCATAAGATCATCTATACAGCTAAAGCTTAAGAAATTAAGATATACTTACATATTAGCAAATAAAAGAATAGTCAAATAAACCAAAGAGTTGATCTCTATTTTGAACTGAAATCTCAGAAGTTTAGTTGTCTAGACTAAAACCCTCAAAACTAATTTACTAACTAAATGTTTCTATTTTATTTGCTATATAAATTGTAATAAAGAAACGCGGCTTTTTCCTCAAAATGACCTAATTTTTTTTATTATTTATAAAAATAACTTATTTTTTTCAATTAAGTTCGTAAATTACCTGAAATAACTAGTGAATATGCGTGGCGCCAATAAACCTTGCCACGGCAACCAATGATTGGCCAGTAAAATAAAATAATTTCTTTTCTGGGGATGGTACCAATGTATTTAGCGTCACCCGTTATTTTATATATGGGAAAAAAAAAATTAGAGGTGCCAATTAGATTGGCGTCACTAGTCCTCAGCCTTTGCTTCTCTGTCTTCCTCTATTTTTACTACCTTATATCTCTTCCGCCATTACCCTTGATTTGAAAAAGCTAATGAAAAATGAAAAGAACAGAGGAAGAGAAGAAGGCAAGGCAAAATAGAGGAGAGGAAATGTTTTCCAGAAAAGTTGTAGGGAGGAAGAGTTTTCCAGAAAAAAAAATCTCTTTTTGATTTAGAAAGGGAAAGGTCTCGAAGGAAAATGAAAAATGAGAGGTAGAACTTTCCAAAAACATGAAAGAAAACACTTTATTTCCCGAGGCACCTTTTATGGAAAATAGAGGGATTAATTAAATAAAAAATATATTTTTTTATGGAAAATTATGTTTGCATGCTAAGACGTTTTATTTTCCCAGGCACTTTTAATTAATCCTAAAAAATAAAATGTTCCAGCATGCACTTTAATTAATCCTAAAAAAATAAAATGTTTCAGCATGCAAACATAATTTTCCATAAAAAATATCTTTTCTATTTAATTAATCCATTTCCTTCTCTCATTTGTCTTACCTTCTTCTCTTCCTCTCTTGTTTTCATTTTTCATTAGTTTTTTCAAATCAAGGCTAACTACAAAGATAAAGATATAAGGCAGTAAAATGGAGAAAATCGGAGAAGCAAAGGTTGAGAACCGATGACGCCAATCTAATTGACACCACCAAAAAACTGACATACGAGCATTTATATGGGTGACACCAAATACATTGGCACCACCCAAAAAAATTGTTTTTTAGTCTACCGACCAATCATTGGCTGACGTGGCAAGGTGGTGACACCAATGATATTGGCACCACCCATTTTCACTGTTCATTTCAGGTCATGTATGTTCTTTATTGAAAAAGTGAATCATTTTTGTAAATAATGAAAAAAATTGGGTCATTTTGGTAAAAAATCCAAATGCACATATTATACACAAATTCAAGTAAAATTCACTATGTCTACATATTTCAAAGGGTATACCAAGGCAAATTTCTAATTTACAAATACCTATAGCCTATAGGTATTTCAAATTCATAAATAAATTGGACCCCGATAAGTCAATGAATTTGGAAACAACAATGAAAGTGATATTTACATGTTTTTATTACATGATTTATACAAAATTTGAGATCAAAACTCCTAAATTCAAGTTACCAAATGCAATCTAGTTGTTTTTCAAACTAAAATGTTACAAGTAGGAAGTGCATGGTAGTAATAACTCCCAAACAGAAATCCAATAATATAGTAGAATATGAAATGAAAATCAAAACAAAACAAAAGGTAGAACTTGAACAGAGTCCAGTGTTGGACACATGTTTAAGTCTACATACAGTAATAAACAATACAATAATATAGGACACAACGTACAGCCAACTAACCATATCATTTTAATTTTTTGCATCTCTTTAGGAAAACTCAATTATAAATAGTAGCAAAGCAAAGTTCTGAGTAGTGACATTAGAAATTATATTTCATTCTTTTTCATGCAATGAGCAACACCACAATGAAAAATAAGGTTTGATAAAAATATTTAGAGCACATATTCCACATGATCAATCAAATAAAGGTCTCGAACACATTCATTTCTCTACAACGTTAAAAAAAAGGTCTAAATTTTAGAAATTTCTCGCTAATATTAAATACCTGGCTTGTGGCTTTATCAGATTAACAGTTTGGTACGCTCTGTTAGATCAAAACCTTTCTCAAACATCTCCTCCAACCATCTCTGAGCTTCAGCTCTCCTACCCTTTTTGAGAAGACAATGTATTATGATGTCATACGTCCATCGATTTGGCTCATACCCTTTCTCGCATATCCAGTCATACAACTCAAAAGCAAGGTCCACTTTGCTTTCACTCAGTTTCCTCAATAGTGTATTGTATGTGTAGACGTCAACTGGAAAACATTTTGCAATTATTTCTTCAAAGCTCTTGATATCTTGGTTTGCTTCCATGCAACCAGAAAATATTCCAATTAGTTGTCCAAGCAACGAAATATCTGATGTCTCATCTTGCCCTTCTCTAAATTGAACCCAAGCCTTATACAACTTTTTAGTCTTTAAGGAGTGTGACAGAAGTACATTACCAATAAAAGATGTAATATAGCCCCTAGTTTGCTCCAGCTCATTAACAAGACTTACAGCCAAACTGTAACTTTCCTTCCAGCACAACAACTGTATAAGATGCTCATAGCATTCCATGCCCGGAAAAACATTATTATTCCTCATTTCTCTCATGAAATTCAAAGCGTAATCTACCTTGTCTGCTTTGCAAAGACCAACGACGATGGAACTATATAATTTTCTCCCTATTTGTCTTCTCCGGCGTACATCATTAAAGAAGTTTAAAGCATCAGAAATTCTATCATTCTTTAGGTAACTATGCAACATAAAGATGTCAGATCTTAAGGAAGGTTTAATCCCACTTCTTAGCATCATCTCAAACACTTCTCTTGCTAATTCAGGCTTTTTGGCATGACCAGCTCCAGCAATGAAGAAGTTAAAGATATGAGAGCTTGGTTCAAAATGAGACAACTGCATCTCTAGCAATTTGAAAAACTGGTTTTCCAGGCTTTGCATATCGCACAGGCAACAGATAACATATCTAAACAATTTTCTGATTGGTTTATGACCCTTCTCCTGCATTTCAAGTAGAAGTGCTGCAGCAATATCTCCCCTATTTGACTTGCAAAAACCATGAATCAAGTGAAAGTAAGTTTTACTTGACATGTCTTTATTTATTCTACTAATTTCACCGTGTAATAAATAGGCATCTTCAACCCTATTTGCTTTACACAAAGCTACAATAAATGAGTCACAGACATCATAGCAGGGCCTAAATTTCTGCTCTAGGGACGAAACTACCACCTCCTTTATTCTGTCAAATTTTTCCTCTCTGCACAAAGCACCGGCAAGAATACTGAAGGTCTTTTTACTAGGGAAGTAACCTTCACGAACTGAATTTCTTAACACACAATAAGCTTCATCAATAACTCCATTCCAACATAAGTTACTGATAAAATCACTATACGTCATTCTATTAAGAGAGAGTCCAAACTCTGACCTGGAGTTATACAACTCAATGGCAACATCCACCATCCCAGCCTTGCAAAAGAAACACAAAACAGCATTCATGGTGACCTTATCAGGGGAAATTCCATCATTCTCCATTTCAATTAACAAATCAAAAACATCATTCAGCCGGTACTCTCTTAACAGTCTCAATACCAAGACATTGTACTGAAATAGGCGCGGAACATTCCTACTGAATAATTTCTTCCTATTGATAAAGTTCAAGTACCAGTTTAACTTCCCACGTTGCACAACATTCTGAAGCCAGATCCCATAAGCTTGTTCCATAGGCACATTAAGCTCCGTAAACTCCTCCAACAAGGTGGCGGCATGTTGGAACCTGTTGCCCTTGCAAAGCGCACTCACAATAATACTCACGGCATGCCCATCAACGGGCTTCCTGCTCTCCGCCAAACCGCGCAAATAGGCCTCCGCCTCCTCCAACTTGCTCTGCTTGCACCAGCACTTGACCAGGATGCAGTGGGTGATGCCGTTGTCAAAACCCCTCAATGAAATCTGCTTAGCTATCATGTCAACGGCGTCAAAGCAACTCTCGTCTACAAGAGCATTCAAAAGCACGTGGTAGGCAAAGGTATCCAAGTCAAGACCCTGGAATCGCATTCTACCGAACATCTGGAGTGCCATCGCCGGTTTCCCTGCAAGGGCATAACCCAAAACTAATGTGTCGTGGAATCTGACCCTGTAACTGCACCTATGCTTCATAAAATCCTGCAAGAACTCAAGCATCAAGGGCACTAGCTTCGCTTTCGAGAGAATCTTGAAGATGGCATGGAAGGTGGCTCGGGTGTGGTGGAATCCCGGCTGGCGGCCCGCCCAGTCGAAGAACTTGAGGCATGAGAGAACGTCTTTGGAGGAGGAGCGGCCGTAGGAGAGGACCTGGAGGACAAAGGTCTCGGAGAGAGGGAGATTAAGGTGGGAGAGAGCAAGGTCAGCGGCATGCCTCGAAGATTCATCGTCCCGGGCGGCTTGGTCTTGGGAGATTAGGATGCTGAAGATGCGGTCAAGAAGAGATGTGTTTGGGGCCTTGAACCAGTCTTTCAAAGAGGCGACCACGTCCTTGGCGCTTAGATTAAGGTGATGAACTGATGGGGAATCGATGGCAGATGGTGAGATAAATAAACAAGAGTAGGAACATGAATTACCATTACGATTTTTCAACAGGATAAATGGACTGGATTTGGCTACATGTTTAATTGAACTTAAAAGCTTGATCATATCTTTTTATTTCGCAGGAATTGGATTCGTCTCTTTCAAACGCACACCTTCACTAGCTTTTTCAACAACTCCAATCCCCCGACCCCAAACCTCCAACCGCTGCCAATGGCGTCAGTTCTGTTAAAACCTAGAGCCCGGAAACACACGTGAACCTCATAGGCCTTGCTTAGTAATGGGCTCATATTTGGCACCTCAATTATATCAAACTCGTTCTTTTTTAAAACAAAATTCCATTTCTCAAAGATAAGAAAGTTGTTGACACTTAAATCAAATACCAATGAATAGAAGGAATACTAAAACTGGAGCCAGCAGGATTATCTAATATACTCGTTTCTTAGAACTTCAAATTTATTGGTATTGCTTGAAGAAGCATCAAAATCTAAAATAGCAGAAAGATCTAAAGGAACAACATTCCAAATGTAACAATTTGCTTAAAATTAAGATTACCTATATACAAAGCTCGACGGATTTAAAGGAATGACAAATGCTGGAAAAAATATTTCAACAATAAGCAATCGTAAATCAATGTGTCAAACTCATAAATGTATGTAGTAAGTAAAACCACGTGACCTCCATGCAAATCTCATTCAATTAAGACTTTATCAAAGTTCAAAGATTTCAAATATGATAAAGCTATTAAGGTAGGAATATAATTGATAATCCCATTTACAAAGCTGTCATATTTGTTACATTTTAACCAATCAACGTTGGCTTTACTCAGTTCATATGTAATAATTCAATTTTCGTTGATATCGAAAAGTTTAATTTTAAGGTTGAATTACTTGAATTGAGTTAGTAAAAAATTTTAATAGAGTAATTACAAGTCGTATCTGAACTTAAAAATTAGAATTTTTAAGAAATTAATTAGATAAGTTGTTAAAATATAGTACAAGACTAAATTACAAGGTGGCTAAATTAGAGAATATTTTAGGGAGATTAAACCAAAGACCTAAATACTAATAAACCATCCTTAAGGTTAGTGGCTTGTGTTGATCGTTTCCATTCATGTCCATTAACCATTCTTTAACACAGTAATAGCCATTAGATTAATATTATATATATATATATATGATAATGGGAGAGAGAAGGAAATATCATCGTTCATCGACATCCTTTCTGAACCGTACAAAGAACGAAAGAAATGAAAATTCCTTTGGTTTACTTTCCATGGCCGTCTACTAATTATCAAGGCGAGAAGATTAATTCTTTATAATTTTGGTTAAATTCTCAACATATGATGGTAGATATTTATGACTCAGTATAAATTGATAATTACTGAAGTTTATGTGATGAATACGGAATTTGAAAATTAGAATTATTAAGCAAATGTCTAGATAAATTAATAATCAGTATAAAAAGAGGGTTAAACTGCAAAGAGGATAGAACTTGAAAAATTAGGTGTGTATTTTAACGAGTCCTTAACTGATATTAGTCCATTGTTAAAACATGGTTAGTGAATGCTTATGATCTCATCCATTCAATTCCATTAACATTTCTTAAGATAATCTCAATCATTAGATAATTATTAATTAAGTTAAATTTAGTTATATTAAAAGAAGATTTCATGAAAGAAGAAAACCATCTTTATCATTTCTTTTACAATGAAAAGAAGTTCCATGCTCTCATCCCCTTGTGCCGTGAGCTCTCCATAGCAATTTAGTGTGAATGTCTTTGAATTTTTGGTAGAATATTAGCTTTAGTCAATAGTTAAGTAAGGCCCACTCAATATACATGAAATTATTAAAGTTTTTGCTTAATTCATATTGCTGGAAGCTTAGAAAACTAGGAGATTGAAAGCTTGAATTACGAATATAAATTTGTTTTTAAGCTTGATTCATAGAAGAAGCATGTTGGCAAGGTAGTGGGTTTAGTAGAGAATGAGGTTTTATTAAGGTTATTCAAGTAACCATTTGAGTTTTTTGCATGCTTGAGAGAAGTGATGACAACTTTGCGAAATTATATATGTTTTAAATAATTTGGGACTCTTGGATTATAGTTCTAGGGTCAGATCTCGATTTAGCCCAAAAAGCTTTCCAAGGATGAAATGATTTAAATTATAGAAATAAATTAGATGTAAGACGAATAAAAATGTGTCAAATGGGGCTATGATGAAATTTTTGGAATTCGATTATACCTGAAAAATAAAATCGAAACAACTATAAAAATAAATGTAGTAGAAAATGAAAACATAAAATGAATTGGATTCCACCAAGAATTAATTATAACGATTTTATCATGTCATCATACATGAAATAAAATAAAAGAATTTATACCTTGAAAAAGGTTCGTTGTCATTCTCGTTTAATTCTTTCTCCGCTTTCGTACAAAACCAAGCTTTGTTGTGTATCCAAGCCTCTATTGGTAATTCATTCTAGGTTTTAGAAAATCTTTAAGGTCGAGATCTGCTAGTTATTTAATCACTCGGATTCACATCCTTTTCTGTCTCAATCTCAATACCGAAAAGAAAATTAGAAGCAAAAATTTAAAGAATATTTTTTGTTCTATTTTTATTTTTGTTTGTACAAAAAAAAAATAGCAACTACTAGAAATTTGTGGCTAAGTTAGAATATATAGACTAGGGTTTTAATTAACTTTTGATTAATTACACTTTAACCCTTAGACTTTGTTGAAATGTTCAATTTAATCCTTTTTCTTGTTTTAATTTTCGAATTGCATTAGCATGTGTGACCCATTATATGCTTCCAATTATGTTGGCATCAAATATAATTTATTTCAATCAAGAAATAATTGTATTTGTTTATTATTAGCGAGATCTAGCAGCTCATCATGACTCCAAATTATTGGAAGAGTCAATGTATACTTTTAACAAACCCTTTCAGTTTTCAATATGCATCTATAATTCGATCTTTCCATTATACATCTTGAATATGTTAAAAGTTATTGCGTGGTATCTACCTTTACTTATCCATATTAGTCTCGCAACTCCTTGTATTAACCCTGACTAATTGCCTTGACCAAGGACTTACGGTTAATACAAGTCAACAACATATAGGTGTTGTGTTTAATGCTCTAAGTGTAGTATATTCGTCTATGTACACTTGTATTTCTAAAGCAAATTGGTTTAAAAAAATCCAAAAATTACACTTATACCCTTCTATTTTGTTTTCAATGGTTTTTGCACACAAATCAAAATGAAAGCAACCTTTGGCTCACTAGTTATCTAATGTTTAACTAATACTAAGTGGTATACGTGGTCAATTCATAATACAAAAGATGACTTATATTAGTAGATGAACCTAAACATGTCCTTCATCAAGTAAAAAATGAGTAAACTGATTGAAAGACTAATATGTTGTTTATGAAGTCTAATTAGGGAGATGTTTTGTCTTGAGTATTTGAGCAGATGACTCCTAGAAGATAGAGACATATATGTGATTGATTGGACTGACATTAAATCAGACAAGACTCAATTAGAATAGATCCAAAATTTGCTTATGGATTTATTCACTTGTAACGTTCATAGTGTAACATACCTAAATCCTAAGTGGATGACGGGCTATGTATGTGTGACTCGTATACTTTGATGTAAGTAAAAGCTTGAGTTCAAATAGATAAGGAACGAAAGCTGGTGCATTGGGTATACGACTTCTACAGTATATAGCATCATTCACAATAGTGGAATTCATAGCCTAAGACATGAGTAAATGATATCCTCTCATTGGCATTACATGGTTGATGAAAAGTAAATGTAGCTACGGGTCATTTGTCTTTCTGAGGAATGACTTGATTACTATTTGATAGTAATTGACTTTTCATGAAGAAAGATGTAATGGTTAACATGAGCTAAAATAGAATCATATTAGGAGAACATGTATTATCCCAAAGAGATTAAGGATATCCTATGAGGGTAACACACTTATGACAAGGTCATTGGACAAAAACTGATCAAGTTGCTTTCGTAATGGTATGTCGTTGGGGAGAGTTCAATCACGATACTATAGTGGAATGATTTCAAAATTAGATGAGTTTATAATTAATAGGCGAAAAGCTGGAACTTAATTATAAATCATTTGGGCCTTAATTATATATGTTCAATCAATCCCTCCACTAGCTCATTAAAACAAGAAATGAGTTGCATAAAGAATCAAATGAACAGAAATGAATGGAAATGATAAAGTTAGAGAAACGAGTCATATTTGGAAATGAATATGTTTTCTCACTATGTATGGAAATGACTTGAGAATTAATATAAGTTTTTCAAAATATTATTTATTTATATAATTTACGTTAGAAAATAGAATTAAATTAATTAGTTATTATGAACTTGTTGAATATGGAAATTAAATATATTTCTCATAGATTCTTTTATGGTAAAGTTGTCATGACTTTTCGAGTTGTGTTGAAAATATTATTTAATTAAAAATTAATTTATCGATTAAGTTAATAGAATGAATAATATTTATTTTGGAAAATAGAAAATCATATATTTTGTTGGATTAAATTATAAAGTGTTGAGATAAAAGTCTAAGAAACATATATAATTGGAGCTAATATAGGTGAGGCCCAAAACCACTCATAATACATATGAGGGGCGACAAACCTATTATATTTAACTACGGTGTGTTGTCCCCTTCTTCTAGTTAAACTAGAAGACTAGTTTTGTGACAGCCCAAAATTGACCCTAGTCGGGAAGTGGTTTCGGGACCACTAAACCGAGTCACCAAATGTTTGAACGTAATATTTATTGTCTAGAATATGTATTTACTGAATGTGTAAAAATTTCAAGCTTGGTTTAGTCGATTGCATGTGAATTCAGTTAGTAGGACTTGTATGTCACTTTTGAAAATGATAGGCTAATCTATAAGGACCTAATAGTACATGTAGTCAAAGGAGGACTTGCATGTCAAAATCCCCCAAGTGCTAGTGGCCGACCATGACAAGGAAGCATGGGCAAGACATGTCATGAAACATGTTGGGTGAGTGTTTTATGTTGAAATAAATAAAATAAGGTGCATGAGTAATAAAAAAAAGTGTGTGTGTGAAGGCTTTCCCTCCCTCCCCATTGCCGTGCAAGTGAGAAAGAAAACAAAAAAAAAAAAGAAGCTTTGTTCATCTTTTTTTCCATCCTTTTAATGAAAATCTCAAGGAGAAGAAAGGGTCCTTGCTCATGGTTGGTTTGGAATAGGTTAGCCATCCTTGTAGCTAGATTAAGGTATGTTTAATATGGTGCCATGAGATTCATGCATGTTCTTAGTTGCTAGTTTTAGTTCTAATTAGTCCATGATTCAAAACCTTGCTATGTCATGGGGATGATAGTATGAAATGAAAATTTAAGATAAGTAAGGTTAAATTTGATTTGGTAAAATCGCCATATGGGTGTATATGTTTGTAAAATATATTTTCTTTGTTAACTCCTTACAATCGGTTGTAGGAGTAATATTGGCTTATAAGGTTGAGTTGATTCATGATGTTGTATGTTAGGATTAAAATACTTGAGACTAGATTAGCTTAATGGTGACCATGCATTCGGCCTTGAAGCATTAAACAAATGTTGGTTGAGATTTTGATATTTTGAACAAAGATAGTTGTGAAATGGGGTGAAAACCATTAAGTTATACACATAAAAATCCAGCAAGAAGATTAAACTACTAAATGTATTCATTTTAGATCAAGACATCAAAGAGGAGAACCAAGCAAAGGCAAAGCAAAGATAATCGAGTAGTAGATTGGGAATCATTTCATCCGATATAAGGTAAGTCATTAAGCACTTATTTGTACTAATTTAAAGGGTCGAATGTCCAAGTAATGATGCTGAATGGAATTGTAGAATATATATATAAACATGTATGTATGTGGTGATAAAAATATTGAATTGAAAGAAAAGAGGTGAGATGTATTGAATGATCGGTTTCGGCACTAAGTGTGCGGTGTAAACATTTATAATCACAAATTGGCACTAAGTGTGCGGGTTCAAATTATACAGCACTAAGTGTGCAAGTTTGATTATATAGCACTAAGTGTGCGAGTTCGACTATTAAGCACTAAGTGTGCGGGCTTACGCACATCCTCTAATAAACGTACATGTTCTATGTGCGCGCCTTCTTGAGTCAATCATGGACAGCAGATGCGAGTAAACACCTTGAGCTCATGAGGAATGGACATTTTATTTATATTTGGAATTTTGGTTTGGTAAGTCTTGATCTATGTGGTGATTATGCTCGAAAATAAATGCATGCAATGTCATATGGCGTAATGTATGAAATATCAAGTAGGGCTTGGTATGTGACCAAACCGAAATGCCTAAAGAATTATAGTACCGTTTGGGGTGTGGATGGAGGATTTTAATCCGCATTAATTATTTTCTTTTATGGTATATTATTACTGAACGGCAATATAATGCTTATGGCTTATTGAGTTATATACTCACCCGGTGTTTGCTTGTCGCCATTTTAGGTTTCTCGGACTCGTCCTTTTGCGTGCTCGTGATCGTCATTGGAGTCATCACACCGCTATCAACTTTTGGTATTTTTTTGTGTAGTCGGTTTAGGAGAACATTTTGGCATGTATAGGCTAATATGCTTTGTTGAACTTTGGTATGTAAACTTTTAGCCATGCGAAAATGGCATAAATGCTCGGTTGGATTTAGTTCTCCAATGTTAAGTCACAAGTCTTGGTAATTCGATTTCCATGCCTTATGCCATGGTTGATTATTTTGGTGTTAAAATGCATGTTATGGCAATAGTGTAGTAGGGAGATGTTGGATAATGATTAGCCTCTGGTATGGCTAGTCATGATCATGATTTGTGACATGTATGATGAATCACTAGTTAGATCAAAGGAAATCATGAAATAGGCATAGTTGCTTTAGTGACAGGTGCTGGCAGCAGCAGTAATGTGAGATTGAAAAATCACTAAAAATAGTATGAATGGTATTAAATAGTAAATAAATTATGTAAATGTACCTTGATGAATCTACTTTTATATAGAAGAAACGAAATGGTCATATGAGTTATAAGTTAACAGATATTAAAGTTCTTGTGAAACAGGCCCAGAACGGTTTCTGGATCCCCTGTCCCGACTTTGGAAAATCATTGTAAATTAACCAGAGATAATTAGGAGTCATTCCATATATATGTAGATTCCTCTCTGAGTCTAGTTTCTATAGAAACAAACGGAATCAGTATTGAAGCCCTGTACAGGGAGATATCCAATTCGTAATGCACAAAGGTCAGTGTAGTCGATCCCTGCAATAGGGGAGACTTTAACTAATAAACTGTACTAATTGGCTTGACCAAAAATTCTAGAAAAAAATATGTAGATGGAATTATGAGTCTAGTTTTAAGGAAAAATTGCGAAACTGATTTTCGAGTTGTAAAACTCAAGTTATGAATTTTGGAGCGACTAGTACACAGATTGGCAGCTTGTCTGGAAACTCTCAATAAGTGGGTTGAAGTTTGTTAACACCTCGTGTTCGACTCCGGCGATGGTCTCGGGTTCGGGGTGTTACATTTTTATTGGTATCAGAGCTATGGTTTAGTCGGTTCTAGGACTACCATAGCGCGTATGAGTCTAGCTATACATGCCTTAATGTTAATGTTTAAATGTGTGATGACTTCTGACGGTTAAAATTTTTGTTTTGATTAGTAAATGGATCCCGGTGTAGAGAGAACCTTGGCGGATGACGTTGAAAGTGTAGCGGCTGCTCCTACACAAGGGACGCCGCTGTTGAACCTCAGTCATCTGCGAATAATCAAGGTGAGGAGGCAAAACAAGCCTTCTTTACCATGATGAATGAGTGGGTAGCGAATACGCCCGAACC
This sequence comes from Gossypium arboreum, assembly GCF_025698485.1. Taxonomy (NCBI): domain Eukaryota; kingdom Viridiplantae; phylum Streptophyta; class Magnoliopsida; order Malvales; family Malvaceae; genus Gossypium; species Gossypium arboreum. Next base: position 34,364,754 of record NC_069071.1, on the reverse strand, counting down.
AATCCGGCTGTCCAACAATTCCGAATTTAAATAATCCACCCCAAGGGCTCAGTAATGCCATCGATTCGATCCTATGAGGCCGAGTAAACCACCAGAGACTTGATTAGAAAGCGGGGCTGAGGAGTTTAAGGCCATAGTTACTGATGATGCCGAAAGAGCCGAAGTTCGCTTGATAACACCATTCGGTGTTTGATGAACTCATGCACACCGATGAATGTCTAAAGTGTGCTATATCCTTGTTGCGAGACTCACTTACTATTGGTGGAGGACTTTGATCTCCGTAGTCCCAAACGAAGCGAAGTTACTTGGGATTTCTTTCAAATGAATTTCGAAAGAAGTATATTAGTCAACGGTTCATCGATCAAAAGCGTAAGGAATTCTTGGAACTCAAGCAAGGCCGTATGACAGTACCTGAATACGAACATGAGTTCATAAGACTTAGTCGGTATGCTTGGGAGTGTGTGGCCGATGAGGTTGCTATGTGCAAAGATTTGAAGAAGGATTGAATGAAGATTTAAAACTACTAGTGGGTATTTTGGAGATAAAGGAGTTCGTGACGCTGGTCGAACGAGCCTGCAAGGCGGAAGAACTTGGAAAGGAGAAGAAGAAGGCTGAATTTGAAGCTAAAGACTATCGTAAGAGATCGATGGGTAAAGCTCCGTTCTCGATCAGAAAGAAGTTCGGGAGGACACTAATAAATCGAGGACGATCATGGGAATTTCCATTAGAGCACGACCATCGACGGACTCCGAGCTACTTGGTGGCTAGTGTGGGCAATAATCGTCAAGAGAGACCTGAATGCCCCAATGTGGAAGACGACACCTAGGTGAATGTTGGGGTAAGTCCATTAACCTGCCTCACATTCGGATGTGGTTCAAGGACCACTTCATTAGAGATTGCACGAGCTAGATGAGAAGAATAAGATGCAAGGTGCAAGATCGAGTGGGGCGACGACTAGAGGTAGACCCCGAGGATTTCAGGAGGTAGGGGTGGTAATCGAGAGGAGCCACCGATACGGCTGTTCAATCCGAGACCGTGCTCTTTCTAGAGCATATGCCATCCGCAAGCACGAGAGGAGGCATCCTCCCCGACGTTATCACCGGTACTTTTACTCTCTTTGATACTAGTGTGATTGCATTGATTGACCCCTACTACTCATTCATATGTATGTGAAACTTTAGCATCCAAGAAGACTCTACCGTTGAGTCTCTCGAGTTCGTAATTCGAGTGTCAAACCCTTTGGGTCAATACGCACTCGTTGATAAAGTGTGCAAGAGATGCCCCTAATAATTCGAGAATCTGCTTTCCTACCGATCGATGCTTCTACCATTTGATGAATTCGATGTTATTCTTGGTATGGATTGGTGACCAGTACATGATGCAAAGGTGGATCGCAAAGGAAAACCATTGATTTGAGGAGTGCAAATAATGAGGTAGTCCGAGTCGAGTCTCTCGATTTAAAAGGAGTGCCAATGATAATATCTTCTATGACCGCCGGAGATATGTGAAAAGGGTGTGAAACATACCTTGCGTATGTGTTTGAAAGTAAAGAGACGGAAAAGAAACTCGAATCGGTACCGTGGTTTGTGAGTATTCAGATGTTTTTCCGGAGGAGTTACGGGATTGCCACCGGTTCGAGAAGTGGAATTCGCATCGGTTGTACCGTACTACGCCGATCTCAATAGCTCCGTGTCGTATGGCATTAACGGAGTTAAAGGAATTGAAGGTCCAATTGCAAGAATTGACGGATAGAGGTTTCGCTCGACCGAGTTTTTCTCCATGGGCGCACCAAGATTGTTTGTGAAAAGAAGGACGGAAGCATGAGGTTGTGCATCGACTATCATCAACTCAATAAAGTGACGATAAAGAATAAATATCCGCTGCCACAAATTGACGATTTGTTTGATCAATTAAAGGAGCCTCGGTGTTTTCAAAGATAGATTTGAGGTCGGGTACTATCGCTTGAGGGTCCGAGAATCGGATATACCCAAAACCGCTTTTAGAATGAGGTATGGTCACTACAATTCTTGGTGATGCCGCTTGGGCTCACTAATGCCCTCGCGGTGTTTATGGATTTAATGAATAGAATTTTCAGCCATACTTGGATCGGTTCGTAGTTGTATTTATCGATGACATTTTGGTCTATTCGAGAGATGAAACCGAACATGCTGAACACCGAGGCTAGTGTTGCAAATCTTACGAGATAAGCGCTTATACGCAAAGTTCAAGAATGTGAATTTTGGTTGAAAGAGGTTAGCTTTTTGGGGCACGTGGTGTCCGTGATCGGTGTCGTGGTGGACCCAACAAAATTTCGCCATAGTCGATTGGAAACCACCAAGGAATGTTACCGGTTAGGAGCTTTTTGGGGCTTGCGGTTATTACCGACGATTTGTAAAGGTTTCTCGACGATAGCCACGCCAATGACGGCTTACTCCAAAAGGATGTTAAGTTCGAATGGACGGAGAAATGTCGAAAAGTTTCGATCAATGAAAGCTTATTTGATGAAGCCCCAATTCTAGTGCAACCGAATCGGGCAAAGAGTTTGTCATTTATAGTGACGCATCCCTACTTGGGTTGGGTTGCGTATTGATGCAAGAAGGGCGAGTTGTGGCCTATCGTCGAGACAATTAAAGCCACATGAGAAAAATTATCCGACCCATGATCTCGAATTGGTCGCCATCGATTCGCTTTAAAGATATGGCGACATTACTTATTTGGTGAGAAGTGCCATGTGTATTCGGATCACAAAAGTCTCAAATATTTGATGACTCAAAGAGACTTAAATCTGCGACAAAGACGCGGCTCGAAATGTTAAAGGATTATGAGTTGGTCATTGACTATCACCCGGAAAGGCTAATGTGGTTGCGGATGCCTTAAGTCGTAAATCACTATTTGCGCTATGAAGCGATGAATGTACACTTGTCCGTTTCTACCCGACAATGTGTTAGTAGCTGAATTGAAAGCCAAACCATTATTGACACGTCAAATTCGTGAAGCTCGTAAAGTCGACGATGAGTTGGTTGCAAACGGGATGAGTGTGTTCCAACAAGGAATCGAATTTCAGATTGACGACCATGATTGCTTGACGCTCAAGGGTCGATTATGTATTCCAAGGAATTCGAACTTGTTTCGATGATTTTGAACGAGGCTCACGAGAGTCGAATGTCAATCCACCCGGAGTACGAAAATGTACAACGACCGAGACACCGCTTTTGGTGGCATGATATGAAACGAGACATTTCCAACTTTGTTTCAAGTGCTTAGTATGTCAACAAGTAAAGGCGGAACATCAAGTGCCCACGGGTTTGCTTCACCAATCATGATACCGAATGGAAATGGGAACGAGTCACGATGGATTTTGTATCCGCTTGCCGATGTCGGCAAGCAAGAAAGATGCAATTTGGGTCGTCGTTGATAGATTGACTAAGTCGGCTCACTTTATCCCCGTGACGCACGGATTTTTCATTGGATAAGTTAGCTGAATTGTATGTTTCTCGATTGTGAGATTACACGGTACCGATTTCTAATGTGTCGGACGAGATCCGAGATTCACCTCACTATTTTGGAAGAAATTGCAAGAAGCTTTGGGTACCAAGTCGCATTTTAGCACCGCTTTCATCCCCAAACCGATGGTCAATCCGAGCGGATAATTCAGATACTTGAGGATATGTTGAGATGTTGCATCCTCGAGTTTAATGGTTCATGGGAACGGTATTTACCCTTGATTGAATTCGCTTACAACAATAGTTTTCAGTCAAGCATTAAGATGGCGCCTTACGAGGCTTTGTATGGTCGTAAATGCCGTACACCATTGTTTTGGACTGAGCTCGGTGAAAGCAAAATTTTCGGGGTGGATTTGATTAGAGATGCTGAGCAAAAAGTTTGAGTAATTCGTGAAAGTTTGAAGGCTGCTTCAAATCGTCAGAAGTCGTACGCGGATTTAAAACGAAGAGATATTGAGTATCAGGTGGGAGACAAAGTGTTTCTTAAGGTATCACCCTGGAAAAAGATACTCAGATTTGGCCGTAAGGGCAAATTGAGTCCGAGATTCATTGGGCCATATGAGATCTCCGAACGAGTCGGCCCGATGAGCGTATAGGTTGCTTTTACCCCGAACTCGAAAGGATCCACAACGCTTTCCATGTTTCGATGCTTGACGTTACCGATCCGATCCTTCGCATGTAATAAACCCTCCGAGATTGAAATTCAAGCCGATATGAGTTATGAAGAAGAACCGATTCAGTATCCTAGCTCGTGAAGTGAAGGAGTTGCTTGAAACAAAAGGGTTCCGTTAGTAAAAGTGTTATGGCTCAAACACGGGATGGAAGAAGCTACTTGGGAACCCGAGAATTCTATGAAAGAGCGTTACCCAATCCTGTTTACAGTAAGATTTTCGGGACGAAAATTCCTTAAGTGGGGAGAGTTGTGACAGCCAAAATTGACCCTAGTCGGAAGTGGTTTGGGACCACTAAACCGAGTCACCAAATGTTTGAACGTAATATTTATTGTCTAGAATATGTATTTACGAATGTGTAAAATTTCAAGCTTCGGTTTAGTCGATTGCATGTGAATTCAGTTAGTAGGACTTGTATGTCACTTTTGAAAAATGATAGGCTAATCTATAAGGACCTAATAGTACATGTAGTCAAAGGAGGACTTGCATGTCAAAATCCCCCAAGTGCTAGTGGCGGCCATGACAAGGAAGCATGGGCAAGACATGTCATGAAACATGTTGGGTGAGTGTTTTATGTTGAAATAAATAAAATAAGGTGCATGAGTAATAAAAAAAAAAGTGTGTGTGTGAAGGCTTTCCCCTCCCCTCCCCATTGCCATGCAAGTGAGAAAGAAAAAAAAAAAAAAAAAAGCTTTGTTCATATTTTTTTCCATCCTTTTGGCCGAAAATCTCAAGGGAGAAGAAAGGGGTCCTTGCTCATGGTTGGTTTGGAATAGGTTGGCCATCCTTGTAGCTAGATTAAGGTATGTTTAATATGGTGCCATGAGATTCATGCATGTTCTTAGTTGCTAGTTTTAGTTCTAATTAGTCCATGATTCAAAACCTTGCTATGTCATGGGGATGATAGTATGAAATGAAAATTTGAGATAAGTAAGGTTAAATTTGATTTGGTAAAATCGGCCATATGGGTGTATATGTTTGTAAAATATATTTTCTTTGTTAACTCCTTACAATCGGTTGTAGGAGTAATATTGGCTTATAAGGTTGAGTTGATTCATGATGTTGTATGTTAGGATTAAAATACTTGAGACTAGATTAGCTTAATGGTGACCATGCATTCGGCCTTGAAGCATTAAACAAATGTTGGTTGAGATTTTGATATTTTGAACAAAGATAGTTGTGAAATGGGGTGAAAACCATTAAGTTATACACATAAAAATCCAGCAAGAAGATTAAACTACTAAATGTATTCATTTTAGATCAAGACATCAAAGAGGAGAACCAAGCAAAGGCAAAGCAAAGATAATCGAGTAGTAGATTGGGAATCATTTCATCCGATACAAGGTAAGTCATTAAGCACTTATTTGTACTAATTTACAGTGGTCGTAATGTCCAAGTAATGATGCTGAATGGAATGGTAGAATATATATATAAACATGTATGTATGTGGTGATAAAATATTGAATTGAAAGAAAAGAGGTGAGATGTATTGAATGATCGGTTTGGCACTAAGTGTGGGTGTAAACATTTATAATCACAAATTGGCACTAAGTGTGCGGGTTCAAATTATACAGCACTAAGTGTGCAAGTTTGATTATATAGCACTAAGTGTGCGAGTTCGACTATTAAGCACTAAGTGTGCGGGCTTATTGCACATCCTCTAATAAACGTACATGTTCTATGTGCGCGCCCTTACGAGTCAATCATGGACAGCGATGCGAGTAAACACCTTGAGCTCATGAGGAATGGACATTTTATTTATATTTGGAATTTTGGTTTGGTAAGTCTTGATCTATGTGGTGATTATGCTCGAAAATAAATGCATGCAATGTCATATGGCGTAATGTATGAAATATCAAGTAGGGCTTGGTATGTGACCAAACCAAAATGCCTAAAGAATTATAGTACTGTTTGGGGTGTGGATGGAGGATTTTAATCCCGCATTAATTATTTTCTTTTATGGTATATTATTACTGAACGACAATATAATGCTTATGGCTTTCTGAGTTATATACTCACCCGGTGTTTGCTTGTCGCCATTTTAGGTTTCTCGGACTCGTCCTTTTTGCGTGCTCGTGATCGTCATTGGAGTCATCACACCGGCTATCAACTTTTGGTATTTTTTTTGTGTAGTCGGTTTAGGAGAACATTTTGGCATGTATAGGCTAATATGCTTTGTTGAACTTTGGTATGTAAACTTTTAGCCATGCGAAAATGGCATAAATGCTCGGTTGGATTTAGTTCTCCAATGTTAAGTCACAAGTCTTGGTAATTCGATTTCCATGCCTTATGCCATGGTTGATTATTTTGGTGTTAAAATGCATGTTATGGCAATAGTGTAGTAGGGAGATGTTGGATAATGATTAGCCTCTGGTATGGCTAGTCATGATCATGATTTGTGACATGTATGATGAATCACTAGTTAGATCAAAGGGAAATCATGAAATAGGCATAGTTGCTTTAGTGACAGGTGCTGGCAGCAGCAGTAACGTGAGATTGAAAAATCACTAAAAATAGTAGGAATGGTATTAAATAGTAAATAAATTATGTAAATGTACCTTGATGAATCTACTTTTATTTAGAAGAAACGAAATGGTCATATGAGTTATAAGTTAACAGATATTAAAGTTCTTGTGAAACAGGGCCAGAATGGTTTCTGGATCCCCTGTCCCGACTTTGGAAAATCATTGTAAATTAACCAGAGATAATTAGGAGTCATGCCATATATGTGTAGATTCCTCTCTGAGTCTAGTTTCTATAGAAACAATGGCATCAGTATTGAAGCCCTGTACAGGGAGATATCCAATTCGTAATGCACAAAGGTCAGTGTAGTCGATCCCTGCAACAGGGGAGACTTTAACTAATAAACTGTACTAATTGGCGCGACCAAAAATTCTAGAAAAAAATATGTAGATGGAATTATGAGTCTAGTTTCAGGGAAAAATTGCAAAACTGATTTTCGAGTTGTAAAACTCAAGTTATGAATTTTGGAGCGACTAGTACACAGATTGGCAGCTTGTCTGGAAACTCTCAATAAGTGGGTTGAAGTCTGTTAACACCTCGTGTTCGACTCCGGCGATGGTCTCGGGTTCGGGGTGTTACAAGTTTTTCTATTAAATACGTATTATTTGTGTTTTACTAATTCAACTAGGATTCTTCTATCTCGCCCTATAAATAGATTGCAATGGTAGAGGTTCAATACACAACTTTGAGATTTTGTTATTCTGCTCGAAAATAGTGAGAATTTATTTTCTAAGTATAAATTCTATTTTTCGGGAATAACAATTTTACAAGTTTCTATTGAGAGAGAATTACTGTAATAGCCTGGTTTTAGCTAAATCGAAACAGTGGTTTCAGAATAAAAAATTCGAGGTCATAAAATTATTTTAATATTTTTTTTGGTTTTTACAGTATGTGATTTTATATGTTTGAAAGTTTCGTGTGATAATTTTATTGTTTAAGTAGTTAATTTGACTAAAGGACTTAATCGTGTAAAATGTAAAAGTTGAATTCTATAAGTTAAAAGTGTCTATTTGCTATGAGGCATTAAATTGAAGGTCCTTATGTCGATATTAGACCATTAAAAGGGTGAGTGGACAAAGATGACCATCCATTATGGAATGTGTTTAATAATGTTTATAACCAAGGGTTTTTTAGTAAAATAGTTAATAATGGTTAATAAATAAAAACAAATTGAAGTTTGTCCATCTTATTATTATCTTGGCTGAATATTAAAAAGGAAAAGAAAGCATTGAAGCTTTCTAGGGTTCAGCACTTGTGAGCTTCAATTGGCAAGTGTTTTGAGCTCAATTTTTGATGATTTTTACGTTTTTGAGATCATTGCTTCGAATACTAGCTAGCTCATGCTTGAATTTTTGAATTGGTTGTGGATTTTGTGATTTGTCATTGTTGATAACTTGAGATTTTTGTGGCTTGATGATGAAAAATAAACCTTTATTGATAGATTATTATGTTTAATTAAGTGATTTTTGACAAAAATGTCAATTAGGGATTAATTTGTGAAAATGTGAAAATGTTGGTTAAATGTGTGAATAAATGATAAATATGGGCTGCTAGGGGTACTTTGGTAATTTGGATAAGCATGGATTAAATTGAATTGTGTGGATTTGATGTATTTGTGAAAATAGACTAAATTGAATAATGTGGAACTTTAGGGGCTAAAGTGTAAAAATGCCCAAATTATGTGTTTTTGATAAAATTGTTTGATTTGGTGATTAAATAGATAAATTTTGAATACATATAGATCCTGAAAGAAAGAAAACAGCTCTAGACTGGGGGAAATCGAAAGTTGATGAATAGTCAATCCAGTTCCTCTATTTCGATTACGAGGTAAGTTCATATGCAAATAAATGTATTTGAATTGATTTATTCATGTTTATATATGATATTGAAATGTAATGAATGGCTATGGAAGATGAATATGTAAATTTGAGAAAGTATCGGCAGTGTTATGATGTTTGAAAGTCTCATACGAACCATAAGAATAGAATAGGATACATATGTCATGACATAGGATTCCGAGATGTGATATCGTTTAAGACCTGTCTGGGACATCACATCGATTTGAGGTTTACGCGTAAGACCATGTTTAGGACATTGGCATCGTATATAATTTCGTGTAAGACCTTGTCTGGGACAATGACATCGATATTTGATAACATGTAAGACCATATCTGGGATATGGAAATGTACCAGCTATACGAGTTATTCGAGTATCCTTATCGATTCCAAAAGGTTCAATGGCCATTATCGAGAAAGAAATTAATATGTGAATGAGTATCCGATTCAGGTACGTATGAAATGTACATGTTATTCAAGAATGAAAGGTGAGTATGTTACAAATGATGACATGTGAATTATAAGAGAATAAAATGTGATTATATGCAAGTGAACTATGAACAAGTGAACTAGATATGATTTATGAATTGAAATTGTGATTTGTATGATCTTTCTATGGATGATTTGGTTTAAGTTTATCTTGTGTGTTATGATTATTTGTATATGGCTTACTTAGCTCTTAAAGCTTACTTTATGTGTTCTTTCCATTTTTATAGATCATCGAAGCTAGCTCGGACTCTGGGATCATCGGGAAAAGTCATCGTACTATCGATCATCTCGCTGGTATTTTTGGAAGCTTTGTATATATGTTATATGGCATGTATAGGCTTGTGTCATTTTGATATGTTTTGAGTTGTGATTTTAGCTATGTGATTTGGCTTGTAAATGTTGGTGTAAATTTGACTATTTAAGTTGGCTTAAGATATGTGTTTGATAAGTTAATTATATGATGTGTATAATGCCTTATATGTTGCCTTATTTGGTATGATTATGTGTTGGTTATTTTGATTAGTTGTTAATTGATGTACTTATGCTTAGAAGTTGGCATATTGTAGCTTGATTTTGAGATGACCATATGGTATATTAAGTGACTTGAAATGGATGATAGGTTGATGAATTAATGTATTTGGAAATGAGATAAAGTGTGATGATTATGGTACATTGTTTTGGTATGTTTTGATTATAGAATTGAGTGGTTGAATGGTTATGAATAGATGGCATCATATGAGTATGATTTGCCATGTTTTTGGTTGCTTAAAGATGTACTAAAACAATATAATTTGGGTTACTTTGTGTATTTGAGAGTAGGGTGGCAAATTGGCTTTTCAAATGGCTTATTTTTGTCTACCCGAGCAGAGACACGGGCGTGTGTCTTAGTCGTGTGCGACATACGGTCATGTTACACGGTCGTGTGTCCCTTGGGGTACCCTTCAAATTAAAGTCAGTATACCCTACAGTTTTGACACGACCTAGACACACGGGTGTGTCTATTGGCTGTGTGTGGCACACGGGCTGGCACATGGGCATGTGGTCGGCCGTGTGACTCAAGTCAGTAACCCCCTTAATTTTTCCACGGCCATAGAAAACGGGTGTGTCCTCAGCCGTGTGGTGCAAGTCAGTATATATACCTTATTTTCACATGGTCTGTGACACAAGTGTGTCTGCTAGCCGTGTAAGGCACACAACCTGTTCACACGGACATGTGACCCTTATATCTTTGAAAATTTTATGTTTTCCCAAAAAGTTGTGAATGTTATCGGTTTGGTCCCGAACCACTACTAAGCATGTTTTAAGGTCTTGTAGGACCTTACAAGGGACAATGTGATTGATATGAGTAGATTTTGATTATGAATGTATGAATGAATGTGAATTGTGTGTAATTTTCGATAATGCCTCGTAATCCTATTCTGGCGACAGATACAGGTTAGGGGTGTTACAATTACTTTCCTACTGAAAGTAAGAAATTGCTTCTTGTTCTGTTTTTGATTCATGATTGTTCAAGCAATATTTTAAGCAGTTCATGGTACTAGAATAGCAGAGAAAATTTTTATTTTGAAAGGTTCCTTATGCTTCAGTAGATTGTTATTTTGAAAGGTTCCTTATGCTTCAGCAGTAAGGAAGTCTCATGTATGCTATGTTGTAAGGAAGTATCTTTGGTGAGTCTATATCAGAAAAATCCCAAACCAAGACACTAGCAAGCAGTTAAGCATCTAATCAAGTATTTACGAAGAATGAGGGATTATATGCTTGTATATTCCGGAGGAGATCTCACTCCTATCGGATATACTAATTTTGACTTCTAAATGTGTCGGGATTCAAGGAAATAGACATCAGATTGTGTTTTGTCCTATATGGTGGGTCCATAGTATTAATGATTATCAAGCAAGGTAACATTGCTAACTTCACCATTAAATGTCGAATATGAGGTATGGAAAAGTTGTGGTGCCATAATAGTGCAAATATAGCTAAACCCTAAAAAAATCACATAAGGACAAAACACTTTATAGAAAGTACCATAAGGAAAACGTTAGTGTTTGATGAAATCATAATTGTAGTCGAAGATCGCATCTGAGGACAATCCATGGGATTGGTTTTACCAAGACTCTGCTAGCTAGAGAGTTCTTTGGGAAACATATGGAGGGCATAGATATCTGAAGCATAACTCATCTACTTCATTAAAGTAAGTGGGAGACTATTGGATTTGGTGCCCTAAGTGTAGTATTTTCGTCTATGTACACTTGTAATTTTTCTCAAACAGATTGGTTAATAAAAGATTCATCAATTACATTAATATACTTCGTATTACTTTCCTCATGTGGTTTTTGCATGGAAATATGTAACACCCCTAACCCGTATCCGTTGTCGGAATAGGGTTACAGAGCATTACCTGAATAAATAGATCAAATACAAACATTTCATATTATTTAATATTCATGTTAGATATTATTTATAAAGTTCCTTATATGAGCCCTCGATGCCCAAAACATACATTAGAAACAAGTTGGGACTAAACCGGGTACTCAGAGAATTTTTCACGAAATTTGAAAATTTTTCCTAGGTGCAGGGTACACATGCCTGTGTGGGCAAGCCGTGTGGCTCACATGGCCAAGAGACATGCCCATGTCTTAGACCGTGTGGGCATTCGAATTGGGGCACACAGTGGCGACTCAGCCCATGTCTATACCTGTGTAACTCTCTGACTTGGGTCACACGGCCAAGCCACACACCAGTGTGCTAGGCCGTGTGAAAATATCTGAGCATTTTGTTTTGCAGTTTTAAAAAAGCAGGGGACACACGGCCAAAACACACGCTTATGTGCTAGGCCATCTATCACACATGGCTGAGACACAAGCCCATGCCTCAGCCCGTGTGGACAAAATAAGGTCATTTCAGAGCCTTATTTCTTACCTAAACTTGTCTTCCACCTACATTAACACTTAAACACATTCCCAATCCAATATAAAACATTTGAATCAAGCCATAGCCAAGTCTTATGCATATCATATCATCTTATATAATCAAGTATCCATGCTCAACAATTTGATCACTTACATATATATATTCATATCTATACCAACTATACCAACTCAAGCCATGTTATAATTTGCCTATTAGTTAACCTTCAATCAATTATACCAAAGCACATATCAACCATGATAAGGCCATATACATATATATATATATATATATATCAAAATGTATCAAACATAAGCCATTCAAATGGCTAATCACAACAAAACATATACATGCTATCAATGGCCAAATTAACCTATACATGCCATTATACCAAAGTTGATTTAATAAATATATCGAAAAAAGGTGATTGATAGTGTGATGTAGCTCCGACCAACTTCCAACTTTAACGAGCTTCCAGATTACTATAAAACAGAGGAAATAAAACAAAGTAAGCATTTAATTATTAGTAAGTTCATATAACATGAAATTTAACTAACCATTATTTCACACATAAGGTAAGCATACAAGTATTTATCCAAAGAAATTTGACAATTTGCCTAAACACATATAATCTCAAGAAACATGTTAGTCGTGTACTTCATGTTAATATCAGGAAACAAGGATTAGCTCATCATGTAACAATTTTCATATATATATATATATATGCTTTCCACATCAAATATTCATAAAACATGTACATTTCCAAAATAATTCATCTCAAGTTTAGATTATCCATGTCAGAACTTTGCCCGTTGAACTTACTTGAAATATCGATGGATACACAGGTAGTACACTCGAAGTGTACAAAATTGTAATCTGTCAATTCATATTCAGGAATGCTCATACAAGCATATAAACGGGAAGCTCTCTCTCGAGCCATATAATGAGAAGCTTATATGAGCCATGTAACGGGAAGCTTATTCTGGCTGTATAACGGGAAGCTCATAAGAGCTATAATTAGGAAGCTCATGCGAGCCAATAACGGGTAGTTCCGAAGAGCCATTAATCGGGAAGCTCTAGAAAGCCATTAATCAAGAAGCTCATAAAGAGCCTTTAATCGGGAAGCTCACGAAGAGCCATATAATGGGACACTCATAAGAGCTGTGGTGTGTCTACAACACATGCAGAGTCACAACCAATTGGGATGCTCCAAAGAGCTATTAACGAGAAGCTCGCAAGAACCATATATTGGGAAGCTCGAGAGGGCTATTAACGGGACGCTTTTTCAAACTGTGGTGTGTCAGCAACATATGCAGGACCACAACCAATTGAGGAAACTTGTATCCATTGAAATTTCATCTATTCAAATGGAGCATAACATTTATCGGGCTTTGTCGGATATGTAATCAATTTCATATAAATAGCAATTTCACAATTCACATATACAACATTCAATTCAAACATATAAATATACATAATTTAGTTACGCGAACTTACCTCAACAATGTTCGTGTACACAAAATCTACTAATCTGATAGTTCTTTTCAAATATATTAATCCATGGAAAAACTTTAATACTTTGATAACTTTGCAAATTAATCCCCGAGATAGCTAAATTAAGCTATTACGATCTCGGAAACATAAAAATTACTAAAAACGAGACAAGATTACTTACCCAATTAAGCCAAGTAAGCTTGCTTGAGTTCTCTTCTCTTAGCTGGGGTTTCCATGTATTTAATTTTGGGAAAGATGATGAAAAAGATGATATTTTGTTATTTAATCATTTATCATCTTTTCTTATTTCCACTTTTCAATTTAGTCCTTTTCTTTATTTAATTTTCCATGGATGAATCATCATACCTGTCTACTAACTCCTCTTAATGGTCTATTTTCCATATAAGGACCTCTAATTTTGAATTCCATAGCTATTTGATACTTATAGCTACTAGAATCCAACTTTTACACTTTATACAGTTTGGTCCTTTTCGTCAAATTAAACATGAAATTCGTAAAATTTTCTTAACAAAATTTACATACGATATTTCCATCATTATGCAGACCAGCAGTAATATTAAAATAATTTTCCTTTCGAACTCGGATTTGTGGTCCAAAACCCCTATTCTAATTTCACTGAAAACAGGCTGTTATAAAATATTAGTTTATTGGTTGTCTAATATTTTAACTAATACTAAGTGATATTACGTGGTCGGGTCATGATATGGAAAGACAACATGTATTTGTTGATGAACCTAAACATGTCCTTAGTCTAATAAAAATTGAGCAAACCGATTGAAAGACTAATATGTTGTCGATCAAGTCCAATTAGGGAGATGCTTTCTCTTGGGCATCAGAGCGGATGAGTCCTAAAAGATAGAGACAAAGATGTGTTTGATTGGATTGACAGGACATCAGACTGAACTCAAGAAGAATAGACACTGAATTCATTTATGGATTATTCCACTTGTCACGTTCATAGTGTGGCATACTGAAATCTGAGTGGATGACGAACTATGTATGCGTGACTCATATACTTTGATGTAAGTCAAAAATTGAGTTCAAATCTAAGGAGTAGAAAGTTGGTGCGTTGGGTATACAGCTTTTGAAGTATATTGCATCATTCAAAATAGTGGAATTCATAGCCTGAGACATGAGTAAATGATATACTTTCATTGGCATTACAAGGTTGATGAAATGTAAACGTGGCCACGAGTCGCTTGTCTTTGTGATGAATGACTTGATTACTATTTGATAGTAATTGACTTTTTATGAAGTAAGATGTAATGGTTACCATGAGATAAAATAGGAGCATATTGGGAGAACGTATATGTAACACCCTTAACCCGTCACCGTCGTCGAATTAGGGTTACAAAGCATTACTATACAAAACAGAATCTTAAACTTCAAAATAAAACAAAAATACAATTTAATATTAATTACTAATAACTCAATAGATTCATGGCAAATATACACATTTGGGCCTTAAATCGAGCATTCGGGACCCTGGAAACAAGTTAGGAAGAATCAAGGATCAATTTGAAACAAATAAAAAAATTTTGGAAAAACAAGAAATGTAACACCCCAAACCCGGCCGAGACGTTATGGCCAGATTTGACGTGTCACATGGACTTACGACTTAGTATGCATTCGCTGGTTTAAGTGATTGGGGTGGTCTTTGTAAAAACAGCGGTTGAATGAAAAACCGGTTTATCAATCTTTAGGCTATCCATTTGTTGTGCATGTTGAGTCTTGAAAACGTTCATTAATTTTGAAAACCCGCGTAGCCTAACACTAGCAGTTTCTTCATAGTATAAATATAATCAGAAAATAAAACCATAGCGGAAAAAAGAAATTTAAATAGCGGCCTTATTACAACTTAAAACCCAAAATTAAATCAGAATATAAAAATAATAAAAATAAACTAACTTAGAAAAACCAACTTTGCAGATGATGTGGCCACTCCGAATCCCTCACAGCTCCAGGCCCACTATGGTTGGGGATTTCCTGGTTGATGACGATTGATGACGATATCTCCCACGCGATAATCCTGTTAGGAGACTGCAGTTAATCTGCGCTCCAAACACTCTTAGCTGACGCCCAACCCAAACGAGCACGTCACAAAGCAAAAAGGATCAGCCAAGAAGGGTATGCCTACTCTCCTCATGGTTTGCTCTATTTAAAGCCAGTTCTCCATCTACTCTTATGTTAGCTTCCCGATGTGGGATCCCTCCATCACCAGAGTTTAAAACCAACACCAACTCTTGCCGTCCCAATATAGCAAAATAATCAACCTTTGTGTGCCAAGGGATTCGGACCAAAGTCCTCTCACATGCCAACTCACGCCACCACCACTAGGCCATCAACTCATTTGTGTTATAAATCCAACACATTAAACTTTAAAGCGCACCTACTTGCTTCTAGATTTATTGAAAAGAAAAACCAAAACATATTGCAAGAGCCAAGACTTGAACATTGGACCCCTTGCTTCCTCTATGGCGTCACTTCCTTGTCCTCTAAGTGGCGCCAACTTGCCACTACACCACTGTAACACCCCGTACCCGAGTCCGCTGCCGGAGTCGGACACGAGGGGTTAACGGCTTAAACCATTCACTTTCACAGTCCATTTTAAAAAAATTTTCCAGGCAGTTGGCTAACTGCGTCACTGTCACTTTAAAAATCATATCTTGAGTTCCAAGACTCAAAAACCAGTTTCGTAATTTTTCCCTAAAACTAGACTCATATATGCATCTACAAATTTTTTTCTAGAATTATTGGTCAGGCCAATTAGTACAGTTTATTAGTTAAAGTCTCCCCTGTTACAGGGTGCGACTACACTGACCATCATACATTACGACCTGGATATCTCCCTGTACAGGGCTTCAATACTGATACCGTTTGTTTCTATAGAAACTAGACTCAAAGAGGAATCTATACATATATGGAATGACTCCGAATTATCTCTGGTTGATTTACAATGAATTTCCAAAGTCGGAACAGGGAATCCAGAAACCGTTCTAATCCTGTCTCACAAAAACTTAAATATCTCTTAACATACTGTTCATATGATCGTTTCGTCACTTTCCTATGAAAATAGATTCACCAAGGTTCGACTACATAATTTATTCACTATTTAATTCTTTTTGTACTATTTTTAGTGATTTTTCACATTCACGTCACTGCTGTTACCAACATCTATTTTTAAGGTAAACTTTACCTATTTCATGATCCTCCATGGATCAGCTAGAGTTTGTCATACAAATACCAAAAGTGATCATGAATGACCATTCCCATGGCTAACCATTACCAACATTTCCATACCTCTTGACAAACAACATACAAACGATTATAAAGCTATGATCAAAGTATATCTAAGCCATTTTCGCATGGCTATCCAAATTTACACAAAACCGAAGGGTACATGACCTACAACAAAAGGGTAGTCCTATACATTAACCAAGATATCCTCTCACTACTAGTCTATTCTATACATGCCATAAGATATTCCAAAACATAGCAGTACCAAACAGTGGATAGTGATAGTGTGACTAGTTGCTTGATGATCCCCGAGCACTGTAGCTTCCAAATGAGATCTATAAAACAGAGGAAACAAAGTACACGAGTAAGCATTACAATGCTTAGTAAGTTTCAAGCAGTGTCAACAGATAACAATCAAGTTATAACATAGTTGTTCGTATTTTTATTTCACCCTTCCTTGGTATACCACCCTTTATCCGAATATGCACATCTCATCATAATCATAGGAATAGTCTCATAGATTGCTCTCGTATACATCACATAACTACCTTATGGTTTAGTTTAAATCAAGCTCACATATAAACTTGGAGTACATACCTATTTAACCTTTAGCATTGCGTATATTTATAAGCAATTCTTATTACGAAGTCTTACCCGGACATAATCTCCACACGTAGTCATCGGGTCTTACCCGGTCATAATCTCCACACGTAGTCATCGGGTCTTACCCGGTCATAATCTCCACACGTAGTCATCGTGTGACATCCCTAATTTGACCCTAGTCGGAAAGTGGTTTCGGGACCACTAAACCAAGTCTTATAAGTAATTAAAAGTTATATTCTATGTTTATGATGTTAGTAAATGCATGTGTGAAAGTTGCATGCATTAATTTGATCATTTCTATGTGAATTTATTAAAATGGACTTATATGAAACATTGTTGAAAGGTGATAGGCTAATCTTACAATGGTCTAATAGTACATGCATGCAAAAGAATGGTTTTGCATGTCAATTTACCCAAAAAAAAAAGGAAGTGGCCGGCCATGGTAATGAAGATGGGCAAAAGAAAACATGTCTTAAACATGTTTTGCTAGTGGTGGATGTTAGAAATAATAAAATAAGAGCATGGGTAAAGAAATGAAAAAAAAATGAGTGTGGATGCTCCCCCCCTTGCCGTGTATGAGAGAAACAAAACAAAGAAAGAAAGAAAAAAAAAGTTGTTATTCATCCTTTGGTTTTCTTAGCCGAATAGAAGAAAGGGAAGAAGGGGGAAGAGCTTGAGAAAAATCGGCTATGGTGGTTGCTAGACTAAGGTATGTTTGATGATATTCCATGAGATGCATGCATGTTTTAGTTGTTAGTTTAAGTTCTACCTAGCCATGGTTTGAATTTTTACTATTGATGGAGATGATATTCGCCATGGGTGTTGTCTTTTTTGGGTTGGTGTTTTGATGTTGTGGTGATGAGAGCATGAATAGATGAAGAGTTCGGCAAATTGATATGGGGTAAAATGGGTCAAATGTTCATGTAAATGGTGTGTGAATTTTTAGTATAAAATTCTTGGTATGAGTATTAAAGATGGTACATGAATTCGGCCTTAGAAGAAAGTTTAGTATAATATGGTTGTTGTTAAATGAAGTAGAGTCTAACAAGTGAGCTCATATGTGCATTAGTTGCTAGATGGAGAAGAATCGGCTAGCAAGTTGTGTGCTAAGGCCGAATATAATTTTGAAAAATCATTGAGTAATGTATGTGTTTGGAATTGATGAATTAAGAGTATGCTTAAATTGTGTTATGAACAATTAGATGTTAAATCAAGGTTGCTAAGCTAGCTATTAAGGTGAAG
Organism: Gossypium arboreum; assembly: GCF_025698485.1. Classification (NCBI taxonomy): domain Eukaryota; kingdom Viridiplantae; phylum Streptophyta; class Magnoliopsida; order Malvales; family Malvaceae; genus Gossypium; species Gossypium arboreum. Next base: position 34,346,228 of record NC_069071.1, on the reverse strand, counting down.
TGCAATTGTTAGTAATTGAGTACTAGTGTATATATGTGCATTAGCCGAGTTTTGGACTAGAAACAATATGGCGTTTAGTCAATACAATTAACCATATTGTAGAATGTATTAAGTGCACAATCGGCCCCAACATAGACATGTATATTTGGCCACCTAATTAAGCACATAGGTGGTGTCGAATTTGATCTTGCACATTCGGCCATATGGGTGTACACACTTGTGATACTATCCTTGATTAGGATAGTTGGCAATAGGGTGATAGCCTAAGGTTGTGAACCGAATAGTTCAAAAGCATGGGGTAGAAGGATAAGAATTTGTCATGTGTATCCTATGAAATGAAATTTTAATGTTTAATACAAATATTTTACAAAGTGGTTGAATGGGTTAATTTAATTGTTTAAGCTCAAGATCCTAAAGGAGAGGCATCCAACAAGGGGAAAACGAAGGTCATCGAGTAGCCGACTTGGAATTTATTTTACCCAACACAAGGTAAGTCATTAAGCATATATTTGGTGTTGATTTAAATGATCATAATATATATGCAAATGTGTTTAAATGAGTTGATGTGTAAATGGAAATGTATGTGTATGGAATGATGCCATTGTTGAATGTATAAAGGCATAAAATGCATAAGGTATTGGTCTCGGCACTAAGTGTGCGGGTATAAATGGACACGGTGACAAGATTGGCACTAAGTGTGCGGGTTTAAATTGTACAGCACTAAGTGTGCGAGTTTGATTATATAGCACTAAGTGTGCGAGCTGAATGTATATAGCACTAAGTGTGCGGATTCACTATATGCTCTTGCATTACAATTGGCACTGAGTGTGCGACATTATCGAGTTAATCCGGACAGCGGATCGGGTAAGTACCTTGAGCTCATGACGAATAGGCAATATGTTCATGCTCGGGGTTGAGCTTGGTAAGCTTTAAATCTATGTGATGATTGCAATTGTATGATTGTGGTGAAAATGAGTTGGTGTGTGAAAATGCCTCAAATACCTTATTGTATAGAATTTGAAATGTGGATGTATGACTTGGTATGAGATTGAACCGAAAGGTTCGAGGAATTATGGTATAGTTTCGATATGGATGGAGTACCTAGCTTCGTTTATTGTTTCATGTTGTGATAACTTTATTAATGGGTGGTTGTCGAATGCTTATGACTTACTGAGTTATAAACTCACTCGGTATTTTCTTGTCACCCATTTTAGGTCTCTTGGACTCGTATCATTTGCGTGCTCGGAACCGTCGTTGAAGTCATCACACCGGCTGGAAATCTTTGGTATTGTCGTCGTAGTTGAACTAGGAGAACGTTTGGCATGTATAGGCTATTTTGTTTTGTTGAATTGTGGGTTGTAAACTTTAAGCCATGCGAAAATGGCCTATGTGGTCGGTTGAGTGTGATTCTAAAACCTATAGTCACGAGCCTTAGAAACCTTAATTTTGATAAGGTGGCCATAGTTTGTATTATGTATGATGTAATAGTTGGCCATGGAAGAATTATGAAATAGTCATTGTTTGCTTTAGTAACAGATGCTGCCAGCAGCAGTGAGGTGAGATGGAAAAATCACTAAAAATAGTAGAAGTAGAATTAAATAGTGAATAAACTATGAAATTGAACCTTGATGAATCTATTTTCATATGGACGAAACGAAATGACCATATGAGCAGTATACTGAGAGATATTAAAGTTCTCGTGAGACAGGGCCAGAATGGTTTCTGGATCCCCTGTCTCGACTTTGAAAATTTACCATAAATTATCCAAAAGGAATTAGAAGTATTTCCTTATATGTACAGATTCCTTTTTGAGTCTAGTTTCATTAGAAACAAACGACATGAGCATTGAAGCTCTGTAAGAGAAGATATCCAGGTCGTAATGCGCGAAGGTCAGTGTAGTCGACCCCTGTAACATGGGTGACTTTAACTAATAAACTGTACTAATTGTCTAGACCAAAAATTCTAGAAAAAAATGTGTAGATGGAATTATGAGTCTAGTTTCAGGGAAAATTTACGGAACTGGTTTTTGAGTTCTGGAACTCGAGATATGATTTTTAAGGTGACAGGGACGCAGTTTGCCAGCTAGGCTGGAAATGTGAAAAATAGTCTGTGTGACACATGAGAGTTGGTCCTAGAACCCCTCGTGTCCGACTCCGGCGACGGTATCGGGGATGGGGTGTTACATTTTATTGGTATCAGAGCTATGATTTAGTCGGTTCTAGGACTACCATAGCGCGTGTGAGTCTAGCTATACATGCTAAATTGTTAGTGCTGAATAATGTGATGACTTCTGACGGTTGAAATTTTTGTTTTGATTAGCAATGGAACCCGGGATAGAGAGACCCTTGGCGGATGACGTTGAAAGTGTAGCGGCTGCTTCCGCGCAAGGGACACCGCGCAATGGAACCATGATGAATGAGTGGGTCGCGCAATATGCCCGAACCAACTCGGCTGTCCAACCATTCCCGAATTTAAATACTCCACCCCAAGAGCCCGTAATGCCTTGATTCTTGATTACGTGAAATTTGAGTAAACCACCAGACCTGATTAGGAAGCGGGGCTGAGGAGTTCAAGGCCATAGTTCTTGATGATGCCGAAAAGGCCGAGTTCGGCTCGATAACACCATTCGAGTGTTAGATGAACTGTCATGCACACCGATGAATGTCTTAAGTGTGCTATATCCTTGTTCGAGACTCGACTTACTATTGGTGGAGGACTTTAATTTCCATAGTCCCAAACGAACGAGTTACTTGGGATTTCTTTCAATCGAATTTCAAAAGAAATACATTAGTCAACGGTTCATCGATCGAAGCGTAAGGAATTCTTGAAACTCAAGCAAGGCCGTATGACAATGATCTGAATCTGAACATGAGTTTGTAAGACTCGGTCGGTATGCCCGGAGTGTGTGGTGATGAGGTTGCTATGTGCAAAAGATTTGAAGAAGGATTGAATGAAGAGTTAAAGTTACTAGTGGGAATTTTGGAGATAAAGGAGTTCGTGACACTAGTCGAACGAGCACGCAAAGCGGAAGAACTTGGAAAGGAAAAGAAGAAGGCTGAATTTGAAGCAAGAGATTACCGTAAAAGATCAACGAGTAAAGCTCCATTCTCGGTGTAAAGAGGTTCGGGGAGGACACCATGAAGTCGAGGCGATGCGGGAATTTCCATTAGAGCCCGACCATCGACGGACTCGAGCTACTTGATAGCTAGTGTGGGCAATAATCGTCAAGAGAGACACTGAATGCCCCAATGTGGAAGACGACACCTAGGTGAATGTTGGGGTAAGTCATTAACAAGGCTTTATTCGGATGTGGTTGAAGGACCACTTCATTAGAGATTGCACGAGCTAGATGAGAAGAATAAGATGCAAGGTGCAAGATCTAGTGGGCGACGGCTAGAGGTAGACCCCGAGGATTTCAGGAGGTAGAGGTGGTAATCGAGAGGAGCCACGATCACTGTGTTCGGTCCGAGACCCGTGCTCTGCTAGAGCATATGCCATCTGCGCAAGAGGAGGCATCCTCCCGACGTTATCACGGTACTTTTACTCTCTTTGATACTAGTGTGATTGCATTGATTGACCCGGCTCTACTCATTCATATGTATGTGAAACCTTAGCATCCATAAGACTCTACCTATTGAGTCTCTCGAGTTCGTAATCAGTGTCAAACCCTTTGGGTCAATATGTACTCGTTGACAAAGTGTGTAAGAAAAGTCCCCTAGTATTTCGAGGTTCTTGTTTTCCGGCGGACTTGATGCTTTTGCCATTCGACGAATTCGACGTTATTCTTGGTTTGGATTGGTTGACCATGCACGATGCGGTTGTAAATTGCAAAAGCAAGACTATTGATTTGAGGTGTACAAATAATGAGATAATTCGGGTTGAGTCTACGGACTTAAAAGGGTTGCCAGCTGTAATATCATCAATGTTGGCCCGGAAATACGTAAGAAAGGGGTGCGAAGCCTACCTTGCGTATGTACTAGACGACAAGGAGTTAGAAAAGAAACCGAATCTGTGCGGTGGTTTGCGAATACGGATGTTTTCCACGAAGAATTGCTGGGTTTACCACTGTTCGGAAATAGAGTTTGGCATCGAATTGGTACCGGTACCACTCCAATTTCGATAGCTCCGTGTCGTATGGCACCAACGGAATTAAAGGAGTTGAAAACTTCGGTTGCAAGAATTGGTGGATAGAGGTTTTGCTCGCCCGAGTTTTTCACCTTGGGATGCGCCGGTGTTGTTCGTGAAAAGAAGGACGGAACCATGAGGTCGTGCATCGACTACCGTCGACTTAATAAAGTGACAATAAAGAACAAATATCCTTACCGCGTATCGATGATTTGTTCGATCAACTGAAAGGAGCCTCAGTGTTCTCGAAAATAGATTTGAGATCGGGCTATTATCAGTTGCGAATTCGAGATGCGGACGTACCTAAAACTGCCTTCAGAATGAGATATGGTCATTACGAGTTCCTAGTGATGCCGTTTAGGCTCACTAATGCCCCTGCGGTGTTTATGGATTTGATGAATCGGATCTTCGGACCATACTTGGATCGGTTCGTAGTTGTCTTCATTGATGACATTTTGGTCTATTCGAAAAATGAGACCGAACACGCTGAACACCTGAGGTTAGTGTTGCGAATTTTACGGGATAAGCAATTATATGCTAAGTTCAGCAAGTGTGAGTTACGGTTAAGAGAGGTTAGCTTCTTGGGGCATGTGGTATCGCATCGGTATTCGAGTCGACCGAACAAAATTACAGCCATACTTAACTGAAGCCTCAGAAATATTACCGAGGTTCGGAGCTTTTGGGGCTTGCTTATTATTACCGACGATTTGTAAAGGTTTTCGACGATAGCCACGCCAATGACGAGGCTACTCCAAAAGGATGTTAAGTTCGAATGGACGGAGAAATGTCAAAAAGTTTCGATCAACTGAAAACTTGTTTGATGAAGCCCCAATTCTAGTGCAACCCGAATCGGGCAAAGAGTTTGTCATTTATAGTGGCGCATCCCTACTTGGGTTGGGTTGCGTATTGATGCAAGAAGGGCGAGTTGTGGCCTGTCGCGTCGAGACAATTAAAGCCACATGAGAAAAATTATCCGACCCATGATCTCGAATTGGCTGCCATCGTATTCGCCTTAAAGATATGGCGACATTACTTATTTGGTGAGAAGTGCCATTTGTATTCGGATCACAAAAGTCTCAAATATTTGATGACTCAAAGAGACTTAAATCTGCGACAAAGACGTTGGCTTGAGCTGTTAAAGGATTATGAGCTGGTCATTGACTATCACCCGAGAAAGGCTAATATGGTTGCGGACGCCTTAAGTCGTAAATCACTATTTGCTTTCTGACGATGAATGTACACTTATCCATTTCTACCCGACGGTGTGTTAGTAGTGAATTGAAAGCCAAACCATTATTGAAACGTCAAATTCGTGAAGCTCGAAAAGTCGACGATGAGTTGGTTGCAAAACAATTTGAGTGTGTTCGAACAAGGACTCGGAATTTCAAATCGATGATGACGATTGTTTGAGGTTGAAGTCGTCTGTGTGTTCCAAAGAATTGAACTTATTTCGATAATTCTAAACGAAGCCCATTGTAGCCGAATGGCAATCCACCGGGAGTACGAAGATGTACAACGATTTGAAACGTCGGTTTTGGTGACATGGTATGAAACGAGACATCTCGACTTTGTTTGAGATGTTTAATATGTCAACAAGTGAAAGCGGAACATCAAGTGCCTTCAGGATTACTTCAGCCGATCACGATACCCGAGTGGAAATGGGATCGAGTCACAATGGACTTTGTATCCGGACTGCCATTGTCAGTAAGTAAGAAGGATGCGATTTGGGTTATTGTAGATAGATTGACTAAGTCGGCTCGCTTTGTCCCCGTACGTACGGATTTTTCAATGGACAAACTAGTCGAATTGTACGTTTCTCAGATTGTGAGACTACATGGGGTGCCTATTTCCATCGTGTCAGATAGAGATCCGAGATTTACCTCGCGATTTTGGAAGAAGTTGCAAGAAGCTTTGGGTACCAAGTTGCATTTCAGCACCGCCTTTCACCCCCAAACCGATGGTCAATCCGAACGGATAATTCAAATACTCGAGGATATGTTGAGATGTTGCATCCTTGAGTTTAGTGGTTCATGGGAGCGAATTTGCCTTTGATTGAATTAAACACAACAATAGCTTTCAATCAAGTATTAAGATGGCGCCTTACGAGGCTTTATACGGTCGTAAATGCCGTACCCCATTATTCTGGACTGAACTTAGTGAAGGTAAATTCTTCGGGGTTGATTTGATCAAGGATGCCGAGCAGAAAGTTCGAGTAATTTGTGAAAGTTTGAAAGCTGCTTTGGATCACCAAAAGTCGTATGCGGATTTGAAAAGAAAAGACATTGAATATCAGGTTGGAGACAAGGTATTTCTCAAGGTCTCACCTTGGAAAAAGGTGCTTAGATTTGGTCAAGGGCAAATTGAGTCCGAGGTTCATCGGTCCGTATGAAGTGTCCGAACGAGTTGGGCGATGGCGTCTCGATTAATTTTACCCCGAGCTTGAAAAGATTCACGACGTCTTTCATGTCTCGATGCTTCGACGATATAGGTCCGACCCGTCACACGTAATCACTCCATCTGAGGTCGAGATTCAGCCTAATTTGATTTATGAAGAAGAACCAATTCGTATCCTAGCTCGTGAAGTGAAAGAGTTGCGAAACAAAAGGGTTCCGTTAGTAAAGGTGTTATGGCTCAAACATGGAGTCGAAGAAGCTACTTGGGAAACCGAGAACTCTATGAGAGAACGATACCTAAACCTATTTGCCGGTAAGATTTTCGGGGACGAAAATCTCTTAAGTAGGGGAGAGTTGTGACATCCCTAATTTGACCCTAGTCGGAAAGTGGTTTCGGGACCACTAAACCGAGTCTTATAAGTAATTAAAAGTTATATTCTATGTTTATGATGTTAGTAAATGCATGTGTGAAAGTTGCATGCATTAATTTGATCATTTCTATGTGAATTTATTAAAATGGACTTATATGAAACATTGTTGAAAGGTGATAGGCTAATCTTACAATGGTCTAATACTACATGCATGCAAAAGAATGGTTTTGCATGTCAATTTACCCAAAAAAAAAAAGGAAGTGGCCGGCCATGGTAATGAAGATGGGCAAAAGAAAACATGTCTTAAACATGTTTTGCTAGTGGTGGATGTTAGAAATAATAAAATAAGAGCATGGGTAAAGAAATGAAAAAAAAATGAGTGTGGATGCTCCCCCCCCCTTGCCGTGTATGAGAGAAACAAAACAAAGAAAGAAAGAAAAAAAAAAGTTGTTATTCATCCTTTGGTTTTCTTAGCCGAATAGAAGAAAGGGAAGAAGGGGGAAGAGCTTGAGAAAAATCGGCTATGGTGGTTGCTAGACTAAAGTATGTTTGATGATATTCCATGAGATGCATGCATGTTTTAGTTGTTAGTTTAAGTTCTACCTAGCCATGGTTTGAATTTTTACTATTGATGGAGATGATATTCGGCCATGGGTGTTGTCTTTTTTTTTTGGTTGGTGTTTTGATGTTGTGGTGATGAGAGCATGAATAGATGAAGAGTTCGGTAAATTGATATAGGGTAAAAATGGGTCAAATGTTCATGTAAATGGTGTGTGAATTTTTAGTATAAAATTCTTGGTATGAGTACTAAAGATGGTACATGAATTCGGCCTTAGAAGAAAGTTTAGTATAATATGGTTGTTGTTAAATGAAGTAGAGTCTAACAAGTGAGCTCATATGTGCATTAGTTGCTAGATGGAGAAGAATCGGCTAGCAAGTTGTGTGCTAAGGCCGAATATAATTTTGAAAAATCATTGAGTAATGTATGTGTTTGGAATTGATGAATTAAGAGTATGCTTAAATTGTGTTATGAACAATTAGATGTTAAATCAAGGTTGCTAAGCTAGCTATTAAGGTGAAGTGCAATTGTTAGTAATTGAGTACTAGTGTATATATGTGCATTAGCGAGTTTTGGACTAGAAACAATATGGCGTGTAGTCAATACAAGTAACCATATTGTAGAATGTATTAAGTGCACAATCGGCCCCAACATAGACATGTATATTTGGCCACCTAATTAAGCACATAGGTGGTGTCGAATTTGATCTTGCACATTCGGCCATATGGGTGTACACACTTGTGATACTATCCTTGATTAGGATAGTTGGCAATAGGGTGATAGCCTAAGGTTGTGAACCGAATAGTTCAAAAGCATGGGGTAGAAGGATAAGAATTTGTCATGTGTATCCTATGAAATGAAATTTTAATGTTTAATACAAATATTTTACAAAGTGGTTGAATGGGTTAATTTAATTGTTTAAGCTCAAGATCCTAAAGGAGAGCGTCCAACAAGGGAAAAACGAAGGTCATCGAGTAGCCGACTTGGAATTTATTTTACCCAACACAAGGTAAGTCATTAAGCATATATTTGGTGTTGATTTAAATGATCATAATATATATGCAAATGTGTTTAAATGAGTTGATGTGTAAATGGAAATGTACGTGTATGGAATGATGCCATTGTTGAATGTATAAAGGCAGCAAAATGCATAAGGTATTGGTCTCGGCACTAAGCATGCGGGTATAAATGGACACGGTGACAAGATTGGCACTAAGTGTGCGGGTTTAAATTGTACAGCACTAAGTGTGCGAGTTTGATTATATAGCACTAAGTGTGCGAGCTGAATGTATATAGCACTAAGTGTGCGGATTCACTATATGCTCTTGCATTACAATTGGCACTGAGTGTGTGACATTATCGAGTTAATCCCGGACAGCGGATCGGGTAAGTACCTTGAGCTCATGACGAATAGGCAATATGTTCATGCTCGGGGTTGAGCTTGGTAAGCTTTAAATCTATGTGATGATTGCAATTGTATGATTGTGGTGAAAATGAGTTGGTGTGTGAAAATGCCTCAAATACCTTATTGTATAGAATTTGAAATGTGGATGTATGACTTGGTATGAGATTGAGCCGAAAGGTCCGAGGAATTATGGTATAGTTTCGATATGGATGGAGTACCTAGCTTCGTTTATTGTTTCATGTTGTGATAACTTTATTAATGGGTGGTTGTCGAATGCTTATGACTTCTTGAGTTATAAACTCACTCGGTGTTTTCTTGTCACCCATTTTAGGTCTCTTGGACTCGTATCGTTTGCGTGCTTTCGGAACCGTCGTTGAAGTCATCACACCGCTGGAAATCTTTGGTATTGTCGTCGTAGTTGAACTAGGAGAACGTTTGGCATGTATAGGCTATTTTATTTTGTTGAATTGTGGGTTGTAAACTTTAAGCCATGCGAAAATGGCCTATGTGGTCGGTTGAGTGTGATTCTAAAACCTATAGTCACGAGCCTTAGAAACCTTAATTTTGATAAGGTGGCCATAGTTTGTATTATGTATGATGTAATAGTTGGCCATGGAAGAATTATGAAATAGTCATTGTTTGCTTTAGTAACAGATGCTGCCAGCAGCAGTGAGGTGAGATGGAAAAATCACTAAAAATAGTAGAAGTAGAATTAAATAGTGACTAAACTATGAAATTGAACCTTGATGAATCTATTTTCATATGGACGAAACGAAACGACCATATGAGCAGTATACTGAGAGATATTAAAGTTCTCGTGAGACAGGGCCAGAATGGTTTCTGGATCCCCTGTCTCGACTTTGAAAATTTACCATAAATTATCTAAAAGGAATTAGAAGTCGTTCCTTATATGTACGGATTCCCTTTTGAGTCTAGTTTCATTAGAAACAAACGGCATGAGCATTGAAGCTCTGTACGAGAAGATATCCAGGTCGTAATGCGCGAAGGTCAGTGTAGTCGACCCCTGTAACATGGGTGACTTTAACTAATAAACTGTACTAATTTGCTTGTCCAAAAATTCTAGAAAAAAATGTGTAGATGGAATTATGAGTCTAGTTTCAGGGAAAATTTACGGAACTGGTTTTTGAGTTCTGGAACTCGAGATATGATTTTTAAGGTGACAGGGACGCAGTTTGCCAGCTAGGCTGGAAATGTGAAAAATAGTCTGTGTGACACATGAGAGTTGGTCCTAGAACCCCTCGTGTCCGACTCCGGCGACGGTATCGGGGATGGGGTGTTACACATCGGGTCTCACCCGGAACATATTCCAAGTTTCATGTACATTTAATCACATGTTACAACATTCACATTAGCCATTCGGCTTTACCACATATGCATATCACACATATATTTTACATTAGCCATTAGGCCTTATCACATATATATACACTTTCACATTCACCACATCGGCCATTAGGCCTTATCACATATACATACACTTTCACATTCACCACATCGGCCATTAGGCCTTATCACATATACATACACTTTCACATTCATCACATCGGCCATTAGGCCTTATCACATATATACACTTTCACATTCATCACATTGGCCATACGGCCTTATCACACATATGCACTTTCACATTCATCGCATTGGCCATTCGGCTTTATCACACATATATGTATATCATACATATTTCATATTTTTCTTGTACATCAATTTCAGCAATAGCTTATAAGCAACTCAAATAGTTTCATCGAAGTTTACAACAAAATCACATATTCACTACAAGCAGTTTTCCTGACCAACAGTCACTAAGTTGTTTATAACTGGAGCTACAAAACTCAAAATCAATTGCCGTTAATTTTCCCCGAATGTAGACTCACGTATCTTTCACCCATAAAATTTTCAGAATTTTAGGTTTGGCCAATCAATACCAGATTTTTCTTAAAGTTTCCCCTATTTCACTGTTTGACTAATCTGACCACTCTTCGTTACGAATCAAATTTTTCATTGTACAGAATTCATAATGTGTTCTATTTGATTCCATTTGAAATTAGACTCATTAAGGAGTCTAAGCATATAAATCTTATCTTATAACCATTTTTGTATAAATTATAATGATTTTCCAAAAACAGAACAGGGGATTCTGGAGTCATTCCGATACTGTCCCGCACACTTTAAATATCTC